>NW_028115671.1:0-386000 GCF_964273445.1 Streptopelia decaocto
GCGGGATTTCCAAAATGTTGAGAGGAACTCGAAACATGTCAGCCTTGGTTTTGAGAATCTCTCCCGGAGTTTGAGAGATTTGGACGTGAAAGGGTACCAGTCTTGTCGGGGATTGGGAACCCTTCGCGAGAATGTCCAAAGTTTCAGCGGGATTTCCAAAATGTTGAGAGGAACTCGAAACATGTCAACCTTGGTTTTGGGAATCTCTCCCAGAGTTTGAGAGATTTGGACGTGAAAGGGTACCAGTCTTGTCGGGGATTGGGAACCCTTCGCGAGAATGTCCAAAGTTTCAGCGGGATTTCCAAAATGTTGAGAGGAACTCGAAACATGTCAGCCTTGGTTTTGAGAATCTCTCCCGGAGTTTGAGAGATTTGGACGTGAAAGGGTACCAGTCTTGTCGGGGATTGGGAACCCTTCGCGAGAATGTCCAAAGTTTCAGCGGGATTTCCAAAATGTTGAGAGGAACTCGAAACATGTCAACCTTGGTTTTGAGAATCTCTCCCGGAGTTTGAGAGATTTGGACGTGAAAGGGTACCAGTCTTGTCGGGGATTGGGAACCCTTTGCCAAAATGTCCAAAGTTTCAGCGGGATTTCCAAAATGGTGAGAGGAACTCGAAACATGTCAGCCTTGATTTTGAGAATCTCTCCCGGAGTTGGAGAGATTTGGACGTGAAAGGGTACCAGTCTTGTCGGGGATTGGGAACCCTTCGCGAGAATGTCCAAAGTTTCAGCGGGATTTCCAAAATGTTGAGAGGAACTCGAAACATGTCAACCTCGGTTTTGAGAATCTCTCCCGGAGTTCGAGAGATTTGGACGTGAAAGGGTACCAGTCTTGTCGGGGATTGGGAACCCTTCGCGAGAATGTCCAAAGTTTCAGCGGGATTTCAAAAATGTTGAGAGGAACTCGAAACATGTCAACCATGGTTTTGAGAATCTCTCCCGGAGTTTGAGAGATTTGGACGTGAAAGGGTACCAGTCTTGTCGGGGATTGGGAACCCTTCGCGAGAATGTCCCAAGTTTCAGCGGGATTTCCAAAATGTTGAGAGGAACTTGAAACATGTCAACCTTGGTTTTGAGAATCTCTCCCGGAGTTTGAGAGATTTGGACGTGAAAGGGTACCAGTCTTGTCGGGGATTGGGAACCCTTCGCGAGAATGTCCAAAGTTTCAGCGGGATTTCCAAAATGTTGAGAGGAACTCGAAACATGTCAACCTTGGTTTTGAGAATCTCTCCCGGAGTTTGAGAGATTTGGACGTGAAAGGGTACCAGTCTTGTCGGGGATTGGGAACCCTTCGCGAGAATGTCCCAAGTTTCAGCGGGATTTCCAAAATGTTGAGAGGAACTCGAAACATGTCAACCTCGGTTTTGAGAATCTCTCCCGGAGTTTGAGAGATTTGGACGTGAAAGGGTACCAGTCTTGTCGGGGATTGGGAACCCTTCGCGAGAATGTCCAAAGTTTCAGTGGGATTTCCAAAATGTTGAGAGGAACTCGAAACATGTCAACCTTGGTTTTGAGAATCTCTCCCGGAGTTTGAGAGATTTGGACGTGAAAGGGTACCAGTCTTGTCGGGGATTGGGAACCCTTCGCCAGAATGTCCAAAGTTTCAGCGGGATTTCCAAAATGTTGAAAGGAACTCGAAACATGTCAACCTCGGTTTTGAGAATCTCTCCCGGAGTTTGAGAGATTTGGACGTGAAAGGGTACCAGTCTTGTCGGGGATTGGGAACCCTTCGCCAGAATGTCCAAAGTTTCAGTGGGATTTCCAAAATGTTGAGAGGAACTCGAAACATGTCAACCTCGGTTTTGAGAATCTCTCCCGGAGTTTGAGAGATTTGGACGTGAAAGGGTACCAGTCTTGTCGGGGATTGGGAACCCTTCGCCAGAATGTCCAAAGTTTCAGCGGGATTTCCAAAATGTTGAAAGGAACTCGAAACATGTCAACCTTGGTTTTGAGAATCTCTCCCGGAGTTTGAGAGATTTGGACGTGAAAGGGTACCAGTCTTGTCGGGGATTGGGAACCCTTCGCGAGAATGTCCAAAGTTTCAGCGGGATTTCCAAAATGTTGAGAGGAACTCGAAACATGTCAACCTTGGTTTTGAGAATCTCTCCCGTAGTTTGAGAGATTTGGACGTAAAAGGGTACCAGTCTTGTTGGGGATTGGGAACCCTTCGCCAGAATGTCCAAAGTTTCAGCGGGATTTCCAAAATGGTGAGAGGAACTCGAAACATGTCAGCCTTGATTTTGAGAATCTCTCCCGGAGTTGGAGAGATTTGGATGTGAAAGGGTACCAGTCTTGTCGGGGATTGGGAACCCTTCGCGAGAATGTCCAAAGTTTCAGCGGGATTTCCAAAATGTTGAGAGGAACTCGAAACATGTCAACCTCGGTTTTGAGAATCTCTCCCGGAGTTTGAGAGATTTGGACGTGAAAGGGTACCAGTCTTGTCGGGGATTGGGAACCCTTCGCGAGAATGTCCAAAGTTTCAGCGGGATTTCCAAAATGTTGAGAGGAACTCGAAACATGTCAACCTCGGTTTTGAGAATCTCTCCCGGAGTTTGAGAGATTTGGACGTAAAAGGGTACCAGTCTTGTCGGGGATTGGGAACCCTTCGCGAGAATGTCCCAAGTTTCAGCGGGATTTCCAAAATGTTGAGAGGAACTCGAAACATGTCAACCTCGGTTTTGAGAATCTCTCCCGGAGTTTGAGAGATTTGGACGTGAAAGGGTACCAGTCTTGTCGGGGATTGGGAACCCTTCGCGAGAATGTCCAAAGTTTCAGTGGGATTTCCAAAATGTTGAGAGGAACTCGAAACATGTCAACCTCGGTTTTGAGAATCTCTCCCGGAGTTTGAGAGATTTGGACGTGAAAGGGTACCAGTCTTGTCGGGGATTGGGAACCCTTCGCCAGAATGTCCAAAGTTTCAGCGGGATTTCCAAAATGTTGAGAGGAACTCGAAACATGTCAACCTTGGTTTTGAGAATCTCTCCCGGAGTTGGAGAGATTTGGACGTGAAAGGGTACCAGTCTTGTCGGGGATTGGGAACCCTTCGCCAGAATGTCCAAAGTTTCAGCGGGATTTCCAAAATGTTGAGAGGAACTCGAAACATGTCAACCTCGGTTTTGAGAATCTCTCCCGGAGTTTGAGAGATTTGGACGTGAAAGGGTACCAGTCTTGTCGGGGATTGGGAACCCTTCGCGAGAATGTCCAAAGTTTCAGCGGGATTTCCAAAATGTTGAGAGGAACTCGAAACATGTCAACCTTGGTTTTGAGAATCTCTCCCGGAGTTGGAGTGATTTGGACGTGAAAGGGTACCAGTCTTGTCGGGGATTGGGAACCCTTCGCCAGAATGTCCAAAGTTTCAGCGGGATTTCCAAAATGTTGAGAGGAACTCGAAACATGTCAACCTTGGTTTTGAGAATCTCTCCCGGAGTTTGAGAGATTTGGACGTAAAAGGGTACCAGTCTTGTCGGGGATTGGGAACCCTTCGCCAGAATGTCCCAAGTTTCAGCGGGATTTCCAAAATGTTGAGAGGAACTCAAAACATGTCAACCTCGGTTTTGAGAATCTCTCCCGGAATTTGAGAGATTTGGACGTGAAAGGGTACCAGTCTTGTCGGGGATTGGGAACCCTTCGCCAGAATGTCCAAAGTTTCAGCGGGATTTCCAAAATGTTGAGAGGAACTCGAAACATGTCAACCTTGGTTTTGAGAATCTCTCCCGGAGTTTGAGAGATTTGGACGTGAAAGGGTACCAGTCTTGTCGGGGATTGGGAACCCTTCGCCAGAATGTCCAAAGTTTCAGCAGGATTTCCAAAATGTTGAGAGGAACTCGAAACATGTCAGCGTTGGTTTTGAGAATCTCTCCCGGAGTTTGAGAGATTTGGACGTGAAAGGGTACCAGTGTTGTCGGGGATTGGGAACCCTTCGCGAGAATGTCCAAAGTTTCAGCGGGATTTCCAAAATGTTGAGAGGAACTCGAAACATGTCAACCTTGGTTTTGAGAATCTCTCCCGGAGTTGGAGAGATTTGGACGTGAAAGGGTACCAGTCTTGTCGGGGATTGGGAACCCTTCGCCAGAATGTCCAAAGTTTCAGCGGGATTTCCAAAATGTTGAGAGGAACTCGAAACATGTCAACCTTGGTTTTGAGAATCTCTCCCGGAGTTGGAGAGATTTGGACGTGAAAGGGTACCAGTCTTGTCGGGGATTGGGAACCCTTCGCGAGAATGTCCAAAGTTTCAGCAGGATTTCCAAAATGTTGAGAGGAACTCGAAACATGTCAACCTTGGTTTTGAGAATCTCTCCCGGAGTTTGAGAGATTTGACGTGAAAGGGTACCAGTGTTGTCGGGGATTGGGAACCCTTCGCGAGAATGTCCAAAGTTTCAGCGGGATTTCCAAAATGTTGAGAGGAACTCAAAACATGTCAACCTTGGTTTTGAGAATCTCTCCCAGAGTTTGAGAGATTTGGACGTGAAAGGGTACCAGTCTTGTCGGGGATTGGGAACCCTTTGCCAGAATGTCCAAAGTTTCAGCGGGATTTCCAAAACGTTGAGAGGAACTCAAAACATGTGAACCTTGGTTTTGAGAATCTCTCCCGGAGTTGGAGAGATTTGGACGTGAAAGGGTACCAGTCTTGTTGGGGATTGGGAACCCTTCGCGAGAATGTCCAAAGTTTCAGCGGGATTTCCAAAATGTTGAGAGGAACTCAAAACATGTCAACCTTGGTTTTGAGAATCTCTCCCGGAGTTTGAGAGATTTGGACGTGAAAGGGTACCAGTCTTGTCGGGGATTGGGAACCCTTCGCCAGAATGTCCAAAGTTTCAGCGGGATTTCCAAAATGTTGAGAGGAACTCGAAACATGTCAACCTTGGTTTTGAGAATCTCTCCCGGAGTTGGAGAGATTTGGACGTGAAAGGGTACCAGTCTAGTCGGGGATTGGGAACCCTTCGCCAGAATGTCCCAAGTTTCAGCGGGATTTCCAAAATGTTGAGAGGAACTCGAAACATGTCAACCTTGGTTTTGAGAATCTCTCCCGGAGTTTGAGAGATTTGGACGTGAAAGGGTACCAGTCTTGTCGGGGATTGGGAACCCTTCGCCAGAATGTCCAAAGTTTCAGCGGGATTTCCAAAATGTTGAGAGGAACTCGAAACATGTCAACCTTGGTTTTGAGAATCTCTCCCGGAGTTTGAGAGATTTGGACGTGAAAGGGTACCAGTCTTGTCGGGGATTGGGAACCCTTCGCCAGAATGTCCAAAGTTTCAGCGGGATTTCCAAAATGTTGAGAGGAACTCGAAACATGTCAACCTTGGTTTTGAGAATCTCTCCCGGAGTTTGAGAGATTTGGACGTGAAAGGGTACCAGTCTTGTCGGGGATTGGGAACCCTTCGCGAGAATGTCCCAAGTTTCAGCGGGATTTCCAAAATGTTGAGAGGAACTCGAAACATGTCAACCTTGGTTTTGAGAATCTCTCCGGGAGTTTGAGAGATTTGGACGTGAAAGGGTACCAGTCTTGTCGGGGATTGGGAACCCTTCGCCAGAATGTCCAAAGTTACAGCGGGATTTCCAAAATGTTGAGAGGAACTCGAAACATGTCAGCCTTGGTTTTGAGAATCTCTCCCGGAGTTTGAGAGATTTGGACGTGAAAGGGTACCAGTCTTGTCGGGGATTGGGAACCCTTCGCGAGAATGTCCAAAGTTTCAGCAGGATTTCCAAAATGTTGAGAGGAACTCGAAACATGTCAACCTTGGTTTTGAGAATCTCTCCCGGAGTTTGAGAGATTTGACGTGAAAGGGTACCAGTCTTGTCGGGGATTGGGAACCCTTCGCGAGAATGTCCAAAGTTTCAGCGGGATTTCCAAAATGTTGAGAGGAACTCAAAACATGTCAACCTTGGTTTTGAGAATCTCTCCCAGAGTTTGAGAGATTTGGACGTGAAAGGGTACCAGTCTTGTCGGGGATTGGGAACCCTTTGCCAGAATGTCCAAAGTTTCAGCGGGATTTCCAAAACGTTGAGAGGAACTCAAAACATGTGAACCTTGGTTTTGAGAATCTCTCCCGGAGTTTGAGAGATTTGGACGTGAAAGGGTACCAGTCTTGTTGGGGATTGGGAACCCTTCGCGAGAATGTCCAAAGTTTCAGCGGGATTTCCAAAATGTTGAGAGGAACTCGAAACATGTCAACCTTGGTTTTGAGAATCTCTCCCGGAGTTTGAGAGATTTGGACGTGAAAGGGTACCAGTCTTGTCGGGGATTGGGAACCCTTCGCCAGAATGTCCAAAGTTTCAGCAGGATTTCCAAAATGTTGAGAGGAACTCGAAACATGTCAACCTTGGTTTTGAGAATCTCTCCCGGAGTTTGAGAGATTTGGACGTGAAAGGGTACCAGTCTAGTCGGGGATTGGGAACCCTTCGCCAGAATGTCCCAAGTTTCAGCGGGATTTCCAAAATGTTGAGAGGAACTCGAAACATGTCAACCTTGGTTTTGAGAATCTCTCCCGGAGTTGGAGAGATTTGGACGTGAAAGGGTACCAGTCTTGTCGGGGATTGGGAACCCTTCGCCAGAATGTCCAAAGTTTCAGCGGGATTTCCAAAATGTTGAGAGGAACTCGAAACATGTCAACCTTGGTTTTGAGAATCTCTCCCGGAGTTTGAGAGATTTGGACGTGAAAGGGTACCAGTCTTGTCGGGGATTGGGAACCCTTCGCCAGAATGTCCAAAGTTTCAGCGGGATTTCCAAAATGTTGAGAGGAACTCGAAACATGTCAACCTTGGTTTTGAGAATCTCTCCCGGAGTTTGAGAGATTTGGACGTGAAAGGGTACCAGTCTTGTCGGGGATTGGGAACCCTTCGCGAGAATGTCCCAAGTTTCAGCGGGATTTCCAAAATGTTGAGAGGAACTCGAAACATGTCAACCTTGGTTTTGAGAATCTCTCCGGGAGTTTGAGAGATTTGGACGTGAAAGGGTACCAGTCTTGTCGGGGATTGGGAACCCTTCGCCAGAATGTCCAAAGTTACAGCGGGATTTCCAAAATGTTGAGAGGAACTCGAAACATGTCAGCCTTGGTTTTGAGAATCTCTCCCGGAGTTTGAGAGATTTGGACGTGAAAGGGTACCAGTCTTGTCGGGGATTGGGAACCCTTCACGAGAATGTCCAAAGTTTCAGCGGGATTTCCAAAATGTTGAGAGGAACTCGAAACATGTCAACCTTGGTTTTGAGAATCTCTCCCGGAGTTTGAGAGATTTGGACGTGAAAGGGTACCAGTCTTGTCGGGGATTGGGAACCCTTCGCCAGAATGTCCAAAGTTTCAGCGGGATTTCCAAAATGTTGAGAGGAACTCAAAACATGTGAACCTTGGTTTTGAGAATCTCTCCCGGAGTTTGAGAGATTTGGACGTGAAAGGGTACCAGTCTTGTCGGGGATTGGGAACCCTTCGCGAGAATGTCCAAAGTTTCAGCGGGATTTCCAAAATGTTGAGAGGAACTCGAAACATGTCAACCTTGGTTTTGAGAATCTCTCCCGGAGTTTGAGAGATTTGGACGTGAAAGGGTACCAGTTTTGTCGGGGATTGGGAACCCTTCGCGAGAATGTCCCAAGTTTCAGCGGGATTTCCAAAATGTTGAAAGGAACTCGAAACATGTCAACCTTGGTTTTGAGAATCTCTCCCGGAGTTTGAGAGATTTGGACGTGAAAGGGTACCAGTCTTGTCGGGGATTGGGAACCCTTCGCCAGAATGTCCAAAGTTTCAGCGGGATTTCCAAAATGTTGAGAGGAACCTGAAACATGTCAACCTTGGTTTTGAGAATCTCTCCCGGAGTTTGAGAGATTTGGATGTGAAAGGGTACCAGTCTTGTCGGGGATTGGGAACCCTTCGCGAGAATGTCTAAAGTTTCAGCGGGATTTCCAAAATGTTGAGAGGAACTCGAAACATGTGAACCTTGGTTTTGAGAATCTCTCCCGGAGTTTGAGAGATTTGGACGTGAAAGGGTACCAGTCTTGTCGGGGATTGGGAACCCTTCGCCAGAATGTCCAAAGTTTCAGCGGGATTTCCAAAATGTTGAGAGGAACTCGAAACATGTCAACCTTGGTTTTGAGAATCTCTCCCGGAGTTTGAGAGATTTGGACGTGAAAGGGTACCAGTCTTGTCGGGGATTGGGAACCCTTCGCCAGAATGTCCAAAGTTTCAGCGGGATTTCCAAAATGTTGAGAGGAACTCGAAACATGTCAACCTTGGTTTTGAGAATCTCTCCCGGAGTTTGAGAGATTTGGACGTGAAAGGGTACCAGTCTTGTCGGGGATTGGGAACCCTTCGCGAGAATGTCCAAAGTTTCAGCGGGATTTCCAAAATGTTGAGAGGAACTCGAAACATGTCAACCTCGGTTTTGAGAATCTCTCCCGGAGTTTGAGAGATTTGGACGTGAAAGGGTACCAGTCTTGTCGGGGATTGGGAACCCTTCGCCACAATGTCCAAAGTTTCAGCGGGATTTCCAAAATGTTGAGAGGAACTCGAAACATGTCAACCTTGGTTTTGAGAATCTCTCCCGGAGTTGGAGAGATTTGGACGTGAAAGGGTACCAGTCTTGTCGGGGATTGGGAACCCTTCGCGAGAATGTCCAAAGTTTCAGCGGGATTTCCAAAATGTTGAGAGGAACTCGAAACATGTCAGCCTTGGTTTTGAGAATCTCTCCCGGAGTTTGAGAGATTTGGACGTGAAAGGGTACCAGTCTTGTCGGGGATTGGGAACCCTTCGCGAGAATGTCCAAAGTTTCAGCGGGATTTCCAAAATGTTGAGAGGAACTCGAAACATGTCAACCTTGGTTTTGAGAATCTCTCCCGGAGTTTGAGAGATTTGGACGTGAAAGGGTACCAGTCTTGTCGGGGATTGGGAACCCTTCGCGAGAATGTCCAAAGTTTCAGCGGGATTTCCAAAATGTTGAGAGGAACTCGAAACATGTCAACCTTGGTTTTGAGAATCTCTCCCGGAGTTTGAGAGATTTGGATGTGAAAGGGTACCAGTCTTGTCGGGGATTGGGAACCCTTCGCGAGAATGTCCCAAGTTTCAGCGGGATTTCCAAAATGTTGAAAGGAACTCGAAACATGTCAACCTTGGTTTTGAGAATCTCTCCCGGAGTTTGAGAGATTTGGACGTGAAAGGGTACCAGTCTTGTCGGGGATTGGGAACCCTTCGCGAGAATGTCCAAAGTTTCAGCGGGATTTCCAAAATGTTGAGAGGAACTCAAAACATGTCAACCTTGGTTTTGAGAATCTCTCCCGGAGTTTGAGAGATTTGGACGTGAAAGGGTACCAGTCTTGTCGGGGATTGGGAACCCTTCGCGAGAATGTCCAAAGTTTCAGCGGGATTTCCAAAATGTTGAGAGGAACTCGAAACATGTCAACCTTGGTTTTGAGAATCTCTCCCGGAGTTTGAGAGATTTGGACGTGAAAGGGTACCAGTCTTGTCGGGGATTGGGAACCCTTCGCCAGAATGTCCCAAGTTTCAGCGGGATTTCCAAAATGTTGAAAGGAACTCGAAACATGTCAACCTTGGTTTTGAGAATCTCTCCCGGAGTCTGAGAGATTTGGACGTGAAAGGGTACCAGTCTTGTCGGGGATTGGGAACCCTTCGCGAGAATGTCCAAAGTTTCAGCGGGATTTCCAAAATGTTGAGAGGAACTCGAAACATGTCAACCTTGGTTTTGAGAATCTCTCCCGGAGTTTGAGAGATTTGGACGTGAAAGGGTACCAGTCTTGTCAGGGATTGGGAACCCTTCGCGAGAATGTCCAAAGTTTCAGCAGGATTTCCAAAATGTTGAGAGGAACTCGAAACATGTCAACCTTGGTTTTGAGAATCTCTCCCGGAGTTTGAGAGATTTGGACGTGAAAGGGTACCAGTCTTGTCGGGGATTGGGAACCCTTCGCCAGAATGTCCAAAGTTTCAGCGGGATTTCCAAAATGTTGAGAGGAACTCAAAACATGTGAACCTTGGTTTTGAGAATCTCTCCCGGAGTTTGAGAGATTTGGACGTGAAAGGGTACCAGTCTTGTCGGGGATTGGGAACCCTTCGCGAGAATGTCCAAAGTTTCAGCGGGATTTCCAAAATGTTGAGAGGAACTCGAAACATGTCAACCTTGGTTTTGAGAATCTCTCCCGGAGTTTGAGAGATTTGGACGTGAAAGGGTACCAGTCTTGTCGGGGATTGGGAACCCTTCGCGAGAATGTCCAAAGTTTCAGCGGGATTTCCAAAATGTTGAAAGGAACTCGAAACATGTCAACCTTGGTTTTGAGAATCTCTCCCGGAGTCTGAGAGATTTGGACGTGAAAGGGTACCAGTCTTGTCGGGGATTGGGAACCCTTCGCCAGAATGTCCAAAGTTTCAGCGGGATTTCCAAAATGTTGAGAGGAACTCGAAACGTGTCAACCTTGGTTTTGAGAATCTCTCCCAGAGTTTGAGGGATTTGGACGTGAAAGGGTACCAGTCTTGTCGGGGATTGGGAACCCTTCGCGAGAATGTCCAAAGTTTCAGCGGGATTTCCAAAATGTTGAGAGGAACTCGAAACATGTCAGCCTTGGTTTTGAGAATCTCTCCCGGAGTTTGAGAGATTTGGACGTGAAAGGGTACCAGTCTTGTCGGGGATTGGGAACCCTTTGCGAGAATGTCCAAAGTTTCAGCGGGATTTCCAAAATGTTGAGAGGAACTCGAAACATGTCAACCTTGGTTTTGAGAATCTCTCCCGGAGTTTGAGAGATTTGGACGTGAAAGGGTACCAGTCTTGTCGGGGATTGGGAACCCTTCGCGAGAATGTCCAAAGTTTCAGCGGGATTTCCAAAATGTTGAGAGGAACTCGAAACATGTGAACCTTGGTTTTGAGAATCTCTCCCGGAGTTTGAGAGATTTGGACGTGAAAGGGTACCAGTCTTGTCGGGGATTGGGAACCCTTCGCGAGAATGTCCAAAGTTTCAGCAGGATTTCCAAAATGTTGAGAGGAACTCGAAACATGTCAACCTTGGTTTTGAGAATCTCTCCCGGAGTTTGAGAGATTTGGACGTGAAAGGGTACCAGTCTTGTCGGGGATTGGGAACCCTTCGCGAGAATGTCCAAAGTTTCAGCGGGATTTCCAAAATGTTGAGAGGAACTCGAAACATGTCAACCTTGGTTTTGAGAATCTCTCCCGGAGTTGGAGAGATTTGGACGTGAAAGGGTACCAGTCTTGTCGGGGATTGGGAACCCTTCGCCAGAATGTCCAAAGATTCAGCGGGATTTCCAAAACGTTGAGCGAAACTCAAAACATGTGAATCTTGGTTTTGAGAATCTCTCCCGGAGTTTGAGAGATTTGGACGTGAAAGGGTACCAGTCTTGTCGGGGATTGGGAACCCTTCGCGAGAATGTCCAAAGTTTCAGCGGGATTTCCAAAATGTTGAGAGGAATTCGAAACATGTCAACCTCGGTTTTGAGAATCTCTCCCGGAGTTTGAGAGATTTGGACGTGAAAGGGTACCAGTCTTGTCGGGGATTGGGAACCCTTCGCCAGAATGTCCAAAGTTTCAGCGGGATTTCCAAAATGTTGAAAGGAACTCGAAACATGTCAACCTTGGTTTTGAGAATCTCTCCCGGAGTTTGAGAGATTTGGACGTGAAAGGGTACCAGTCTTGTCGGGGATTGGGAACCCTTCGCCAGAATGTCCAAAGTTTCAGCGGGATTTCCAAAATGTTGAGAGGAACTCGAAACATGTCAACCTTGGTTTTGAGAATCTCTCCCGGAGTTTGAGAGATTTGGACGTGAAAGGGTACCAGTCTTGTCGGGGATTGGGAACCCTTCGCGAGAATGTCCAAAGTTTCAGCGGGATTTCCAAAATGTTGAAAGGAACTCGAAACATGTCAACCTTGGTTTTGAGAATCTCTCCCGGAGTTTGAGAGATTTGGACGTGAAAGGGTACCAGTCTTGTCGGGGATTGGGAACCCTTCGCGAGAATGTCCAAAGTTTCAGCGGGATTTCCAAAATGTTGAGAGGAACTCGAAACATGTCAACCTCGGTTTTGAGAATCTCTCCCGGAGTTTGAGAGATTTGGACGTAAAAGGGTACCAGTCTTGTCGGGGATTGGGAACCCTTCGCCACAATGTCCAAAGTTTCAGCGGGATTTCCAAAATGTTGAGAGGAACTCGAAACATGTCAACCTTGGTTTTGAGAATCTCTCCTGGAGTTTTAGAGATTTGGACGTGAAAGGGTACCAGTCTTGTCGGGGATTGGGAACCCTTCGCGAGAATTTCCAAAGTTTCAGCGGGATTTCCAAAATGTTGAGAGGAACTCGAAACATGTCAGCCTTGGTTTTGAGAATCTCTCCCGGAGTTTGAGAGATTTGGACGTGAAAGGGTACCAGTCTTGTCGGGGATTGGGAACCCTTCGCGAGAATGTCCCAAGTTTCAGCGGGATTTCCAAAATGTTGAGAGGAACTCGAAACATGTCAACCTTGGTTTTGAGAATCTCTCCCGGAGTTTGAGAGACTTGGACGTGAAAGGGTACCAGTCTTGTCGGGGATTGGGAACCCTTCGCCAGAATGTCCAAAGTTTCAGCGGGATTTCCAAAATGTTGAGAGGAACTCGAAACATGTCAACCTTGGTTTTGAGAATCTCTCCCGGAGTTTGAGAGATTTGGACGTGAAAGGGTACCAGTCTTGTCGGGGATTGGGAACCCTTCGCGAGAATGTCCAAAGTTTCAGCGGGATTTCCAAAATGTTGAGAGGAACTCGAAACATGTCAACCTTGGTTTTGAGAATCTCTCCCGGAGTTTGAGAGATTTGGACGTGAAAGGGTACCAGTCTTGTCGGGGATTGGGAACCCTTCGCCAGAATGTCCAAAGTTTCAGCGGGATTTCCAAAATGTTGAGAGGAACTCAAAACATGTCAACCTTGGTTTTGAGAATCTCTCCCGGAGTTTGAGAGATTTGGACGTGAAAGGGTACCAGTCTTGTCGGGGATTGGGAACCCTTCGCGAGAATGTCCAAAGTTTCAGCGGGATTTCCAAAATGTTGAGAGGAACTCGAAACATGTCAACCTCGGTTTTGAGAATCTCTCCCGGAGTTTGAGAGATTTGGACGTGAAAGGGTACCAGTCTTGTCGGGGATTGGGAACCCTTCGCGAGAATGTCCAAAGTTTCAGCAGGATTTCCAAAATGTTGAGAGGAACTCGAAACATGTCAACCTTGGTTTTGAGAATCTCTCCCGGAGTTTGAGAGATTTGGACGTGAAAGGGTACCAGTCTTGTCGGGGATTGGGAACCCTTCGCGAGAATGTCCAAAGTTTCAGCGGGATTTCCAAAATGTTGAGAGGAACTCGAAACATGTCAACCTTGGTTTTGAGAATCTCTCCCGGAGTTTGAGAGATTTGGACGTGAAAGGCTACCAGTCTTGTCGGGGATTGGGAACCCTTCGCGAGAATGTCCAAAGTTTCAGCGGGATTTCCAAAATGTTGAGAGGAACTCAAAACATGTCAACCTTGGTTTTGAGAATCTCTCCCGGAGTTGGAGAGATTTGGACGTGAAAGGGTACCAGTCTTGTCGGGGATTGGGAACCCTTCGCGAGAATGTCCCAAGTTTCAGCGGGATTTCCAAAACGTTGAGAGGAACTCGAATCATGTCAACCTCGGTTTTGAGAATCTCTCCCGGAGTTTGAGAGATTTGGACGTGAAAGGGTACCAGTCTTGTCGGGGATTGGGAACCCTTCGCCACAATGTCCAAAGTTTCAGCGGGATTTCCAAAATGTTGAGAGGAACTCGAAACATGTCAACCTTGGTTTTGAGAATCTCTCCCGGAGTTTGAGAGATTTGGACGTGAAAGGGTACCAGTCTTGTCGGGGATTGGGAACCCTTCGCCAGAATGTCCAAAGTTTCAGCGGGATTTCCAAAATGTTGAAAGGAACTCGAAACATGTCAACCTTGGTTTTGAGAATCTCTCCCGGAGTTTGAGAGATTTGGACGTGAAAGGGTACCAGTCTTGTCGGGGATTGGGAACCCTTCGCGAGAATGTCCCAAGTTTCAGCGGGATTTCCAAAATGTTGAGAGGAACTCGAAACATGTCAACCTTGGTTTTGAGAATCTCTCCCGGAGTTTGAGAGATTTGGACGTGAAAGGGTACCAGTCTTGTCGGGGATTGGGAACCCTTCGCGAGAATGTCCAAAGTTTCAGCGGGATTTCCAAAATGTTGAGAGGAACTCAAAACATGTCAACCTTGGTTTTGAGAATCTCTCCCGGAGTTTGAGAGATTTGGACGTGAAAGGGTACCAGTCTTGTCGGGGATTGGGAACCCTTCGCGAGAATGTCCCAAGTTTCAGCGGGATTTCCAAAACGTTGAGAGGAACTCGAATCATGTCAACCTCGGTTTTGAGAATCTCTCCCGGAGTTTGAGAGATTTGGACGTGAAAGGGTACCAGTCTTGTCGGGGATTGGGAACCCTTCGCGAGAATGTCCAAAGTTTCAGCGGGATTTCCAAAATGTTGAGAGGAACTCGAAACATGTCAACCTTGGTTTTGATAATCTCTCCCGGAGTTTGAGAGATTTGGACGTGAAAGGGTACCAGTCTTGTCGGGGATCGGGAACCGTTCGCGAGAATGTCCAAAGTTTCAGCGGGATTTCCAAAATGTTGAGAGGAACTCGAAACATGTCAACCTTGGTTTTGAGAATCTCTCCCGGAGTTTGAGAGATTTGGACGTGAAAGGGTACCAGTCTTGTCGGGGATTGGGAACCCTTCGCGAGAATGTCCCAAGTTTCAGCAGGATTTCTAAAATGTTGAGAGGAACTCAAAACATGTCAACCTTGGTTTTGAGAATCTCTCCCGGAGTTTGAGAGATTTGGACGTGAAAGGGTACCAGTCTTGTCGGGGATTGGGAACCCTTCGCGAGAATGTCCAAAGTTTCAGCGGGATTTCCAAAATGTTGAGAGGAACTCGAAACATGTCAACCTTGGTTTTGAGAATCTCTCCCGGAGTTTGAGAGATTTGGACGTGAAAGGGTACCAGTCTTGTCGGGGATTGGGAACCCTTCACGAGAATGTCCAAAGTTTCAGCAGGATTTCCAAAATGTTGAGAGGAACTCGAAACATGTCAACCTTGGTTTTGAGAATCTCTCCCGGAGTTTGAGAGATTTGGACGTGAAAGGGTACCAGTCTTGTCGGGGATTGGGAACCCTTCGCCAGAATGTCCAAAGTTTCAGCGGGATTTCCAAAATGTTGAAAGGAACTCGAAACATGTCAACCTTGGTTTTGAGAATCTCTCCCGGAGTTTGAGAGATTTGGACGTGAAAGGGTACCAGTCTTGTCGGGGATTGGGAACCCTTCGCGAGAATGTCCCAAGTTTCAGCAGGATTTCTAAAATGTTGAGAGGAACTCAAAACATGTCAACCTTGGTTTTGAGAATCTCTCCCGGAGTTTGAGAGATTTGGACGTGAAAGAGTACCAGTCTTGTCGGGGATTGGGAACCCTTCACCAGAATGTCCAAAGTTTCAGCGGGATTTCCAAAATGTTGAGAGGAACTCGAAACATGTCAACCTTGGTTTTGAGAATCTCTCCCGGAGTTTGAGAGATTTGGACGTGAAAGGGTACCAGTCTTGTCGGGGATTGGGAACCCTTCACGAGAATGTCCAAAGTTTCAGCAGGATTTCCAAAATGTTGAAAGGAACTCGAAACATGTCAACCTTGGTTTTGAGAATCTCTCCCGGAGTTTGAGAGATTTGGACGTGAAAGGGTACCAGTCTTGTCGGGGATTGGGAAGCCTTCGCCAGAATGTCCAAAGTTTCAGCGGGATTTCCAAAATGTTGAGAGGAACTCGAAACATGTCAACCTTGGTTTTGAGAATCTCTCCCGGAGTTTGAGAGATTTGGACGTGAAAGGGTACCAGTCTTGTCGGGGATTGGGAACCCTTCGCCAGAATGTCCAAAGTTTCAGCGGGATTTCCAAAACGTTGAGCGGAACTCAAAACATGTGAACCTTGGTTTTGAGAATCTCTCCCGGAGTTTGAGAGATTTGGACGTGAAAGGGTACCAGTCTTGTCGGGGATTGGGAACCCTTCGCGAGAATGTCCAAAGTTTCAGCGGGATTTCCAAAATGTTGAGAGGAACTCGAAACATGTCAACCTTGGTTTTGAGAATCTCTCCCGGAGTTTGAGAGATTTGGACGTGAAAGGGTACCAGTCTTGTCGGGGATTGGGAACCCTTCGCCAGAATGTCCAAAGTTTCAGCGGGATTTCCAAAATGTTGAAAGGAACTCGAAACATGTCAACCTTGGTTTTGAGAATCTCTCCCGGAGTTTGAGAGATTTGGACGTGAAAGGGTACCAGTCTTGTCGGGGATTGGGAACCCTTCGCGAGAATGTCCAAAGTTTCAGCGGGATTTCCAAAACGTTGAGAGGAACTCGAATCATGTCAACCTTGGTTTTGAGAATCTCTCCCGGAGTTTGAGAGATTTGGACGTGAAAGGGTACCAGTCTTGTCGGGGATTGGGAACCCTTCGCCAGAATGTCCAAAGTTTCAGCGGGATTTCCAAAATGTTGAGAGGAACTCGAAACATGTCAACCTTGGTTTTGAGAATCTCTCCCAGAGTCTGAGAGATTTGGACGTGAAAGGGTAACAGTCTTGTCGGGGATTAGGAACCCTTCGCGAGAATGTCCAAAGTTTCAGCGGGATTTCTAAAATGTTGAGAGGAACTCAAAACATGTGAACCTTGGTTTTGAGAATCTCTCCCGGAGTTTGAGAGATTTGGACGTGAAAGGGTACCAGTCTTGTCGGGGATTGGGAACCCTTCGCCAGAATGTCCAAAGTTTCAGCGGGATTTCCAAAATGTTGAGAGGAACTCGAAACATGTCAACCTTGGTTTTGAGAATCTCTCCCGGAGTTGGAGAGATTTGGACGTGAAAGGGTACCAGTCTTGTCGGGGATTGGGAACCCTTCGCGAGAATGTCCCAAGTTTCAGCGGGATTTCCAAAATGTTGAGAGGAACTCAAAACATGTCAACCTTGGTTTTGAGAATCTCTCCCGGAGTTTGAGAGATTTGGACGTGAAAGGGTACCAGTCTTGTCGGGGATTGGGAACCCTTCGCGAGAATGTCCAAAGTTTCAGCGGGATTTCCAAAATGTTGAGAGGAACTCGAAACATGTGAACCTTGGTTTTGAGAATCTCTCCCGGAGTTTGAGAGATTTGGACGTGAAAGGGTACCAGTCTTGTCGGGGATTGGGAACCCTTCGCGAGAATGTCCAAAGTTTCAGCGGGATTTCCAAAATGTTGAGAGGAACTCGAAACATGTCAACCTTGGTTTTGAGAATCTCTCCCGGAGTTTGAGAGATTTGGACGTGAAAGGGTACCAGTCTTGTCGGGGATTGGGAACCCTTCGCCAGAATGTCCAAAGTTTCAGCGGGATTTCCAAAATGTTGAGAGGAACTCAAAACATGTCAACCTTGGTTTTGAGAATCTCTCCCGGAGTTTGAGAGATTTGGACGTGAAAGGGTACCAGTCTTGTCGGGGATTGGGAACCCTTCGCGAGAATGTCCAAAGTTTCAGCGGGATTTCCAAAATGTTGAGAGGAACTCGAAACATGTCAACCTTGGTTTTGAGAATCTCTCCCGGAGTTTGAGAGATTTGGACGTGAAAGGGTACCAGTCTCTTCGGGGATTGGGAACCCTTCGCGAGAATGTCCAAAGTTTCAGCAGGATTTCCAAAATGTTGAGAGGAACTCGAAACATGTCAACCTTGGTTTTGAGAATCTCTCCCGGAGTTTGAGAGATTTGGACGTGAAAGGGTACCAGTCTTGTCGGGGATTGGGAACCCTTCGCGAGAATGTCCAAAGTTTCAGCGGGATTTCCAAAATGTTGAGAGGAACTCGAAACATGTCAACCTTGGTTTTGAGAATCTCTCCCGGAGTTTGAGAGATTTGGACGTGAAAGGGTACCAGTCTTGTCGGGGATTGGGAACCCTTCGCCAGAATGTCCAAAGTTTCAGCGGGATTTCCAAAACGTTGAGCGGAACTCAAAACATGTGAACCTTGGTTTTGAGAATCTCTCCCGGAGTTTGAGAGATTTGGACGTGAAAGGGTACCAGTCTTGTCGGGGATTGGGAACCCTTCGCGAGAATGTCCAAAGTTTCAGCGGGATTTCCAAAATGTTGAGAGGAACTCGAAACATGTCAACCTTGGTTTTGAGAATCTCTCCCGGAGTTGGAGAGATTTGGACGTGAAAGGGTACCAGTCTTGTCGGGGATTGGGAACCCTTCGCGAGAATGTCCAAAGTTTCAGCGGGATTTCCAAAATGTTGAAAGGAACTCGAAACATGTCAACCTTGGTTTTGAGAATCTCTCCCGGAGTTTGAGAGATTTGGACGTGAAAGGGTACCAGTCTTGTCGGGGATTGGGAACCCTTCGCGAGAATGTCCAAAGTTTCAGCGGGATTTCCAAAACGTTGAGAGGAACTCGAATCATGTCAACCTTGGTTTTGAGAATCTCTCCCGGAGTTGGAGAGATTTGGACGTGAAAGGGTACCAGTCTTGTCGGGGATTGGGAACCCTTCGCCAGAATGTCCAAAGTTTCAGCGGGATTTCCAAAATGTTGAGAGGAACTCGAAACATGTCAACCTTGGTTTTGAGAATCTCTCCCGGAGTTGGAGAGATTTGGACGTGAAAGGGTACCAGTCTTGTCGGGGATTGGGAACCCTTCGCGAGAATGTCCAAAGTTTCAGCGGGATTTCCAAAATGTTGAAAGGAACTCGAAACATGTCAACCTTGGTTTTGAGAATCTCTCCCGGAGTTTGAGAGATTTGGACGTGAAAGGGTACCGGTCTTGTCGGGGATTGGGAACCCTTCGCCAGAATGTCCAAAGTTTCAGCGGGATTTCCAAAATGTTGAGAGGAACTCGAAACATGTCAACCTCGGTTTTGAGAATCTCTCCCGGAGTTTGAGAGATTTGGACGTGAAAGGGTACCAGTCTTGTCGGGGATTGGGAACCCTTTGCCAGAATGTCCAAAGTTTCAGCGGGATTTCCAAAATGTTGAGAGGAACTCGAAACATGTCAACCTCGGTTTTGAGAATCTCTCCCGGAGTTTGAGAGATTTGGACGTGAAAGGGTACCAGTCTTGTCGGGGATTGGGAACCCTTCGCGAGAATGTCCAAAGTTTCAGCGGGATTTCCAAAACGTTGAGAGGAACTCGAATCATGTCAACCTCGGTTTTGAGAATCTCTCCCGGAGTTGGAGAGATTTGGACGTGAAAGGGTACCAGTCTTGTCGGGGATTGGGAACCCTTCGCCAGAATGTCCAAAGTTTCAGCAGGATTTCCAAAATGTTGAGAGGAACTCGAAACATGTCAACCTTGGTTTTGAGAATCTCTCCCGGAGTTTGAGAGATTTGGACGTGAAAGGGTACCAGTCTTGTCGGGGATCGGGAACCCTTCGTGAGAATGTCCAAAGTTTCAGCGGGATTTCCAAAATGTTGAAAGGAACTCGAAACATGTCAACCTTGGTTTTGAGAATCTCTCCCGGAGTTTGAGACATTTGGACGTGAAAGGGTACCAGTCTTGTCGGGGATTGGGAACCCTTCGCGAGAATGTCCCAAGTTTCAGCAGGATTTCTAAAATGTTGAGAGGAACTCGAAACATGTCAACCTTGGTTTTGAGAATCTCTCCCGGAGTTTGAGAGATTTGGACGTGAAAGGGTACCAGTCTTGTCGGGGATTGGGAACCCTTCGCCAGAATGTCCAAAGTTTCAGCGGGATTTCCAAAATGTTGAGAGGAACTCGAAACATGTCAACCTTGGTTTTGAGAATCTCTCCCGGAGTTGGAGAGATTTGGACGTGAAAGGGTACCAGTCTTGTCGGGGATTGGGAACCCTTCGCGAGAATGTCCCAAGTTTCAGCGGGATTTCCAAAATGTTGAGAGGAACTCGAAACATGTCAACCTTGGTTTTGAGAATCTCTCCCGGAGTTTGAGAGATTTGGACGTGAAAGGGTACCAGTCTTGTCGGGGATTGGGAACCCTTCGCCACAATGTCCAAAGTTTCAGCGGGATTTCCAAAATGTTGAGAGGAACTCAAAACATGTCAACCTTGGTTTTGAGAATCTCTCCCGGAGTTTGAGAGATTTGGACGTGAAAGGGTACCAGTCTTGTCGGGGATTGGGAACCCTTCGCCAGAATGTCCAAAGTTTCAGCGGGATTTCCAAAATGTTGAGAGGAACTCGAAACATGTCAACCTTGGTTTTGAGAATCTCTCCCGGAGTTTGAGAGATTTGGACGTGAAAGGGTACCAGTCTTGTCGGGGATTGGGAACCCTTCGCGAGAATGTCCAAAGTTTCAGCAGGATTTCCAAAATGTTGAGAGGAACTCGAAACATGTCAACCTTGGTTTTGAGAATCTCTCCCGGAGTTTGAGAGATTTGGACGTGAAAGGGTACCAGTCTTGTCGGGGATTGGGAACCCTTCGCCAGAATGTCCAAAGTTTCAGCGGGATTTCCAAAATGTTGAGAGGAACTCGAAACATGTCAACCTTGGTTTTGAGAATCTCTCCCGGAGTTTGAGAGATTTGGACGTGAAAGGGTACCAGTCTTGTCGGGGATTGGGAACCCTTCGCCAGAATGTCCAAAGTTTCAGCGGGTTTTCCAAAATGTTGAAAGGAACTCGAAACATGTCAACCTTGGTTTTGAGAATCTCTCCCGGAGTTTGAGAGATTTGGACGTGAAAGGGTACCAGTCTTGTCGGGGATTGGGAACCCTTCGCGAGAATGTCCAAAGTTTCAGCGGGATTTCCAAAACGTTGAGAGGAACTCGAATCATGTCAACCTTGGTTTTGAGAATCTCTCCCGGAGTTTGAGAGATTTGGACGTGAAAGGGTACCAGTCTTGTCGGGGATTGGGAACCCTTCGCCAGAATGTCCAAAGTTTCAGCGGGATTTCCAAAATGTTGAGAGGAACTCGAAACATGTCAACCTTGGTTTTGAGAATCTCTCCCGGAGTTGGAGAGATTTGGACGTGAAAGGGTACCAGTCTTGTCGGGGATCGGGAACCCTTCGCGAGAATGTCCAAAGTTTCAGCGGGATTTCCAAAATGTTGAAAGGAACTCGAAACATGTCAACCTTGGTTTTGAGAATCTCTCCCGGAGTTTGAGAGATTTGGACGTGAAAGGGTACCAGTCTTGTCGGGGATTGGGAACCCTTCGCGAGAATGTCCCAAGTTTCAGCAGGATTTCTAAAATGTTGAGAGGAACTCAAAACATGTCAACCTTGGTTTTGAGAATCTCTCCCGGAGTTTGAGAGATTTGGACGTGAAAGGGTACCAGTCTTGTCGGGGATTGGGAACCCTTCGCCAGAATGTCCAAAGTTTCAGCGGGATTTCCAAAATGTTGAGAGGAACTCGAAACATGTCAACCTTGGTTTTGAGAATCTCTCCCGGAGTTGGAGAGATTTGGACGTGAAAGGGTACCAGTCTTGTCGGGGATTGGGAACCCTTCGCGAGAATGTCCAAAGTTTCAGCGGGATTTCCAAAATGTTGAGAGGAACTCGAAACATGTCAACCTTGGTTTTGAGAATCTCTCCCGGAGTTTGAGAGATTTGGACGTGAAAGGGTACCAGTCTTGTCGGGGATTGGGAACCCTTCGCCAGAATGCCCAAAGTTTCAGGGGGATTTCCAAAATGTTGAAAGGAACTCGAAACATGTCAACCTTGGTTTTGAGAATCTCTCCCGGAGTTTGAGAGATTTGGACGTGAAAGGGTACCAGTCTTGTCGGGGATTGGGAACCCTTCGCGAGAATGTCCAAAGTTTCAGCGGGATTTCCAAAATGTTGAGAGGAACTCGAAACATGTCAACCTTGGTTTTGAGAATCTCTCCCGGAGTTTGAGAGATTTGGACGTGAAAGGGTACCAGTCTTGTCGGGGATTGGGAACCCTTCGCCAGAATGTCCAAAGTTTCAGCAGGATTTCCAAAATGTTGAGAGGAACTCGAAACATGTCAACCTTGGTTTTGAGAATCTCTCCCGGAGTTTGAGAGATTTGGACGTGAAATGGTACCAGTCTTGTCGGGGATTGGGAACCCTTCTCCAGAATGTCCAAAGTTTCAGCGGGATTTCCAAAATGTTGAGAGGAACTCGAAACATGTCAACCTTGGTTTTGAGAATCTCTCCCGGAGTTGGAGAGATTTGGACGTGAAAGGGTACCAGTCTTGTCGGGGATTGGGAACCCTTCGCCAGAATGTCCAAAGTTTCAGCGGGATTTCCAAAACGTTGAGAGGAACTCAAAACATGTCAACCTTGGTTTTGAGAATCTCTCCCGGAGTTTGAGAGATTTGGACGTGAAAGGGTACCAGTCTTGTCGGGGATTGGGAACCCTTCGCGAGAATGTCCAAAGTTTCAGCGGGATTTCCAAAATGTTGAGAGGAACTCGAAACATGTCAACCTTGGTTTTGAGAATCTCTCCCGGAGTTTGAGAGATTTGGACGTGAAAGGGTACCAGTCTTGTCGGGGATTGGGAACCCTTCGCGAGAATGTCCAAAGTTTCAGCGGGTTTTCCAAAATGTTGAAAGGAACTCGAAACATGTCAACCTTGGTTTTGAGAATCTCTCCCGGAGTTTGAGAGATTTGGACGTGAAATGGTACCAGTCTTGTCGGGGATTGGGAACCCTTCGCGAGAATGTCTAAAGTTTCAGCGGGATTTCCAAAATGTTGAGAGGAACTCGAAACATGTCAACCTTGGTTTTGAGAATCTCTCCCGGAGTTTGAGAGATTTGGACGTGAAAGGGTACCAGTCTTGTCGGGGATTGGGAACCCTTCGCCAGAATGTCCAAAGTTTCAGCGGGATTTCCAAAACGTTGAGAGGAACTCAAAACATGTGAACCTTGGTTTTGAGAATCTCTCCCGGAGTTTGAGAGATTTGGACGTGAAAGGGTACCAGTCTTGTCGGGGATTGGGAACCCTTCGCCAGAATGTCCAAAGTTTCAGCGGGATTTCCAAAATGTTGAGAGGAACTCGAAACATGTCAACCTTGGTTTTGAGAATCTCTCCCGGAGTTTGAGAGATTTGGACGTGAAAGGGTACCAGTCTTGTCGGGGATTGGGAACCCTTCGCGAGAATGTCCAAAGTTTCAGCGGGATTTCCAAAATGTTGAGAGGAACTCGAAACATGTCAACCTTGGTTTTGAGAATCTCTCCCGGAGTTTGAGAGATTTGGACGTGAAAGGGTACCAGTCTTGTCGGGGATCGGGAACCGTTCGCGAGAATGTCCAAAGTTTCAGCGGGATTTCCAAAATGTTGAGAGGAACTCGAAACATGTCAACCTTGGTTTTGAGAATCTCTCCCGGAGTTTGAGAGATTTGGACGTGAAAGGGTACCAGTCTTGTCGGGGATTGGGAACCCTTCGCGAGAATGTCCAAAGTTTCAGCGGGATTTCCAAAATGTTGAGAGGAACTCGAAACATGTCAACCTTGGTTTTGAGAATCTCTCCCGGAGTTTGAGAGATTTGGACGTGAAAGGGTACCAGTCTTGTCGGGGATTGGGAACCCTTCGCCAGAATGTCCAAAGTTTCAGCGGGATTTCCAAAATGTTGAGAGGAACTCGAAACATGTCAACCTTGGTTTTGAGAATCTCTCCCGGAGTTGGAGAGATTTGGACGTGAAAGGGTACCAGTCTTGTCGGGGATTGGGAACCCTTCGCGAGAATGTCCAAAGTTTCAGCGGGATTTCCAAAATGTTGAGAGGAACTCGAAACATGTCAACCTTGGTTTTGAGAATCTCTCCCGGAGTTTGAGAGATTTGGACGTGAAAGGGTACCAGTCTTGTCGGGGATTGGGAACCCTTCGCCAGAATGCCCAAAGTTTCAGGGGGATTTCCAAAATGTTGAAAGGAACTCGAAACATGTCAACCTTGGTTTTGAGAATCTCTCCCGGAGTTTGAGAGATTTGGACGTGAAAGGGTACCAGTCTTGTCGGGGATTGGGAACCCTTCGCGAGAATGTCCAAAGTTTCAGCGGGATTTCCAAAATGTTGAGAGGAACTCGAAACATGTCAACCTTGGTTTTGAGAATCTCTCCCGGAGTTTGAGAGATTTGGACGTGAAAGGGTACCAGTCTTGTCGGGGATTGGGAACCCTTCGCCAGAATGTCCAAAGTTTCAGCAGGATTTCCAAAATGTTGAGAGGAACTCGAAACATGTCAACCTTGGTTTTGAGAATCTCTCCCGGAGTTTGAGAGATTTGGACGTGAAATGGTACCAGTCTTGTCGGGGATTGGGAACCCTTCTCCAGAATGTCCAAAGTTTCAGCGGGATTTCCAAAATGTTGAGAGGAACTCGAAACATGTCAACCTTGGTTTTGAGAATCTCTCCCGGAGTTGGAGAGATTTGGACGTGAAAGGGTACCAGTCTTGTCGGGGATTGGGAACCCTTCGCCAGAATGTCCAAAGTTTCAGCGGGATTTCCAAAACGTTGAGAGGAACTCAAAACATGTCAACCTTGGTTTTGAGAATCTCTCCCGGAGTTTGAGAGATTTGGACGTGAAAGGGTACCAGTCTTGTCGGGGATTGGGAACCCTTCGCGAGAATGTCCAAAGTTTCAGCGGGATTTCCAAAATGTTGAGAGGAACTCGAAACATGTCAACCTTGGTTTTGAGAATCTCTCCCGGAGTTTGAGAGATTTGGACGTGAAAGGGTACCAGTCTTGTCGGGGATTGGGAACCCTTCGCGAGAATGTCCAAAGTTTCAGCGGGTTTTCCAAAATGTTGAAAGGAACTCGAAACATGTCAACCTTGGTTTTGAGAATCTCTCCCGGAGTTTGAGAGATTTGGACGTGAAATGGTACCAGTCTTGTCGGGGATTGGGAACCCTTCGCGAGAATGTCTAAAGTTTCAGCGGGATTTCCAAAATGTTGAGAGGAACTCGAAACATGTCAACCTTGGTTTTGAGAATCTCTCCCGGAGTTTGAGAGATTTGGACGTGAAAGGGTACCAGTCTTGTCGGGGATTGGGAACCCTTCGCCAGAATGTCCAAAGTTTCAGCGGGATTTCCAAAACGTTGAGAGGAACTCAAAACATGTGAACCTTGGTTTTGAGAATCTCTCCCGGAGTTTGAGAGATTTGGACGTGAAAGGGTACCAGTCTTGTCGGGGATTGGGAACCCTTCGCCAGAATGTCCAAAGTTTCAGCGGGATTTCCAAAATGTTGAGAGGAACTCGAAACATGTCAACCTTGGTTTTGAGAATCTCTCCCGGAGTTTGAGAGATTTGGACGTGAAAGGGTACCAGTCTTGTCGGGGATTGGGAACCCTTCGCGAGAATGTCCAAAGTTTCAGCGGGATTTCCAAAATGTTGAGAGGAACTCGAAACATGTCAACCTTGGTTTTGAGAATCTCTCCCGGAGTTTGAGAGATTTGGACGTGAAAGGGTACCAGTCTTGTCGGGGATCGGGAACCGTTCGCGAGAATGTCCAAAGTTTCAGCGGGATTTCCAAAATGTTGAGAGGAACTCGAAACATGTCAACCTTGGTTTTGAGAATCTCTCCCGGAGTTTGAGAGATTTGGACGTGAAAGGGTACCAGTCTTGTCGGGGATTGGGAACCCTTCGCGAGAATGTCCAAAGTTTCAGCGGGATTTCCAAAATGTTGAGAGGAACTCGAAACATGTCAACCTTGGTTTTGAGAATCTCTCCCGGAGTTTGAGAGATTTGGACGTGAAAGGGTACCAGTCTTGTCGGGGATTGGGAACCCTTCGCGAGAATGTCCAAAGTTTCAGCGGGTTTTCCAAAATGTTGAAAGGAACTCGAAACATGTCAACCTTGGTTTTGAGAATCTCTCCCGGAGTTTGAGAGATTTGGACGTGAAATGGTACCAGTCTTGTCGGGGATTGGGAACCCTTCGCGAGAATGTCTAAAGTTTCAGCGGGATTTCCAAAATGTTGAGAGGAACTCGAAACATGTCAACCTTGGTTTTGAGAATCTCTCCCGGAGTTTGAGAGATTTGGACGTGAAAGGGTACCAGTCTTGTCGGGGATTGGGAACCCTTCGCCAGAATGTCCAAAGTTTCAGCGGGATTTCCAAAACGTTGAGAGGAACTCAAAACATGTGAACCTTGGTTTTGAGAATCTCTCCCGGAGTTTGAGAGATTTGGACGTGAAAGGGTACCAGTCTTGTCGGGGATTGGGAACCCTTCGCCAGAATGTCCAAAGTTTCAGCGGGATTTCCAAAATGTTGAGAGGAACTCGAAACATGTCAACCTTGGTTTTGAGAATCTCTCCCGGAGTTTGAGAGATTTGGACGTGAAAGGGTACCAGTCTTGTCGGGGATTGGGAACCCTTCGCCAGAATGTCCAAAGTTTCAGCGGGATTTCCAAAACGTTGAGAGGAACTCAAAACATGTGAACCTTGGTTTTGAGAATCTCTCCCGGAGTTTGAGAGATTTGGACGTGAAAGGGTACCAGTCTTGTCGGGGATTGGGAACCCTTCGCCAGAATGTCCAAAGTTTCAGCGGGATTTCCAAAATGTTGAGAGGAACTCGAAACATGTCAACCTCGGTTTTGAGAATCTCTCCCGGAGTTTGAGAGATTTGGACGTGAAAGGGTACCAGTCTTGTCGGGGATTGGGAACCCTTCGCCAGAATGTCCAAAGTTTCAGCGGGTTTTCCAAAATGTTGAAAGGAACTCGAAACATGTCAACCTTGGTTTTGAGAATCTCTCCCGGAGTTTGAGAGATTTGGACGTGAAAGGGTACCAGTCTTGTCGGGGATTGGGAACCCTTCGCGAGAATGTCCAAAGTTTCAGCGGGATTTCCAAAATGTTGAGAGGAACTCGAAACATGTCAACCTTGGTTTTGAGAATCTCTCCCGGAGTTTGAGAGATTTGGACGTGAAAGGGTACCAGTCTTGTCGGGGATCGGGAACCGTTCGCGAGAATGTCCAAAGTTTCAGCGGGATTTCCAAAATGTTGAGAGGAACTCGAAACATGTCAACCTTGGTTTTGAGAATCTCTCCCGGAGTTTGAGAGATTTGGACGTGAAAGGGTACCAGTCTTGTCGGGGATTGGGAACCCTTCGCGAGAATGTCCAAAGTTTCAGCGGGATTTCCAAAACGTTGAGAGGAACTCAAAACATGTGAACCTTGGTTTTGAGAATCTCTCCCGGAGTTTGAGAGATTTGGACGTGAAAGGGTACCAGTCTTGTCGGGGATTGGGAACCCTTCGCCAGAATGTCCAAAGTTTCAGCGGGATTTCCAAAATGTTGAGAGGAACTCGAAACATGTCAACCTTGGTTTTGAGAATCTCTCCCGGAGTTGGAGAGATTTGGACGTGAAAGGGTACCAGTCTTGTCGGGGATTGGGAACCCTTCGCCAGAATGTCCAAAGTTTCAGCGGGATTTCCAAAACGTTGAGAGGAACTCAAAACATGTGAACCTTGGTTTTGAGAATCTCTCCCGGAGTTTGAGAGATTTGGACGTGAAAGGGTACCAGTCTTGTCGGGGATTGGGAACCCTTCGCCAGAATGTCCAAAGTTTCAGCGGGATTTCCAAAATGTTGAGAGGAACTCGAAACATGTCAACCTTGGTTTTGAGAATCTCTCCCGGAGTTTGAGAGATTTGGACGTGAAAGGGTACCAGTCTTGTCGGGGATTGGGAACCCTTCGCCAGAATGTCCAAAGTTTCAGCGGGATTTCCAAAACGTTGAGAGGAACTCAAAACATGTGAACCTTGGTTTTGAGAATCTCTCCCGGAGTTTGAGAGATTTGGACGTGAAAGGGTACCAGTCTTGTCGGGGATTGGGAACCCTTCGCCAGAATGTCCAAAGTTTCAGCGGGATTTCCAAAATGTTGAGAGGAACTCGAAACATGTCAACCTCGGTTTTGAGAATCTCTCCCGGAGTTTGAGAGATTTGGACGTGAAAGGGTACCAGTCTTGTCGGGGATTGGGAACCCTTCGCCAGAATGTCCAAAGTTTCAGCGGGTTTTCCAAAATGTTGAAAGGAACTCGAAACATGTCAACCTTGGTTTTGAGAATCTCTCCCGGAGTTTGAGAGATTTGGACGTGAAAGGGTACCAGTCTTGTCGGGGATTGGGAACCCTTCGTGAGAATGTCCAAAGTTTCAGGGGGATTTCCAAAATGTTGAAAGGAACTCGAAACATGTCAACCTTGGTTTTGAGAATCTCTCCCGGAGTTTGAGAGATTTGGACGTGAAAGGGTACCAGTCTTGTCGGGGATTGGGAACCCTTCGCCAGAATGTCCAAAGTTTCAGCGGGATTTCCAAAACGTTGAGAGGAACTCAAAACATGTGAACCTTGGTTTTGAGAATCTCTCCCGGAGTTTGAGAGATTTGGACGTGAAAGGGTACCAGTCTTGTCGGGGATTGGGAACCCTTCGCCAGAATGTCCAAAGTTTCAGCGGGATTTCCAAAATGTTGAGAGGAACTCGAAACATGTCAACCTTGGTTTTGAGAATCTCTCCCGGAGTTTGAGAGATTTGGACGTGAAAGGGTACCAGTCTTGTCGGGGATTGGGAACCCTTCGCCAGAATGTCCAAAGTTTCAGCGGGTTTTCCAAAATGTTGAAAGGAACTCGAAACATGTCAACCTTGGTTTTGAGAATCTCTCCCGGAGTTGGAGAGATTTGGACGTGAAAGGGTACCAGTCTTGTCGGGGATCGGGAACCCTTCGTGAGAATGTCCAAAGTTTCAGCGGGATTTCCAAAATGTTGAGAGGAACTCGAAACATGTCAACCTTGGTTTTGAGAATCTCTCCCGGAGTTTGAGAGATTTGGACGTGAAAGGGTACCAGTCTTGTCGGGGATCGGGAACCCTTCGCGAGAATGTCCAAAGTTTCAGCGGGATTTCCAAAATGTTGAGAGGAACTCGAAACATGTCAACCTTGGTTTTGAGAATCTCTCCCGGAGTTGGAGAGATTTGGACGTGAAAGGGTACCAGTCTTGTCGGGGATCGGGAACCCTTCGCGAGAATGTCCAAAGTTTCAGCGGGATTTCCAAAATGTTGAAAGGAACTCGAAACATGTCAACCTTGGTTTTGAGAATCTCTCCCGGAGTTTGAGAGATTTGGACGTGAAAGGGTACCAGTCTTGTCGGGGATTGGGAACCCTTCGCGAGAATGTCCCAAGTTTCAGCAGGATTTCTAAAATGTTGAGAGGAACTCAAAACATGTCAACCTTGGTTTTGAGAATCTCTCCCGGAGTTTGAGAGATTTGGACGTGAAAGGGTACCAGTCTTGTCGGGGATTGGGAACCCTTCGCCAGAATGTCCAAAGTTTCAGCGGGATTTCCAAAATGTTGAGAGGAACTCGAAACATGTCAACCTTGGTTTTGAGAATCTCTCCCGGAGTTGGAGAGATTTGGACGTGAAAGGGTACCAGTCTTGTCGGGGATTGGGAACCCTTCGCGAGAATGTCCAAAGTTTCAGCGGGATTTCCAAAATGTTGAGAGGAACTCGAAACATGTCAACCTTGGTTTTGAGAATCTCTCCCGGAGTTTGAGAGATTTGGACGTGAAAGGGTACCAGTCTTGTCGGGGATTGGGAACCCTTCGCGAGAATGTCCAAAGTTTCAGCAGGATTTCCAAAATGTTGAGAGGAACTCGAAACATGTCAACCTTGGTTTTGAGAATCTCTCCCGGAGTTTGAGAGATTTGGACGTGAAATGGTACCAGTCTTGTCGGGGATTGGGAACCCTTCGCCAGAATGTCCAAAGTTTCAGCGGGATTTCCAAAATGTTGAGAGGAACTCGAAACATGTCAACCTTGGTTTTGAGAATCTCTCCCGGAGTTTGAGAGATTTGGACGTGAAAGGGTACCAGTCTTGTCGGGGATTGGGAACCCTTCGCCAGAATGTCCAAAGTTTCAGCGGGATTTCCAAAATGTTGAAAGGAACTCGAAACATGTCAACCTTGGTTTTGAGAATCTCTCCCGGAGTTTGAGAGATTTGGACGTGAAAGGGTACCAGTCTTGTCGGGGATCGGGAACCCTTCGCGAGAATGTCCAAAGTTTCAGCGGGATTTCCAAAATGTTGAGAGGAACTCGAAACATGTCAACCTTGGTTTTGAGAATCTCTCCCGGAGTTTGAGAGATTTGGACGTGAAAGGGTACCAGTCTTGTCGGGGATTGGGAACCCTTCGCGAGAATGTCCAGAGTTTCAGCGGGATTTCCAAAATGTTGAGAGGAACTCAAAACATGTCAACCTTGGTTTTGAGAATCTCTCCCGGAGTTTGAGAGATTTGGACGTGAAAGGGTACCAGTCTTGTCGGGGATTGGGAACCCTTCGCGAGAATGTCCAAAGTTTCAGCGGGATTTCCAAAATGTTGAGAGGAACTCGAAACATGTCAACCTTGGTTTTGAGAATCTCTCCCGGAGTTTGAGAGATTTGGACGTGAAAGGGTACCAGTCTTGTCGGGGATTGGGAACCCTTCGCCAGAATGTCCAAAGTTTCAGCGGGATTTCCAAAACGTTGAGAGGAACTCAAAACATGTGAACCTTGGTTTTGAGAATCTCTCCCGGAGTTGGAGAGATTTGGACGTGAAAGGGTACCAGTCTTGTCGGGGATTGGGAACCCTTCGCCAGAATGTCCAAAGTTTCAGCGGGATTTCCAAAATGTTGAGAGGAACTCGAAACATGTCAACCTTGGTTTTCAGAATCTCTCCCGGAGTTGGAGAGATTTGGACGTGAAAGGGTACCAGTCTTGTCGGGGATTGGGAACCCTTCGCCACAATGTCCAAAGTTTCAGCGGGATTTCCAAAATGTTGAGAGGAACTCGAAACATGTCAACCTTGGTTTTGAGAATCTCTCCCGGAGTTTGAGAGATTTGGACGTGAAAGGGTACCAGTCTTGTCGGGGATTGGGAACCCTTCGCCAGAATGTCCAAAGTTTCAGCGGGATTTCCAAAATGTTGAGAGGAACTCGAAACATGTCAACCTTGGTTTTGAGAATCTCTCCCGGAGTTTGAGAGATTTGGACGTGAAAGGGTACCAGTCTTGTCGGGGATTGGGAACCCTTCGCCAGAATGTCCAAAGTTTCAGCGGGATTTCCAAAATGTTGAGAGGAACTCGAAACATGTGAACCTTGGTTTTGAGAATCTCTCCCGGAGTTTGAGAGATTTGGACGTGAAAGGGTACCAGTCTTGTCGGGGATTGGGAACCCTTCGCGAGAATGTCCAAAGTTTCAGCGGGATTTCCAAAATGTTGAGAGGAACTCGAAACATGTCAACCTTGGTTTTGAGAATCTCTCCCGGAGTTTGAGAGATTTGGACGTGAAAGGGTACCAGTCTTGTCGGGGATTGGGAACCCTTCGCGAGAATGTCCCAAGTTTCAGCGGGATTTCCAAAATGTTGAGAGGAACTCGAAACATGTCAACCTTGGTTTTGAGAATCTCTCCCGGAGTTTGAGAGATTTGGACGTGAAAGGGTACCAGTCTTGTCGGGGATTGGGAACCCTTCGCGAGAATGTCCCAAGTTTCAGCGGGATTTCCAAAATGTTGAAAGGAACTCGAAACATGTCAACCTTGGTTTTGAGAATCTCTCCCGGAGTTTGAGAGATTTGGACGTGAAAGGGTACCAGTCTTGTCGGGGATTGGGAACCCTTCGCCAGAATGTCCAAAGTTTCAGCGGGATTTCCAAAATGTTGAGAGGAACTCGAAACATGTCAACCTTGGTTTTGAGAATCTCTCCCGGAGTTTGAGAGATTTGGACGTGAAAGGGTACCAGTCTTGTCGGGGATTGGGAACCCTTCGCGAGAATGTCCAAAGTTTCAGCGGGATTTCCAAAATGTTGAAAGGAACTCGAAACATGTCAACCTTGGTTTTGAGAATCTCTCCCGGAGTTTGAGAGATTTGGACGTGAAAGGGTACCAGTCTTGTCGGGGATTGGGAACCCTTCGCGAGAATGTCCAAAGTTTCAGCGGGATTTCCAAAATGTTGAGAGGAACTCGAAACATGTCAACCTTGGTTTTGAGAATCTCTCCCAGAGTTGGAGAGATTTGGACGTGAAAGGGTACCAGTCTTGTCGGGGATTGGGAACCCTTCGCGAGAATGTCCAAAGTTTCAGCGGGATTTCCAAAATGTTGAGAGGAACTCGAAACATGTCAACCTCGGTTTTGAGAATCTCTCCCGGAGTTTGAGAGATTTGGATGTGAAAGGGTACCAGTCTTGTCGGGGATTGGGAACCCTTCGCGAGAATGTCCAAAGTTTCAGCGGGATTTCCAAAATGTTGAGAGGAACTCGAAACATGTCAACCTTGGTTTTGAGAATCTCTCCCGGAGTTTGAGAGATTTGGACGTGAAAGGGTACCAGTCTTGTCGGGGATTGGGAACCCTTCGCGAGAATGTCCAAAGTTTCAGCGGGATTTCCAAAATGTTGAGAGGAACTCGAAACATGTCAACCTCGGTTTTGAGAATCTCTCCCGGAGTTTGAGAGATTTGGACGTGAAAGGGTACCAGTCTTGTCGGGGATTGGGAACGCTTCGCGAGAATGTCCAAAGTTTCAGCGGGATTTCCAAAATGTTGAGAGGAACTCGAAACATGTCAGCCTTGGTTTTGAGAATCTCTCCCGGAGTTTGAGAGATTTGGACGTGAAAGGGTACCAGTCTTGTCGGGGATTGGGAACCCTTCGCGAGAATGTCCCAAGTTTCAGCGGGATTTCCAAAATGTTGAGAGGAACTCGAAACATGTCAACCTTGGTTTTGAGAATCTCTCCCGGAGTTTGAGAGATTTGGACGTGAAAGGGTACCAGTCTTGTCGGGGATTGGGAACCCTTCGCGAGAATGTCCCAAGTTTCAGCGGGATTTCCAAAATGTTGAGAGGAACTCGAAACATGTCAACCTTGGTTTTGAGAATCTCTCCCGGAGTTTGAGAGATTTGGACGTGAAAGGGTACCAGTCTTGTCGGGGATTGGGAACCCTTCGCGAGAATGTCCCAAGTTTCAGCGGGATTTCCAAAATGTTGAAAGGAACTCGAAACATGTCAACCTTGGTTTTGAGAATCTCTCCCGGAGTTTGAGAGATTTGGACGTGAAAGGGTACCAGTCTTGTCGGGGATTGGGAACCCTTCGCCAGAATGTCCAAAGTTTCAGCGGGATTTCCAAAATGTTGAGAGGAACTCGAAACATGTCAACCTTGGTTTTGAGAATCTCTCCCGGAGTTTGAGAGATTTGGACGTGAAAGGGTACCAGTCTTGTCGGGGATTGGGAACCCTTCGCGAGAATGTCCAAAGTTTCAGCGGGATTTCCAAAATGTTGAGAGGAACTCGAAACATGTCAACCTTGGTTTTGAGAATCTCTCCCGGAGTTTGAGAGATTTGGACGTGAAAGGGTACCAGTCTTGTCGGGGATTGGGAACCCTTCGCGAGAATGTCCAAAGTTTCAGCGGGATTTCCAAAATGTTGAGAGGAACTCGAAACATGTCAGCCTTGGTTTTGAGAATCTCTCCCGGAGTTTGAGAGATTTGGACGTGAAAGGGTACCAGTCTTGTCGGGGATTGGGAACCCTTCGCGAGAATGTCCAAAGTTTCAGCGGGATTTCCAAAATGTTGAGAGGAACTCGAAACATGTCAACCTTGGTTTTGAGAATCTCTCCCGGAGTTTGAGAGATTTGGACGTGAAAGGGTACCAGTCTTGTCGGGGATTGGGAACCCTTCGCGAGAATGTCCCAAGTTTCAGCGGGATTTCCAAAATGTTGAGAGGAACTCGAAACATGTCAACCTTGGTTTTGAGAATCTCTCCCGGAGTTTGAGAGATTTGGACGTGAAAGGGTACCAGTCTTGTCGGGGATTGGGAACCCTTCGCGAGAATGTCCCAAGTTTCAGCGGGATTTCCAAAATGTTGAAAGGAACTCGAAACATGTCAACCTTGGTTTTGAGAATCTCTCCCGGAGTTGGAGAGATTTGGACGTGAAAGGGTACCAGTCTTGTCGGGGATTGGGAACCCTTCGCCAGAATGTCCAAAGTTTCAGCGGGATTTCCAAAATGTTGAGAGGAACTCGAAACATGTCAACCTTGTTTTTGAGAATCTCTCCCGGAGTTTGAGAGATTTGGACGTGAAAGGGTACCAGTCTTGTCGGGGATTGGGAACCCTTCGCGAGAATGTCCAAAGTTTCAGCGGGATTTCCAAAATGTTGAAAGGAACTCGAAACATGTCAACCTTGGTTTTGAGAATCTCTCCCGGAGTTTGAGAGATTTGGACGTGAAAGGGTACCAGTCTTGTCGGGGATTGGGAACCCTTCACGAGAATGTCCAAAGTTTCAGCGGGATTTCCAAAATGTTGAGAGGAACTCGAAACATGTCAACCTTGGTTTTGAGAATCTCTCCCGGAGTTTGAGAGATTTGGACGTGAAAGGGTACCAGTCTTGTCGGGGATTGGGAACCCTTCGCGAGAATGTCCAAAGTTTCAGCGGGATTTCCAAAATGTTGAGAGGAACTCGAAACATGTCAACCTCGGTTTTGAGAATCTCTCCCGGAGTTTGAGAGATTTGGATGTGAAAGGGTACCAGTCTTGTCGGGGATTGGGAACCCTTCGCGAGAATGTCCAAAGTTTCAGCGGGATTTCCAAAATGTTGAGAGGAACTCGAAACATGTCAACCTTGGTTTTGAGAATCTCTCCCGGAGTTTGAGAGATTTGGACGTGAAAGGGTACCAGTCTTGTCGGGGATTGGGAACCCTTCGCCAGAATGTCCAAAGTTTCAGCGGGATTTCCAAAATGTTGAGAGGAACTCGAAACATGTCAACCTCGGTTTTGAGAATCTCTCACGAAGTTTGAGAGATTTGGACGTGAAAGGGTACCAGTCTTGTCGGGGATTGGGAACGCTTCGCGAGAATGTCCAAAGTTTCAGCGGGATTTCCAAAATGTTGAGAGGAACTCGAAACATGTCAGCCTTGGTTTTGAGAATCTCTCCCGGAGTTTGAGAGATTTGGACGTGAAAGGGTACCAGTCTTGTCGGGGATTGGGAACCCTTCGCGAGAATGTCCCAAGTTTCAGCGGGATTTCCAAAATGTTGAGAGGAACTCGAAACATGTCAACCTTGGTTTTGAGAATCTCTCCCGGAGTTTGAGAGATTTGGACGTGAAAGGGTACCAGTCTTGTCGGGGATTGGGAACCCTTCGCCAGAATGTCCAAAGTTTCAGCGGGATTTCCAAAATGTTGAGAGGAACTCGAAACATGTCAACCTTGGTTTTGAGAATCTCTCCCGGAGTTTGAGAGATTTGGACGTGAAAGGGTACCAGTCTTGTCGGGGATTGGGAACCCTTCGCGAGAATGTCCCAAGTTTCAGCGGGATTTCCAAAATGTTGAAAGGAACTCGAAACATGTCAACCTTGGTTTTGAGAATCTCTCCCGGAGTTTGAGAGATTTGGACGTGAAAGGGTACCAGTCTTGTCGGGGATTGGGAACCCTTCGCCAGAATGTCCAAAGTTTCAGCGGGATTTCCAAAATGTTGAGAGGAACTCGAAACATGTCAACCTTGGTTTTGAGAATCTCTCCCGGAGTTTGAGAGATTTGGACGTGAAAGGGTACCAGTCTTGTCGGGGATTGGGAACCCTTCGCGAGAATGTCCAAAGTTTCAGCGGGATTTCCAAAATGTTGAAAGGAACTCGAAACATGTCAACCTCGGTTTTGAGAATCTCTCCCGGAGTTTGAGAGATTTGGACGTGAAAGGGTAGAAGTCTTGTCGGGGATTGGGAACCCTTCGCGAGAATGTCCAAAGTTTCAGCGGGATTTCCAAAATGTTGAGAGGAACTCGAAACATGTCAACCTTGGTTTTGAGAATCTCTCCCGGAGTTGGAGAGATTTGGACGTGAAAGGGTACCAGTCTTGTCGGGGATTGGGAACCCTTCGCGAGAATGTCCAAAGTTTCAGCAGGATTTCCAAAATGTTGAGAGGAACTCGAAACATGTCAACCTCGGTTTTGAGAATCTCTCCCGGAGTTTGAGAGATTTGGATGTGAAAGGGTACCAGTCTTGTCGGGGATTGGGAACCCTTCGCGAGAATGTCCAAAGTTTCAGCGGGATTTCCAAAATGTTGAGAGGAACTCGAAACATGTCAACCTTGGTTTTGAGAATCTCTCCCGGAGTTTGAGAGATTTGGACGTGAAAGGGTACCAGTCTTGTCGGGGATTGGGAACCCTTCGCCAGAATGTCCAAAGTTTCAGCGGGATTTCCAAAATGTTGAGAGGAACTCGAAACATGTCAACCTCGGTTTTGAGAATCTCTCCCGAAGTTTGAGAGATTTGGACGTGAAAGGGTACCAGTCTTGTCGGGGATTGGGAACCCTTCGCGAGAATGTCCCAAGTTTCAGCGGGATTTCCAAAATGTTGAGAGGAACTCGAAACATGTCAACCTTGGTTTTGAGAATCTCTCCCGGAGTTTGAGAGATTTGGACGTGAAAGGGTACCAGTCTTGTCGGGGATTGGGAACCCTTCGCCAGAATGTCCCAAGTTTCAGCGGGATTTCCAAAATGTTGAAAGGAACTCGAAACATGTCAACCTTGGTTTTGAGAATCTCTCCCGGAGTTTGAGAGATTTGGACGTGAAAGGGTACCAGTCTTGTCGGGGATTGGGAACCCTTCGCCAGAATGTCCAAAGTTTCAGCGGGATTTCCAAAATGTTGAGAGGAACTCGAAACATGTCAACCTCGGTTTTGAGAATCTCTCCCGGAGTTTGAGAGATTTGGATGTGAAAGGGTACCAGTCTTGTCGGGGATTGGGAACCCTTCGCGAGAATGTCCAAAGTTTCAGCGGGATTTCCAAAATGTTGAGAGGAACTCGAAACATGTCAACCTTGGTTTTGAGAATCTCTCCCGGAGTTTGAGAGATTTGGACGTGAAAGGGTACCAGTCTTGTCGGGGATTGGGAACCCTTCGCCAGAATGTCCAAAGTTTCAGCGGGATTTCCAAAATGTTGAGAGGAACTCGAAACATGTCAACCTCGGTTTTGAGAATCTCTCCCGAAGTTTGAGAGATTTGGACGTGAAAGGGTACCAGTCTTGTCGGGGATTGGGAACGCTTCGCGAGAATGTCCAAAGTTTCAGCGGGATTTCCAAAATGTTGAGAGGAACTCGAAACATGTCAGCCTTGGTTTTGAGAATCTCTCCCGGAGTTTGAGAGATTTGGACGTGAAAGGGTACCAGTCTTGTCGGGGATTGGGAACCCTTCGCGAGAATGTCCCAAGTTTCAGCGGGATTTCCAAAATGTTGAGAGGAACTCGAAACATGTCAACCTTGGTTTTGAGAATCTCTCCCGGAGTTTGAGAGATTTGGACGTGAAAGGGTACCAGTCTTGTCGGGGATTGGGAACCCTTCGCCAGAATGTCCAAAGTTTCAGTGGGATTTCCAAAATGTTGAGAGGAACTCGAAACATGTCAACCTTGGTTTTGAGAATCTCTCCCGGAGTTTGAGAGATTTGGACGTGAAAGGGTACCAGTCTTGTCGGGGATTGGGAACCCTTCGCGAGAATGTCCCAAGTTTCAGCGGGATTTCCAAAATGTTGAAAGGAACTCGAAACATGTCAACCTTGGTTTTGAGAATCTCTCCCGGAGTTTGAGAGATTTGGACGTGAAAGGGTACCAGTCTTGTCGGGGATTGGGAACCCTTCGCCAGAATGTCCAAAGTTTCAGCGGGATTTCCAAAATGTTGAGAGGAACTCGAAACATGTCAACCTCGGTTTTGAGAATCTCTCCCGGAGTTTGAGAGATTTGGACGTGAAAGGGTACCAGTCTTGTCGGGGATTGGGAACCCTTCGCGAGAATGTCCAAAGTTTCAGCCGGATTTCCAAAATGTTGAAAGGAACTCGAAACATGTCAACCTCGGTTTTGAGAATCTCTCCCGGAGTTTGAGAGATTTGGACGTGAAAGGGTACCAGTCTTGTCGGGGATTGGGAACCCTTCGCGAGAATGTCCAAAGTTTCAGCGGGATTTCCAAAATGTTGAGAGGAACTCGAAACATGTCAACCTTGGTTTTGAGAATCTCTCCCGGAGTTGGAGAGATTTGGACGTGAAAGGGTACCAGTCTTGTCGGGGATTGGGAACCCTTCGCGAGAATGTCCAAAGTTTCAGCAGGATTTCCAAAATGTTGAGAGGAACTCGAAACATGTCAACCTCGGTTTTGAGAATCTCTCCCGGAGTTTGAGAGATTTGGATGTGAAAGGGTACCAGTCTTGTCGGGGATTGGGAACCCTTCGCGAGAATGTCCAAAGTTTCAGCGGGATTTCCAAAATGTTGAGAGGAACTCGAAACATGTCAACCTTGGTTTTGAGAATCTCTCCCGGAGTTTGAGAGATTTGGACGTGAAAGGGTACCAGTCTTGTCGGGGATTGGGAACCCTTCGCCAGAATGTCCAAAGTTTCAGCGGGATTTCCAAAATGTTGAGAGGAACTCGAAACATGTCAACCTCGGTTTTGAGAATCTCTCCCGGAGTTTGAGAGATTTGGACGTGAAAGGGTACCAGTCTTGTCGGGGATTGGGAACCCTTCGCGAGAATGTCCAAAGTTTCAGCGGGTTTTCCAAAATGTTGAAAGGAACTCGAAACATGTCAACCTTGGTTTTGAGAATCTCTCCCGGAGTTGGAGAGATTTGGACGTGAAAGGGTACCAGTCTTGTCGGGGATTGGGAACCCTTCGCGAGAATGTCCAAAGTTTCAGCAGGATTTCCAAAATGTTGAGAGGAACTCGAAACATGTCAACCTCGGTTTTGAGAATCTCTCCCGGAGTTTGAGAGATTTGGATGTGAAAGGGTACCAGTCTTGTCGGGGATTGGGAACCCTTCGCGAGAATGTCCAAAGTTTCAGCGGGATTTCCAAAATGTTGAGAGGAACTCGAAACATGTCAACCTTGGTTTTGAGAATCTCTCCCGGAGTTTGAGAGATTTGGACGTGAAAGGGTACCAGTCTTGTCGGGGATTGGGAACCCTTCGCCAGAATGTCCAAAGTTTCAGCGGGATTTCCAAAATGTTGAGAGGAACTCGAAACATGTCAACCTCGGTTTTGAGAATCTCTCCCGAAGTTTGAGAGATTTGGACGTGAAAGGGTACCAGTCTTGTCGGGGATTGGGAACCCTTCGCGAGAATGTCCCAAGTTTCAGCGGGATTTCCAAAATGTTGAGAGGAACTCGAAACATGTCAACCTTGGTTTTGAGAATCTCTCCCGGAGTTTGAGAGATTTGGACGTGAAAGGGTACCAGTCTTGTCGGGGATTGGGAACCCTTCGCCAGAATGTCCCAAGTTTCAGCGGGATTTCCAAAATGTTGAAAGGAACTCGAAACATGTCAACCTTGGTTTTGAGAATCTCTCCCGGAGTTTGAGAGATTTGGACGTGAAAGGGTACCAGTCTTGTCGGGGATTGGGAACCCTTCGCGAGAATGTCCAAAGTTTCAGCGGGATTTCCAAAATGTTGAGAGGAACTCGAAACATGTCAACCTTGGTTTTGAGAATCTCTCCCGGAGTTTGAGAGATTTGGACGTGAAAGGGTACCAGTCTTGTCGGGGATTGGGAACCCTTCGCCAGAATGTCCAAAGTTTCAGCGGGATTTCCAAAATGTTGAGAGGAACTCGAAACATGTCAACCTCGGTTTTGAGAATCTCTCCCGAAGTTTGAGAGATTTGGACGTGAAAGGGTACCAGTCTTGTCGGGGATTGGGAACGCTTCGCGAGAATGTCCAAAGTTTCAGCGGGATTTCCAAAATGTTGAGAGGAACTCGAAACATGTCAGCCTTGGTTTTGAGAATCTCTCCCGGAGTTTGAGAGATTTGGACGTGAAAGGGTACCAGTCTTGTCGGGGATTGGGAACCCTTCGCGAGAATGTCCCAAGTTTCAGCGGGATTTCCAAAATGTTGAGAGGAACTCGAAACATGTCAACCTTGGTTTTGAGAATCTCTCCCGGAGTTTGAGAGATTTGGACGTGAAAGGGTACCAGTCTTGTCGGGGATTGGGAACCCTTCGCCAGAATGTCCAAAGTTTCAGTGGGATTTCCAAAATGTTGAGAGGAACTCGAAACATGTCAACCTTGGTTTTGAGAATCTCTCCCGGAGTTTGAGAGATTTGGACGTGAAAGGGTACCAGTCTTGTCGGGGATTGGGAACCCTTCGCGAGAATGTCCCAAGTTTCAGCGGGATTTCCAAAATGTTGAAAGGAACTCGAAACATGTCAACCTTGGTTTTGAGAATCTCTCCCGGAGTTTGAGAGATTTGGACGTGAAAGGGTACCAGTCTTGTCGGGGATTGGGAACCCTTCGCCAGAATGTCCAAAGTTTCAGCGGGATTTCCAAAATGTTGAGAGGAACTCGAAACATGTCAACCTCGGTTTTGAGAATCTCTCCCGGAGTTTGAGAGATTTGGACGTGAAAGGGTACCAGTCTTGTCGGGGATTGGGAACCCTTCGCGAGAATGTCCAAAGTTTCAGCGGGATTTCCAAAATGTTGAAAGGAACTCGAAACATGTCAACCTCGGTTTTGAGAATCTCTCCCGGAGTTTGAGAGATTTGGACGTGAAAGGGTACCAGTCTTGTCGGGGATTGGGAACCCTTCGCGAGAATGTCCAAAGTTTCAGCGGGATTTCCAAAATGTTGAGAGGAACTCGAAACATGTCAACCTTGGTTTTGAGAATCTCTCCCGGAGTTGGAGAGATTTGGACGTGAAAGGGTACCAGTCTTGTCGGGGATTGGGAACCCTTCGCGAGAATGTCCAAAGTTTCAGCAGGATTTCCAAAATGTTGAGAGGAACTCGAAACATGTCAACCTCGGTTTTGAGAATCTCTCCCGGAGTTTGAGAGATTTGGATGTGAAAGGGTACCAGTCTTGTCGGGGATTGGGAACCCTTCGCGAGAATGTCCAAAGTTTCAGCGGGATTTCCAAAATGTTGAGAGGAACTCGAAACATGTCAACCTTGGTTTTGAGAATCTCTCCCGGAGTTTGAGAGATTTGGACGTGAAAGGGTACCAGTCTTGTCGGGGATTGGGAACCCTTCGCCAGAATGTCCAAAGTTTCAGCGGGATTTCCAAAATGTTGAGAGGAACTCGAAACATGTCAACCTCGGTTTTGAGAATCTCTCCCGAAGTTTGAGAGATTTGGACGTGAAAGGGTACCAGTCTTGTCGGGGATTGGGAACGCTTCGCGAGAATGTCCAAAGTTTCAGCGGGATTTCCAAAATGTTGAGAGGAACTCGAAACATGTCAGCCTTGGTTTTGAGAATCTCTCCCGGAGTTTGAGAGATTTGGACGTGAAAGGGTACCAGTCTTGTCGGGGATTGGGAACCCTTCGCGAGAATGTCCAAAGTTTCAGCGGGATTTCCAAAATGTTGAGAGGAACTCGAAACATGTCAACCTCGGTTTTGAGAATCTCTCCCGGAGTTTGAGAGATTTGGACGTGAAAGGGTACCAGTCTTGTCGGGGATTGGGAACCCTTCGCCACAATGTCCAAAGTTTCAGCGGGATTTCCAAAATGTTGAGAGGAACTCGAAACATGTCAACCTTGGTTTTGAGAATCTCTCCCGGAGTTTGAGAGATTTGGACGTGAAAGGGTACCAGTCTTGTCGGGGATTGGGAACCCTTCGCGAGAATGTCCAAAGTTTCAGCGGGATTTCCAAAATGTTGAGAGGAACTCAAAACATGTCAACCTTGGTTTTGAGAATCTCTCCTGGAGTTTGAGAGATTTGGACGTGAAAGCGTACCAGTCTTGTCGGGGATTGGGAACCCTTCACCAGAATGGCCAAAGTTTCAGCGGGATTTCCAAAATGTTGAGAGGAACTCAAAACATGTGAACCTTGGTTTTGAGAATCTCTCCCGGAGTTGGAGAGATTTGGACGTGAAAGGGTACCAGTCTTGTCGGGGATTGGGAACCCTTCGCCAGAATGTCCAAAGTTTCAGCGGGATTTCCAAAATGTTGAGAGGAACTCGAAACATGTCAACCTTGGTTTTGAGAATCTCTCCCGGAGTTTGAGAGATTTGGATGTGAAAGGGTACCAGTCTTGTCGGGGATTGGGAACCCTTCGCCAGAATGTCCAAAGTTTCAGCGGGATTTCCAAAATGTTGAGAGGAACTCGAAACATGTCAACCTTGGTTTTGAGAATCTCTCCCGGAGTTTGAGAGATTTGGACGTGAAAGGGTACCAGTCTTGTCGGGGATTGGGAACCCTTCGCCAGAATGTCCAAAGTTTCAGCGGGATTTCCAAAATGGTGAGAGGAACTCGAAACATGTCAACCTTGGTTTTGAGAATCTCTCCTGGAGTTTGAGAGATTTGGACGTGAAAGGGTACCAGTCTTGTCGGGGATTGGGAACCCTTCGCGAGAATGTCCAAAGTTTCAGCAGGATTTCCAAAATGTTGAGAGGAACTCGAAACATGTCAACCTTGGTTTTGAGAATCTCTCCCGGAGTTTGAGAGATTTGGACGTGAAAGGGTACCAGTCTTGTCGGGGATTGGGAACCCTTCGCGAGAATGTCCAAAGTTTCAGCGGGATTTCCAAAATGTTGAGAGGAACTCGAAACATGTCAGCCTTGGTTTTGAGAATCTCTCCCAGAGTTTGAGAGATTTGGACGTGAAAGGGTACCGGTCTTGTCGGGGATTGGGAACCCTTCGCGAGAATGTCCAAAGTTTCAGCGGGATTTCCAAAATGGTGAGAGGAACTCGAAACATGTCAACCTTGGTTTTGAGAATCTCTCCCGGAGTTTGAGAGATTTGGACGTGAAAGGGTACCAGTCTTGTCGGGTTTGGGAACCCTTCGCGAGAATGTCCAAAGTTTCAGCGGGATTTCCAAAATGTTGAGAGGAACTCGAAACATGTCAACCTTGGTTTTGAGAATCTCTCCCGGAGTTTGAGAGATTTGGACGTGAAAGGGTACCAGTCTTGTCGGGGATTGGGAACCCTTCGCGAGAATGTCCAAAGTTTCAGCGGGATTTCCAAAATGTTGAGAGGAACTCGAAACATGTCAACCTTGGTTTTGAGAATCTCTCCCGGAGTTGGAGAGATTTGGACGTGAAAGGGTACCAGTCTTGTCGGGGATTGGGAACCCTTCGCCAGAATGTCCAAAGTTTCAGCGGGATTTCCAAAATGTTGAGAGGAACTCGAAACATGTCAACCTTGGTTTTGAGAATCTCTCCCGGAGTTGGAGAGATTTGGACGTGAAAGCGTACCAGTCTTGTCGGGGATTGGGAACCCTTCGCCAGAATGTCCAAAGTTTCAGCAGGATTTCCAAAATGTTGAGAGGAACTCAAAACATGTGAACCTTGGTTTTGAGAATCTCTCCCGGAGTTTGAGAGATTTGGACGTGAAAGGGTACCAGTCTTGTCGGGGATTGGGAACCCTTCGCGAGAATGTCCAAAGTTTCAGCGGGATTTCCAAAATGTTGAGAGGAACTCGAAACATGTCAACCTTGGTTTTGAGAATCTCTCCCGGAGTTTGAGAGATTTGGATGTGAAAGGGTACCAGTCTTGTCGGGGATTGGGAACCCTTCGCGAGAATGTCCAAAGTTTCAGCGGGATTTCCAAAATGTTGAGAGGAACTCGAAACATGTCAACCTTGGTTTTGAGAATCTCTCCCGGAGTTTGAGAGATTTGGACGTGAAAGGGTACCAGTCTTGTCGGGGATTGGGAACCCTTCGCCAGAATGTCCAAAGTTTCAGCAGGATTTCCAAAATGGTGAGAGGAACTCGAAACATGTCAGCCTTGGTTTTGAGAATCTCTCCCGGAGTTTGAGAGATTTGGACGTGAAAGGGTACCAGTCTTGTCGGGGATTGGGAACCCTTCGCGAGAATGTCCAAAGTTTCAGCGGGATTTCTAAAATGGTGAGAGGAACTCGAAACATGTCAACCTTGGTTTTGAGAATCTCTCCCGGAGTTTGAGAGATTTGGACGTGAAAGGGTACCAGTCTTGTCGGGGATTGGGAACCCTTCGCGAGAATGTCCAAAGTTTCAGCGGGATTTCCAAAATGTTGAGAGGAACTCGAAACATGTCAACCTTGGTTTTGAGAATCTCTCCCGGAGTTTGAGAGATTTGGACGTGAAAGCGTACCAGTCTTGTCGGGGATTGGGAACCCTTCGCCAGAATGTCCAAAGTTTCAGCGGGATTTCCAAAATGTTGAGAGGAACTCAAAACATGTGAACCTTGGTTTTGAGAATCTCTCCCGGAGTTGGAGAGATTTGGACGTGAAAGGGTACCAGTCTTGTCGGGGATTGGGAACCCTTCGCGAGAATGTCCAAAGTTTCAGCGGGATTTCCAAAATGTTGAGAGGAACTCGAAACATGTCAACCTTGGTTTTGAGAATCTCTCCCGGAGTTTGAGAGATTTGGATGTGAAAGGGTACCAGTCTTGTCGGGGATTGGGAACCCTTCGCGAGAATATCCAAAGTTTCAGCGGGATTTCCAAAATGTTGAGAGGAACTCGAAACATGTCAACCTTGGTTTTGAGAATCTCTCCCGGAGTTTGAGAGATTTGGACGTGAAAGGGTACCAGTCTTGTCGGGGATTGGGAACCCTTCGCCAGAATGTCCAAAGTTTCAGCGGGATTTCCAAAATGGTGAGAGGAACTCGAAACATGTCAACCTTGGTTTTGAGAATCTCTCCTGGAGTTTGAGAGATTTGGACGTGAAAGGGTACCAGTCTTGTCGGGGATTGGGAACCCTTCGCGAGAATGTCCAAAGTTTCAGCGGGATTTCCAAAATGTTGAGAGGAACTCGAAACATGTGAACCTTGGTTTTGAGAATCTCTCCCGGAGTTTGAGAGATTTGGACGTGAAAGGGTACCAGTCTTGTCGGGGATTGGGAACCCTTCGCGAGAATGTCCAAAGTTTCAGCGGGATTTCCAAAATGTTGAGAGGAACTCGAAACATGTCAGCCTTGGTTTTGAGAATCTCTCCCAGAGTTTGAGAGATTTGGACGTGAAAGGGTACCAGTCTTGTCGGGGATTGGGAACCCTTCGCGAGAATGTCCAAAGTTTCAGCGGGATTTCCAAAATGGTGAGAGGAACTCGAAACATGTCAACCTTGGTTTTGAGAATCTCTCCCGGAGTTTGAGAGATTTGGACGTGAAAGGGTACCAGTCTTGTCGGGGATTGGGAACCCTTCGCGAGAATGTCCAAAGTTTCAGCGGGATTTCCAAAATGTTGAGAGGAACTCGAAACATGTCAACCTTGGTTTTGAGAATCTCTCCCGGAGTTTGAGAGATTTGGACGTGAAAGGGTACCAGTCTTGTCGGGGATTGGGAACCCTTCGCCAGAATGTCCAAAGTTTCAGCGGGATTTCCAAAATGTTGAGAGGAACTCGAAACATGTCAACCTTGGTTTTGAGAATCTCTCCCGGAGTTTGAGAGATTTGGACGTGAAAGCGTACCAGTCTTGTCGGGGATTGGGAACCCTTCGCCAGAATGTCCAAAGTTTCAGCGGGATTTCCAAAATGTTGAGAGGAACTCAAAACATGTGAACCTTGGTTTTGAGAATCTCTCCCGGAGTTTGAGAGATTTGGACGTGAAAGGGTACCAGTCTTGTCGGGGATTGGGAACCCTTCGCGAGAATGTCCAAAGTTTCAGCGGGATTTCCAAAATGTTGAGAGGAACTCGAAACATGTCAACCTTGGTTTTGAGAATCTCTCCCGGAGTTTGAGAGATTTGGATGTGAAAGGGTACCAGTCTTGTCGGGGATTGGGAACCCTTCGCGATAATGTCCCAAGTTTCAGCGGGATTTCCAAAATGTTGAGAGGAACTCGAAACATGTCAACCTTGGTTTTGAGAATCTCTCCCGGAGTTGGAGAGATTTGGACGTGAAAGGGTACCAGTCTTGTCGGGGATTGGGAACCCTTCGCCAGAATGTCCAAAGTTTCAGCGGGATTTCCAAAATGGTGAGAGGAACTCGAAACATGTCAGCCTTGGTTTTGAGAATCTCTCCTGGAGTTTGAGAGATTTGGACGTGAAAGGGTACCAGTCTTGTCGGGGATTGGGAACCCTTCGCGAGAATGTCCAAAGTTTCAGCGGGATTTCCAAAATGTTGAGAGGAACTCGAAACATGTGAACCTTGGTTTTGAGAATCTCTCCCGGAGTTTGAGAGATTTGGACGTGAAAGGGTACCAGTCTTGTCGGGGATTGGGAACCCTTCGCCAGAATGTCCAAAGTTTCAGCGGGATTTCCAAAATGGTGAGAGGAACTCGAAACATGTCAACCTTGGTTTTGAGAATCTCTCCCGGAGTTTGAGAGATTTGGACGTGAAAGCGTACCAGTCTTGTCGGGGATTGGGAACCCTTCGCGAGAATGTCCAAAGTTTCAGCGGGATTTCCAAAATGTTGAGAGGAACTCAAAACATGTGAACCTTGGTTTTGAGAATCTCTCCCGGAGTTTGAGAGATTTGGACGTGAAAGGGTACCAGTCTTGTCGGGGATTGGGAACCCTTCGCAAGAATGTCCCAAGTTTCAGCGGGATTTCCAAAATGTTGAAAGGAACTCGAAACATGTCAACCTTGGTTTTGAGAATCTCTCCCGGAGTTTGAGAGATTTGGACGTGAAAGGGTACCAGTCTTGTCGGGGATTGGGAACCCTTCGCCAGAATGTCCAAAGTTTCAGCGGGATTTCCAAAATGTTGAGAGGAACTCGAAACATGTCAACCTTGGTTTTGAGAATCTCTCCCAGAGTTTGAGAGATTTGGACGTGAAAGGGTACCAGTCTTGTCGGGGATTGGGAACCCTTCGCCAGAATGTCCAAAGTTTCAGCGGGATTTCCAAAATGGTGAGAGGAACTCGAAACATGTCAACCTTGGTTTTGAGAATCTCTCCTGGAGTTTGAGAGATTTGGACGTGAAAGGGTACCAGTCTTGTCGGGGATTGGGAACCCTTCGCCAGAATGTCCAAAGTTTCAGCGGGATTTCCAAAATGTTGAGAGGAACTCGAAACATGTCAACCTTGGTTTTGAGAATCTCTCCCAGAGTTTGAGAGATTTGGACGTGAAAGGGTACCAGTCTTGTCGGGGATTGGGAACCCTTCGCCAGAATGTCCAAAGTTTCAGCGGGATTTCCAAAATGGTGAGAGGAACTCGAAACATGTCAACCTTGGTTTTGAGAATCTCTCCTGGAGTTTGAGAGATTTGGACGTGAAAGGGTACCAGTCTTGTCGGGGATTGGGAACCCTTCGCCAGAATGTCCAAAGTTTCAGCGGGATTTCCAAAATGTTGAGAGGAACTCGAAACATGTCAGCCTTGGTTTTGAGAATCTCTCCCAGAGTTTGAGAGATTTGGACGTGAAAGGGTACCAGTCTTGTCGGGGATTGGGAACCCTTCGCGAGAATGTCCAAAGTTTCAGCGGGATTTCCAAAATGGTGAGAGGAACTCGAAACATGTCAACCTTGGTTTTGAGAATCTCTCCCGGAGTTGGAGAGATTTGGACGTGAAAGTGTACCAGTCTTGTCGGGGATTGGGAACCCTTCGCGAGAATGTCCCAAGTTTCAGCGGGATTTCCAAAATGTTGAGAGGAACTCGAAACATGTCAACCTTGGTTTTGAGAATCTCTCCCGGAGTTTGAGAGATTTGGACGTGAAAGGGTACCAGTCTTGTCGGGGATTGGGAACCCTTCGCCAGAATGTCCAAAGTTTCAGCGGGATTTCCAAAATGTTGAGAGGAACTCGAAACATGTCAACCTTGGTTTTGAGAATCTCTCCCGGAGTTTGAGAGATTTGGACGTGAAAGCGTACCAGTCTTGTCGGGGATTGGGAACCCTTCGCCAGAATGTCCAAAGTTTCAGCGGGATTTCCAAAATGTTGAGAGGAACTCAAAACATGTGAACCTTGGTTTTGAGAATCTCTCCCGGAGTTTGAGAGATTTGGACGTGAAAGGGTACCAGTCTTGTCGGGGATTGGGAACCCTTCGCGAGAATGTCCAAAGTTTCAGCGGGATTTCCAAAATGTTGAGAGGAACTCGAAACATGTCAACCTTGGTTTTGAGAATCTCTCCCGGAGTTTGAGAGATTTGGACGTGAAAGCGTACCAGTCTTGTCGGGGATTGGGAACCCATCGCGAGAATGTCCCAAGTTTCAGCGGGATTTCCAAAATGTTGAAAGGAACTCGAAACATGTCAACCTTGGTTTTGAGAATCTCTCCCGGAGTATGAGAGATTTGGACGTGAAAGGGTACCAGTCTTGTCGGGGATTGGGAACCCTTCGCCAGAATGTCCAAAGTTTCAGCGGGATTTCCAAAATGTTGAGAGGAACTCGAAACATGTCAACCTTGGTTTTGAGAATCTCTCCCAGAGTTTGAGAGATTTGGACGTGAAAGGGTACCAGTCTTGTCGGGGATTGGGAACCCTTCGCGAGAATGTCCAAAGTTTCAGCGGGATTTCCAAAATGTTGAGAGGAACTCGAAACATGTCAACCTCGGTTTTGAGAATCTCTCCCGGAGTTGGAGAGATTTGGACGTGAAAGGGTACCAGTCTTGTCGGGGATTGGGAACCCTTCGCGAGAATGTCCCAAGTTTCAGCGGGATTTCCAAAATGTTGAGAGGAACTCGAAACATGTCAACCTTGGTTTTGAGAATCTCTCCCGGAGTTGGAGAGATTTGGACGTGAAAGGGCTCCAGTCTTGTCGGGGATTGGGAACCCTTCGCCAGAATGTCCAAAGTTTCAGCGGGATTTCCAAAATGGTGAGAGGAACTCGAAACATGTCAGCCTTGGTTTTGAGTATCTCTCCCGGAGTTGGAGAGATTTGGACGTGAAAGGGTACCAGTCTTGTCGGGGATTGGGAACCCTTCGTGAGAATGTCCAAAGTTTCAGCGGGATTTCCAAAATGTTGAGAGGAACTCGAAACATGTCAACCTTGGTTTTGAGAATCTCTCCCGGAGTTTGAGAGATTTGGACGTGAAAGGGTACCAGTCTTGTCGGGGATTGGGAACCCTTCGCGAGAATGTCCAAAGTTTCAGCGGGATTTCCAAAATGTTGAGAGGAACTCGAAACATGTCAACCTTGATTTTGAGAATCTCTCCCGGAGTTTGAGAGATTTGGACGTGAAAGGGTACCAGTCTTGTCGGGGATTGGGAACCCTTCGCGAGAATGTCCCAAGTTTCAGCGGGATTTCCAAAACGTTGAGAGGAACTCGAAACATGTCAACCTTGGTTTTGAGAATCTCTCCCGGAGTTGGAGAGATTTGGACGTGAAAGGGTACCAGTCTTGTCGGGGATTGGGAACCCTTCGCCAGAATGTCCAAAGTTTCAGCGGGATTTCCAAAATGTTGAGAGGAACTCGAAACATGTCAACCTTGGTTTTGAGAATCTCTCCCGGAGTTTGAGAGATTTGGACGTGAAAGGGTACCAGTCTTGTCGGGGATTGGGAACCCTTCACGAGAATGTCCAAAGTTTCAGCGGGATTTCCAAAATGTTGAGAGGAACTCGAAACATGTCAACCTTGGTTTTGAGAATCTCTCCCGGAGTTTGAGAGATTTGGACGTGAAAGGGTACCAGTCTTGTCGGGGATTGGGAACCCTTCGCCAGAATGTCCAAAGTTTCAGCGGGATTTCCAAAATGTTGAGAGGAACTCGAAACATGTCAACCTCGGTTTTGAGAATCTCTCCCGGAGTTTGAGAGATTTGGACGTGAAAGGGTACCAGTCTTGTCGGGGATTGGGAACCCTTCGCGAGAATGTCCAAAGTTTCAGCGAGATTTCCAAAATGTTGAGAGGAACTCGAAACATGTCAACCTTGGTTTTGAGAATCTCTCCCGGAGTTTGAGAGATTTGGACGTGAAAGGGTACCAGTCTTGTCGGGGATTGGGAACCCTTCGCCAGAATGTCCAAAGTTTCAGCGGGATTTCCAAAATCGTGAGAGGAACTCGAAACATGTCAGCCTTGGTTTTGAGAATCTCTCCTGGAGTTTGAGAGATTTGGACGTGAAAGGGTACCAGTCTTGTCGGGGATTGGGAACCCTTCGCGAGAATGTCCAAAGTTTCAGCGGGATTTCCAAAATGTTGAGAGAAACTCGAAACATGTCAACCTTGATTTTGAGAATCTCTCCCGGAGTTGGAGAGATTTGGACGTGAAAGGGTACCAGTCTTGTCGGGGATTGGGAACCCTTCGCGAGAATGTCCCAAGTTTCAGCGGGATTTCCAAAATGTTGAAAGGAACTCGAAACATGTCAACCTTGGTTTTGAGAATCTCTCCCGGAGTTGGAGAGATTTGGACGTGAAAGGGTACCAGTCTTGTCGGGGATTGGGAACCCTGCGCCAGAATGTCCAAAGTTTCAGCGGGATTTCCAAAATGTTGAGAGGAACTCGAAACATGTCAACCTTGGTTTTGAGAATCTCTCCCGGAGTTTGAGAGATTTGGACGTGAAAGGGTACCAGTCTTGTCGGGGATTGGGAACCCTTCTCCAGAATGTCCAAAGTTTCAGCGGGATTTCCAAAATGTTGAGAGGAACTCGAAACATGTCAACCTCGGTTTTGAGAATCTCTCCCGGAGTTTGAGAGATTTGGACGTGAAAGGGTACCAGTCTTGTCGGGGATTGGGAACCCTTCGCGAGAATGTCCAAAGTTTCAGCGGGATTTCCAAAATGTTGAGAGGAACTCGAAACATGTCAACCTTGGTTTTGAGAATCTCTCCCGGAGTTTGAGAGATTTGGACGTGAAAGGGTACCAGTCTTGTCGGGGATTGGGAACCCTTCGCGAGAATGTCCCAAGTTTCAGCGGGATTTCCAAAATGTTGAGAGGAACTCGAAACATGTCAACCTTGGTTTTGAGAATCTCTCCCGGAGTTTGAGAGATTTGGACGTGAAAGGGTACCAGTCTTGTCGGGGATTGGGAACCCTTCGCGAGAATGTCCAAAGTTACAGCGGGATTTCCAAAATGTTGAGAGGAACTCGAAACATGTCAACCTTGGTTTTGAGAATCTCTCCCGGAGTCTGAGAGATTTGGACGTGAAAGGGTACCAGTCTTGTCGGGGATTGGGAACCCTTCGCGAGAATGTCCAAAGTTTCAGCGAGATTTCCAAAATGTTGAGAGGAACTCGAAACATGTCAACCTTGGTTTTGAGAATCTCTCCCGGAATTTGAGAGATTTGGACGTGAAAGGGTACCAGTCTTGTCGGGGATTGGGAACCCTTCGCGAGAATGTCCAAAGTTTCAGCGGGATTTCCAAAATCGTGAGAGGAACTCGAAACATGTCAGCCTTGGTTTTGAGAATCTCTCCTGGAGTTTGAGAGATTTGGACGTGAAAGGGTACCAGTCTTGTCGGGGATTGGGAACCCTTCGCGAGAATGTCCAAAGTTTCAGCGGGATTTCCAAAATGTTGAGAGAAACTCGAAACATGTCAACCTTGATTTTGAGAATCTCTCCCGGAGTTGGAGAGATTTGGACGTGAAAGGGTACCAGTCTTGTCGGGGATTGGGAACCCTTCGCGAGAATGTCCCAAGTTTCAGCGGGATTTCCAAAATGTTGAAAGGAACTCGAAACATGTCAACCTTGGTTTTGAGAATCTCTCCCGGAGTTTGAGAGATTTGGACGTGAAAGGGTACCAGTCTTGTCGGGGATTGGGAACCCTTCTCCAGAATGTCCAAAGTTTCAGCGGGATTTCCAAAATGTTGAGAGGAACTCGAAACATGTCAACCTCGGTTTTGAGAATCTCTCCCGGAGTTTGAGAGATTTGGACGTGAAAGGGTACCAGTCTTGTCGGGGATTGGGAACCCTTCGCGAGAATGTCCAAAGTTTCAGCGGGATTTCCAAAATGTTGAGAGGAACTCGAAACATGTCAACCTTGGTTTTGAGAATCTCTCCCGGAGTTGGAGAGATTTGGACGTGAAAGGGTACCAGTCTTGTCGGGGATTGGGAACCCTTCGCCAGAATGTCCAAAGTTTCAGCGGGATTTCCAAAATGTTGAGAGGAACTCGAAACATGTCAACCTTGGTTTTGAGAATCTCTCCCGGAGTTTGAGAGATTTGGACGTGAAAGGGTACCAGTCTTGTCGGGGATTGGGAACCCTTCGCCAGAATGTCCAAAGTTTCAGCGGGATTTCCAAAATGTTGAGAGGAACTCAAAACATGTGAACCTTGGTTTTGAGAATCTCTCCCGGAGTTTGAGAGATTTGGACGTGAAAGGGTACCAGTCTTGTCGGGGATTGGGAACCCTTCGCGAGAATGTCCAAAGTTTCAGCGGGATTCCCAAAATGTTGAGAGGAACTCGAAACATGTCAGCCTTGATTTTGAGAATCTCTCCCGGAGTTGGAGAGATTTGGACGTGAAAGGGTACCAGTCTTGTCGGGGATTGGGAACCCTTCGCGAGAATGTCCAAAGTTTCAGCGGGATTTCCAAAATGTTGAGAGGAACTCGAAACATGTCAACCTCGGTTTTGAGAATCTCTCCCGGAGTTTGAGAGATTTGGACGTGAAAGGGTAGAAGTCTTGTCGGGGATTGGGAACCCTTCGCCACAATGTCCAAAGTTTCAGCGGGATTTCCAAAATGTTGAGAGGAACTCGAAACATGTCAACCTTGGTTTTGAGAATCTCTCCCGGAGTTGGAGAGATTTGGACATGAAAGGGTACCAGTCTTGTCGGGGATTGGGAACTCTTCGCGAGAATGTCCAAAGTTTCAGCGGGATTTCCAAAATGTTGAGAGGAACTCGAAACATGTCAACCTTGGTTTTGAGAATCTCTCCCGGAGTTGGAGAGATTTGGACGTGAAAGGGTACCAGTCTTGTCTGGGATTGGGAACCCTTCGCGAGAATGTCCAAAGTTTCAGCGGGATTTCCAAAATGTTGAGAGGAACTCGAAACATGTCAACCTTGGTTTTGAGAATCTCTCCCGGAGTTTGAGAGATTTGGACGTGAAAGGGTACCAGTCTTGTCGTGGATTGGGAACCCTTCGCCAGAATGTCCAAAGTTTCAGCAGGATTTCCAAAATGTTGAGAGGAACTCGAAACATGTCAACCTTGGTTTTGAGAATCTCTCCCGGAGTTGGAGAGATTTGGACGTGAAAGGGTACCAGTCTTGTCGGGGATTGGGAACCCTTCGCCACAATGTCCAAAGTTTCAGCGGGATTTCCAAAATGTTGAGAGGAACTCGAAACATGTCAACCTTGGTTTTGAGAATCTCTCCCGGAGTCTGAGAGATTTGGACGTGAAAGGGTACCAGTCTTGTCGGGGATTGGGAACCCTTCGCGAGAATGTCCAAAGTTTCAGCGGGATTTCCAAAATGTTGAGAGGAACTCGAAACATGTCAACCTTGGTTTTGAGAATCTCTCCCGGAGTTTGAGAGATTTGGACGTGAAAGGGTACCAGTCTTGTCGGGGATTGGGAACCCTTCGCGAGAATGTCCAAAGTTTCAGCGGGATTTCCAAAATGTTGAGAGGAACTCAAAACATGTGAACCTTGGTTTTGAGAATCTCTCCCGGAGTTTGAGAGATTTGGACGTGAAAGGGTACAGGTCTTGTCGGGGATTGGGAACCCTTCGCGAGAATGTCCAAAGTTTCAGCGGGATTTCCAAAATGTTGAGAGGAACTCGAAACATGTCAACCTTGATTTTGAGAATCTCTCCCGGAGTTTGAGAGATTTGGATGTGAAAGGGTACCAGTCTTGTCGGGGATTGGGAACCCTTCGCGAGAATGTCCCAAGTTTCAGCGGGATTTCCAAAATGTTGAGAGGAACTCGAAACATGTCAACCTTGGTTTTGAGAATCTCTCCCGGAGTTGGAGAGATTTGGACGTGAAAGGGTACCAGTCTTGTCGGGGATTGGGAACCCTTCGCCACAATGTCCAAAGTTTCAGCGGGATTTCCAAAATGTTGAGAGGAACTCGAAACATGTCAACCTTGGTTTTGAGAATCTCTCCCGGAGTTTGAGAGATTTGGACGTTAAAGGGTACCAGTCTTGTCTGGGATTGGGAACCCTTCGCCAGAATGTCCAAAGTTTCAGCGGGATTTCCAAAATGTTGAGAGGAACTCGAAACATGTCAACCTTGGTTTTGAGAATCTCTCCCGGAGTTTGAGAGATTTGGACGTGATAGGGTACCAGTCTTGTCGGGGATTGGGAACCCTTCGCGAGAATGTCCAAAGTTTCAGCGGGATTTCCAAAATGTTGAGAGGAACTCGAAACATGTCAACCTTGGTTTTGAGAATCTCTCCCGGAGTTTGAGAGATTTGGACGTGAAAGGGTACCAGTCTTGTCGGGGATTGGGAACCCTTCGCGAGAATGTCCAAGGTTTCAGCGGGATTTCCAAAATGTTGAGAGGAACTCGAAACATGTCAACCTCGGTTTTGAGAATCTCTCCCGGAGTTGGAGAGATTTGGATGTGAAAGGGTACCAGTCTTGTCGGGGATTGGGAACCCTTCGCGAGAATGTCCAAAGTTTCAGCGGGATTTCCAAAATGTTGAGAGGAACTCGAAACATGTCAACCTTGGTTTTGAGAATCTAATCCCGGAGTTTGAGAGATTTGGACGTGAAAGGGTACCAGTCTTGTCGGGGATTGGGAACCCTTCGCGAGAATGTCCAAAGTTTCAGCGGGATTTCCAAAATGGTGAGAGGAACGCGAAACATGTCAGCATTGGTTTTGAGAATCTCTCCCGGAGTTTGAGAGATTTGGACGTGAAAGGGTACCAGTCTTGTCGGGGATTGGGAACCCTTCGCCAGAATGTCCAAAGTTTCAGCGGGATTTCCAAAATGTTGAGAGGAACTCGAAACATGTCAACCTTGGTTTTGAGAATCTCTCCCGGAGTTTGAGAGATTTGGACGTGAAAGGGTACCAGTCTTGTCGGGGATTGGGAACCCTTCGCCAGAATGTCCAAAGTTTCAGCGGGATTTCCAAAATGTTGAGAGGAACTCGAAACATGTCAACCTTGGTTTTGAGAATCTCTCCCGGAGTTTGAGAGATTTGGACGTGAAAGGGTACCAGTCTTGTCGGGGATTGGGAACCCTTCGCGAGAATGTCCAAAGTTTCAGCGGGATTTCCAAAATGTTGAGAGGAACTCGAAACATGTCAACCTTGGTTTTGAGAATCTCTCCCAGAGTTTGAGAGATTTGGACGTGAAAGGGTACCAGTCTTGTCGGGGATTGGGAACCCTTCGCGAGAATGTCCAAAGTTTCAGCGGGATTTCCAAAATGTTGAGAGGAACTCGAAACATGTCAACCTTGGTTTTGAGAATCTCTCCCGGAGTTTGAGAGATTTGGACGTGATAGGGTACCAGTCTTGTCGGGGATTGGGAACCCTTCGCGAGAATGTCCAAAGTTTCAGCGGGATTTCCAAAATGTTGAGAGGAACTCGAAACATGTCAACCTTGGTTTTGAGAATCTCTCCCGGAGTTTGAGAGATTTGGACGTGAAAGGGTACCAGTCTTGTCGGGGATTGGGAACCCTTCGCGAGAATGTCCAAAGTTTCAGCGGGATTTCCAAAATGTTGAGAGGAACTCGAAACATGTCAACCTCGGTTTTGAGAATCTCTCCCGGAGTTGGAGAGATTTGGATGTGAAAGGGTACCAGTCTTGTCGGGGATTGGGAACCCTTCGCGAGAATGTCCAAAGTTTCAGCGGGATTTCCAAAATGTTGAGAGGAACTCGAAACATGTCAACCTTGGTTTTGAGAATCTAATCCCGGAGTTTGAGAGATTTGGACGTGAAAGGGTACCAGTCTTGTCGGGGATTGGGAACCCTTCGCGAGAATGTCCAAAGTTTCAGCGGGATTTCCAAAATGGTGAGAGGAACGCGAAACATGTCAGCCTTGGTTTTGAGAATCTCTCCCGGAGTTTGAGAGATTTGGACGTGAAAGGGTACCAGTCTTGTCGGGGATTGGGAACCCTTCGCCAGAATGTCCAAAGTTTCAGCGGGATTTCCAAAATGTTGAGAGGAACTCGAAACATGTCAACCTTGGTTTTGAGAATCTCTCCCGGAGTTTGAGAGATTTGGACGTGAAAGGGTACCAGTCTTGTCGGGGATTGGGAACCCTTCGCCAGAATGTCCAAAGTTTCAGCGGGATTTCCAAAATGTTGAGAGGAACTCGAAACATGTCAACCTTGGTTTTGAGAATCTCTCCCGGAGTTTGAGAGATTTGGACGTGAAAGGGTACCAGTCTTGTCGGGGATTGGGAACCCTTCGCGAGAATGTCCAAAGTTTCAGCGGGATTTCCAAAATGTTGAGAGGAACTCGAAACATGTCAACCTTGGTTTTGAGAATCTCTCCCGGAGTTGGAGAGATTTGGACGTGAAAGGGCACCAGTCTTGTCGGGGATTGGGAACCCTTCGCGAGAATGTCCAAAGTTTCAGCGGGATTTCCAAAATGTTGAGAGGATCTCGAAACATGTCAACCTCGGTTTTGAGAATCTCTCCCGGAGTTTGAGAGATTTGGATGTGAAAGGGTACCAGTCTTGTCGGGGATTGGGAACCCTTCGCGAGAATGTCCAAAGTTTCAGCGGGATTTCCAAAATGTTGAGAGGAACTCGAAACATGTCAACCTTGGTTTTGAGAATCTCGCCACAGTTTGAGAGATTTGGACGTGAAAGGGTACCAGTCTTGTCGGGGATTGGGAACCCTTCGCGAGAATGTCCAAAGTTTCAGCGGGATTTCCAAAATGTTGAGAGGAACTCGAAACATGTCAACCTTGGTTTTGAGAATCTCGCCACAGTTTGAGAGATTTGGACGTGAAAGGGTACCAGTCTTGTCGGGGATTGGGAACCCTTCGCCAGAATGTCCAAAGTTTCAGCGGGATTTCCAAAATGGTGAGAGGAACTCGAAACATGTCAGCCTTGGTTTTGAGAATCTCTCCCGGAGTTTGAGAGATTTGGACGTGAAAGGGTACCAGTCTTGTCGGGGATTGGGAACCCTTCGCGAGAATGTCCAAAGTTTCAGCGGGATTTCCAAAATGTTGAGAGGAACTCGAAACATGTCAACCTTGTTTTTGAGAATCTCTCCCGGAGTTGGAGAGATTTGGACGTGAAAGGGTACCAGTCTTGTCGGGGATTGGGAACCCTTCGCCAGAATGTCCAAAGTTTCAGCGGGATTTCCAAAATGTTGAGAGGAACTCGAAACATGTCAACCTTGGTTTTGAGAATCTCTCCCGGAGTTTGAGAGATTTGGACGTGAAAGGGTACCAGTCTTGTCGGGGATTGGGAACCCTTCGCCAGAATGTCCAAAGTTTCAGCGGGATTCCCAAAATGTTGAGAGGAACTCGAAACATGTCAACCACGGTTTTGAGAATCTCTCCCGGAGTTGGAGAGATTTGGACGTGAAAGGGTACCAGTCTTGTCGGGGATTGGGAACCCTTCGCCACAATGTCCAAAGTTTCAGCGGGATTTCCAAAATGTTGAGAGGAACTCGAAACATGTCAACCTTGGTTTTGAGAATCTCTCCCGGAGTTTGAGAGATTTGGACGTGAAAGGGTACCAGTCTTGTCGGGGATTGGGAACCCTTCGCGAGAATGTCCAAAGTTTCAGCGGGATTTCCAAAATGTTGAGAGGAACTCGAAACATGTCAACCTTGGTTTTGAGAATCTCTCCCGGAGTTTGAGAGATTTGGACGTGAAAGGGTACCAGTCTTGTCGGGGATTGGGAACCCTTCGCCAGAATGTCCAAAGTTTCAGCGGGATTTCCAAAATGTTGAGAGGAACTCGAAACATGTCAACCTCGGTTTTGAGAATCTCTCCCGGAGTTGGAGAGATTTGGATGTGAAAGGGTACCAGTCTTGTCGGGGATTGGGAACCCTTCGCGAGAATGTCCAAAGTTTCAGCGGGATTTCCAAAATGTTGAGAGGAACTCGAAACATGTCAACCTTGGTTTTGAGAATCTAATCCCGGAGTTTGAGAGATTTGGACGTGAAAGGGTACCAGTCTTGTCGGGGATTGGGAACCCTTCGCGAGAATGTCCAAAGTTTCAGCGGGATTTCCAAAATGGTGAGAGGAACGCGAAACATGTCAGCCTTGGTTTTGAGAATCTCTCCCGGAGTTTGAGAGATTTGGACGTGAAAGGGTACCAGTCTTGTCGGGGATTGGGAACCCTTCGCCAGAATGTCCAAAGTTTCAGCGGGATTTCCAAAATGTTGAGAGGAACTCGAAACATGTCAACCTTGGTTTTGAGAATCTCTCCCGGAGTTTGAGAGATTTGGACGTGAAAGGGTACCAGTCTTGTCGGGGATTGGGAACCCTTCGCCAGAATGTCCAAAGTTTCAGCGGGATTTCCAAAATGTTGAGAGGAACTCGAAACATGTCAACCTTGGTTTTGAGAATCTCTCCCGGAGTTTGAGAGATTTGGACGTGAAAGGGTACCAGTCTTGTCGGGGATTGGGAACCCTTCGCCAGAATGTCCAAAGTTTCAGCGGGATTTCCAAAATGTTGAGAGGAACTCGAAACATGTCAACCTTGGTTTTGAGAATCTCTCCCGGAGTTGGAGAGATTTGGACGTGAAAGGGCACCAGTCTTGTCGGGGATTGGGAACCCTTCGCGAGAATGTCCAAAGTTTCAGCGGGATTTCCAAAATGTTGAGAGGATCTCGAAACATGTCAACCTCGGTTTTGAGAATCTCTCCCGGAGTTTGAGAGATTTGGATGTGAAAGGGTACCAGTCTTGTCGGGGATTGGGAACCCTTCGCGAGAATGTCCAAAGTTTCAGCGGGATTTCCAAAATGTTGAGAGGAACTCGAAACATGTCAACCTTGGTTTTGAGAATCTCGCCACAGTTTGAGAGATTTGGACGTGAAAGGGTACCAGTCTTGTCGGGGATTGGGAACCCTTCGCCAGAATGTCCAAAGTTTCAGCGGGATTTCCAAAATGGTGAGAGGAACTCGAAACATGTCAGCCTTGGTTTTGAGAATCTCTCCCGGAGTTTGAGAGATTTGGACGTGAAAGGGTACCAGTCTTGTCGGGGATTGGGAACCCTTCGCGAGAATGTCCAAAGTTTCAGCGGGATTTCCAAAATGTTGAGAGGAACTCGAAACATGTCAACCTTGGTTTTGAGAATCTCTCCCGGAGTTGGAGAGATTTGGACGTGAAAGGGTACCAGTCTTGTCGGGGATTGGGAACCCTTCGCCAGAATGTCCAAAGTTTCAGCGGGATTTCCAAAATGTTGAGAGGAACTCGAAACATGTCAACCTTGGTTTTGAGAATCTCTCCCGGAGTTTGAGAGATTTGGACGTGAAAGGGTACCAGTCTTGTCGGGGATTGGGAACCCTTCGCCAGAATGTCCAAAGTTTCAGCGGGATTCCCAAAATGTTGAGAGGAACTCGAAACATGTCAACCTCGGTTTTGAGAATCTCTCCCGGAGTTGGAGAGATTTGGACGTGAAAGGGTACCAGTCTTGTCGGGGATTGGGAACCCTTCGCCACAATGTCCAAAGTTTCAGCGGGATTTCCAAAATGTTGAGAGGAACTCGAAACATGTCAACCTTGGTTTTGAGAATCTCTCCCAGAGTTTGAGAGATTTGGACGTGAAAGGGTACCAGTCTTGTCGGGGATTGGGAACCCTTCGCGAGAATGTCCAAAGTTTCAGCGGGATTTCCAAAATGTTGAGAGGAACTCGAAACGTCAACCTTGGTTTTGAGAATCTCTCCCGGAGTTTGAGAGATTTGGACGTGAAAGGGTACCAGTCTTGTCGGGGATTGCGAACCCTTCGCCACAATGTCCAAAGTTTCAGCGGGATTTCCAAAATGTTGAGAGGAACTCGAAACATGTCAACCTTGGTTTTGAGAATCTCTCCCGGAGTTTGAGAGATTTGGACGTGAAAGGGTAGAAGTCTTGTCGGGGATTGGGAACCCTTCGCGAGAATGTCCAAAGTTTCAGCGGGATTTCCAAAATGTTGAGAGGAACTCAAAACATGTCAACCTTGGTTTTGAGAATCTCTCCCGGAGTTTGAGAGATTTGGACGTGAAAGGGTACCAGTCTTGTCGGGGATTGGGAACCCTTCGCGAGAATGTCCAAAGTTTCAGCGGGATTTCCAAAATGTTGAGAGGAACTCGAAACATGTCAACCTTGGTTTTGAGAATCTCTCCCGGAGTTGGAGAGATTTGGACGTGAAAGGGTACCAGTCTTCTCGGGGATTGGGAACCCTTCGCCAGAATGTCCCAAGTTTCAGCGGGATTTCCAAAATGTTGAGAGGAACTCGAAACATGTCAACCTTGGTTTTGAGAATCTCTCCCGGAGTTTGAGAGATTTGGACGTGAAAGGGTACCAGTCTTGTCGGGGATTGGGAACCCTTCGCGAGAATGTCCAAAGTTTCAGCGGGATTTCCAAAATGTTGAGAGGAACTCGAAACATGTCAACCTTGGTTTTGAGAATCTCTCCCGGAGTTTGAGAGATTTGGACGTGAAAGGGTACCAGTCTTGTCAGGGATTGGGAACCCTTCGCCAGAATGTCCAAAGTTTCAGCGGGATTTCCAAAATGTTGAGAGGAACTCGAAACATGTCAACCTTGGTTTTGAGAATCTCTCCCGGAGTTTGAGACATTTGGACATGAAAGGGTACCAGTCTTGTCGGGGATTGGGAACCCTTCGCGAGAATGTCCAAAGTTTCAGCGGGATTTCCAAAATGTTGAGAGGAACTCGAAACATGTCAACCTTGGTTTTGAGAATCTCTCCCAGAGTTTGAGAGATTTGGACGTGAAAGGGTACCAGTCTTGTCGGGGATTGGGAACCCTTCGCGAGAATGTCCAAAGTTTCAGCGGGATTTCCAAAATGTTGAGAGGAACTCGAAACATGTCAACCTTGGTTTTGAGAATCTCTCCCGGAGTTTGAGAGATTTGGACGTGAAAGGGTACCAGTCTTGTCGGGGATTGGGAACCCTTCGCCACAATGTCCAAAGTTTCAGCGGGATTTCCAAAATGTTGAGAGGAACTCGAAACATGTCAACCTTGGTTTTGAGAATCTCTCCCGGAGTTTGAGAGATTTGGATGTGAAAGCGTACAAGTCTTGTCGGGGATTGGGAACCCTTCGCGAGAATGTCCAAAGTTTCAGCGGGATTTCCAAAATGTTGAGAGGAACTCGAAACATGTCAACCTTGGTTTTGAGAATCTCTCCCGGAGTTTGAGAGATTTGGACGTGAAAGGGTACCAGTCTTGTCGGGGATTGGGAACCCTTCGCCAGAATGTCCCAAGTTTCAGCGGGATTTCCAAAATGTTGAGAGGAACTCAAAACATGTCAACCTTGGTTTTGAGAATCTCTCCCGGAGTTGGAGAGATTTGGACGTGAAAGGGTACCAGTCTTGTCGGGGATTGGGAACCCTTCGCCAGAATGTCCAAAGTTTCAGCGGGATTTCCAAAATGTTGAGAGGAACTCGAATCATGTCAACCTCGGTTTTGAGAATCTCTCCCGGAGTTTGAGAGATTTGGACGTGAAAGGGTACCAGTCTTGTTGGGGATTGGGAACCCTTCGCGAGAATGTCCAAAGTTTCAGCGGGATTTCCAAAATGTTGAGAGGAACTCGAAACATGTCAACCTTGGTTTTGAGAATCTCTCCCGGAGTTTGAGAGATTTGGACGTGAAAGGGTACCAGTCTTGTCGGGGATTGGGAACCCTTCGCCAGAATGTCCAAAGTTTCAGCGGGATTTCCAAAATGGTGAGAGGAACTCGAAACATGTCAGCCTTGGTTTTGAGAATCTCTCCCGGAGTTTGAGAGATTTGGACGTGAAAGGGTACCAGTCTTGTCGGGGATTGGGAACCCTTCGCGAGAATGTCCAATGTTTCAGCGGGATTTCCAAAATGTTGAGAGGAACTCGAAACATGTCAACCTTGGTTTTGAGAATCTCTCCCGGAGTTTGAGAGATTTGGACGTGAAAGGGTACCAGTCTTGTCGGGGATTGGGAACCCTTCGCCAGAATGTCCAAAGTTTCAGCGGGATTTCCAAAATGTTGAGAGGAACTCGAAACATGTCAACCTTGGTTTTGAGAATCTCTCCCGGAGTTTGAGAGATTTGGACATGAAAGGGTACCAGTCTTGTCGGGGATTGGGAACCCTTCGCGAGAATGTCCAAAGTTTCAGCGGGATTTCCAAAATGTTGAGAGGAACTCGAAACATGTCAACCTTGGTTTTGAGAATCTCTCCCGGAGTTGGAGAGATTTGGACGTGAAAGGGTACCAGTCTTGTCAGGGATTGGGAACCCTTCACCAGAATGTCCAAAGTTTCGGCGGGATTTCCAAAATGTTGAGAGGAACTCGAAACATGTAAAACTTGGTTTTGAGAATCTCTCCCGGAGTTTGAGACATTTGGACATGAAAGGGTACCAGTCTTGTCGGGGATTGGGAACCCTTCGCGAGAATGTCCAAAGTTTCAGCGGGATTTCCAAAATGTTGAGAGGAACTCAAAACATGTCAACCTTGGTTTTGAGAATCTCTCCCGGAGTTTGAGAGATTTGGATGTGAAAGCGTACAAGTCTTGTCGGGGATTGGGAACCCTTCGCGAGAATGTCCAAAGTTTCAGCGGGATTTCCAAAATGTTGAGAGGAACTCAAAACATGTCAACCTTGGTTTTGAGAATCTCTCCCGGAGTTTGAGAGATTTGGACGTGAAAGGGTACCAGTCTTGTCGGGGATTGGGAACCCTTCGCCACAATGTCCAAAGTTTCAGCGGGATTTCCAAAATGTTGAGAGGAACTCGAAACATGTCAACCTTGGTTTTGAGAATCTCTCCCGGAGTTGGAGAGATTTGGACGTGAAAGGGTACCAGTCTTGTCGGGGATTGGGAACCCTTCGCCAGAATGTCCCAAGTTTCAGCGGGATTTCCAAAATGTTGAGAGGAACTCAAAACATGTCAACCTTGGTTTTGAGAATCTCTCCCGGAGTTTGAGAGATTTGGACGTGAAAGGGTAGCAGTCTTGTCGGGGATTGGGAACCCTTCGCCAGAATGTCCAAAGTTTCAGCGGGATTTCCAAAATGTTGAGAGGAACTCGAAACATGTCAGCCTTGGTTTTGAGAATCTCTCCCGGAGTTTGAGAGATTTGGACGTGAAAGGGTACCAGTCTTGTCGGGGATTGGGAACCCTTTGCGAGAATGTCCAAAGTTTCAGCGGGATTTCCAAAATGTTGAAAGGAACTCGAAACATGTCTACCTTGGTTTTGAGAATCTCTCCCGGAGTTTGAGAGATTTGGACGTGAAAGGGTACCAGTCTTGTCGGGGATTGGGAACCCTTCGCGAGAATGTCCAAAGTTTCAGCGGGATTTCCAAAATGTTGAGAGGAACTCGAAACATGTCAACCTTGGTTTTGAGAATCTCTCCCGGAGTTTGAGAGATTTGGACGTGAAAGGGTACCAGTCTTGTCGGGGATTGGGAACCCTTCGCGAGAATGTCCAAAGTTTCAGCGGGATTTCCAAAATGTTGAGAGGAACTCGAAACATGTCAGCCTTGGTTTTGAGAATCTCTCCCGGAGTTTGAGAGATTTGGACGTGAAAGGGTACCAGTCTTGTCGGGGATTGGGAACCCTTCGCGAGAATGTCCAAAGTTTCAGCGGGATTTCCAAAATGTTGAGAGGAACTCGAAACATGTCAGCCTTGGTTTTGAGAATCTCTCCCGGAGTTTGAGAGATTTGGACGTGAAAGGGTACCAGTCTTGTCGGGGATTGGGAACCCTTCGCGAGAATGTCCAAAGTTTCAGCGGGATTTCCAAAATGTTGAGAGGAACTCGAAACATGTCAACCTTGGTTTTGAGAATCTCTCCCGGAGTTTGAGAGATTTGGACGTGAAAGGGTACCAGTCTTGTCGGGGATTGGGAACCCTTCGCCAGAATGTCCAAAGTTTCAGCGGGATTTCCAAAATGTTGAGAGGAACTCGAAACATGTCAGCCTTGGTTTTGAGAATCTCTCCCGGAGTTTGAGAGATTTGGACGTGAAAGGGTACCAGTCTTGTTGGGGATTGGGAACCCTTTGCGAGAATGTCCAAAGTTTCAGCGGGATTTCCAAAATGTTGAAAGGAACTCGAAACATGTCTACCTTGGTTTTGAGAATCTCTCCCGGAGTTTGAGAGATTTGGACGTGAAAGGGTACCAGTCTTGTCGGGGATTGGGAACCCTTCGCGAGAATGTCCAAAGTTTCAGCGGGATTTCCAAAATGTTGAGAGGAACTCGAAACATGTCAACCTTGGTTTTGAGAATCTCTCCCGGAGTTTGAGAGATTTGGACGTGAAAGGGTACCAGTCTTGTCGGGGATTGGGAACCCTTCGCGAGAATGTCCAAAGTTTCAGCGGGATTTCCAAAATGTTGAGAGGAACTCGAAACATGTCAGCCTTGGTTTTGAGAATCTCTCCCGGAGTTTGAGAGATTTGGACGTGAAAGGGTACCAGTCTTGTCGGGGATTGGGAACCCTTCGCGAGAATGTCCAAAGTTTCAGCGGGATTTCCAAAATGTTGAGAGGAACTCGAAACATGTCAACCTTGGTTTTGAGAATCTCTCCCGGAGTTTGAGAGATTTGGACGTGAAAGGGTACCAGTCTTGTCGGGGATTGGGAACCCTTCGCGAGAATGTCCAAAGTTTCAGCGGGATTTCCAAAATGTTGAGAGGAACTCGAAACATGTCAACCTTGGTTTTGAGAATCTCTCCCGGAGTTTGAGAGATTTGGACGTGAAAGGGTACCAGTCTTGTCAGGAACTGGGAACCCTTCGCCAGAATGTCCAAAGTTTCAGCGGGATTTCCAAAATGTTGAGAGGAACTCGAAACATGTCAACCTTGGTTTTGAGAATCTCTCCCGGAGTTGGAGAGATTTGGACGTGAAAGGGTACCAGTCTTGTCGGGGATTGGGAACCCTTCGCCAGAATGTCCAAAGTTTCAGCGGGATTTCCAAAATGTTGAGAGGAACTCGAAATATGTCAACCTTGGTTTTGAGAATCTCTCCCGGAGTTTGAGAGATTTGGACGTGAAAGGGTACCAGTCTTGTCGGGGATTGGGAACCCTTCGCGAGAATGTCCAAAGTTTCAGCGGGATTTCCAAAATGTTGAGAGGAACTCAAAACATGTCAACCTTGGTTTTGAGAATCTCTCCCGGAGTTTGAGAGATTTGGACGTGAAAGGGTACCAGTCTTGTCGGGGATTGGGAACCCTTCGCGAGAATGTCCAAAGTTTCAGCGGGATTTCCAAAATGTTGAGAGGAACTCGAAACATGTCAACCTTGGTTTTGAGAATCTCTCCCGGAGTTTGAGAGCTTTGGACGTGAAAGGGTACCAGTCTTGTCGGGGATTGGGAACCCTTCGCGAGAATGTCCCAAGTTTCAGCGGGATTTCCAAAATGTTGAGAGGAACTCGAAACATGTCAACCTTGGTTTTGAGAATCTCTCCCGGAGTTTGAGAGATTTGGACGTGAAAGGGTACCAGTCTTGTCGGGGATTGGGAACCCTTCGCCAGAATGTCCAAAGTTTCAGCGGGATTCCCAAAATGTTGAGAGGAACTCGAAACATGTCAACCTTGGTTTTGAGAATCTCTCCCGGAGTTGGAGAGATTTGGACGTGAAAGGGTACCAGTCTTGTCGGGGATTGGGAACCCTTCGCCAGAATGTCCAAAGTTTCAGCGGGATTTCCAAAATGTTGAAAGGAACTCAAAACATGTCTACCTTGGTTTTGAGAATCTCTCCCGGAGTTTGAGAGATTTGGACGTGAAAGGGTACCAGTCTTGTCGGGGATTGGGAACCCTTCGCGAGAATGTCCAAAGTTTCAGCGGGATTTCCAAAATGTTGAGAGGAACTCGAAACATGTCAACCTTGGTTTTGAGAATCTCTCCTGGAGTTTGAGAGATTTGGATGTGAAAGGGTACCAGTCTTGTCGGGGATTGGGAACCCTTCGCGAGAATGTCCAAAGTTTCAGCGGGATTTCCAAAATGTTGAGAGGAACTCAAAACATGTCAACCTTGGTTTTGAGAATCTCTCCCGGAGTTTGAGAGATTTGGACGTGAAAGGGTACCAGTCTTGTCGGGGATTGGGAACCCTTCGCGAGAATGTCCAAAGTTTCAGCGGGATTTCCAAAATGTTGAGAGGAACTCGAAACATGTCAACCTTGGTTTTGAGAATCTCTCCCGGAGTTTGAGAGATTTGGACGTGAAAGGGTACCAGTCTTGTCGGGGATTGGGAACCCTTCGCCAGAATGTCCAAAGTTTCAGCGGGATTTCCAAAATGTTGAGAGGAACTCAAAACATGTGAACCTTGGTTTTGAGAATCTCTCCCGGAGTTTGAGAGATTTGGACGTGAAAGGGTACCAGTCTTGTCGGGGATTGGGAACCCTTCGCGAGAATGTCCAAAGTTTCAGCGGGATTTCCAAAATGTTGAGAGGAACTCGAAACATGTCAACCTTGATTTTGAGAATCTCTCCCGGAGTTTGAGAGATTTGGACGTGAAAGGGTACCAGTCTTGTCGGGGATTGGGAACCATTCGCGAGAATGTCCCAAGTTTCAGCGGGATTTCCAAAATGTTGAGAGGAACTCGCAACATGTCAACCTTGGTTTTGAGAATCTCTCCCGGAGTTTGAGAGATTTGGACGTGAAAGGGTACCAGTCTTGTCGGGGATTGGGAACCCTTCGCCAGAATGTCCAAAGTTTCAGCGGGATTTCCAAAATGTTGAGAGGAACTCGAAACATGTCAACCTTGGTTTTGAGAATCTCTCCCGGAGTTTGAGAGATTTGGACGTGAAAGGGTACCAGTCTTGTCGGGGATTGGGAACCCTTCGCGAGAATGTCCAAAGTTTCAGCGGGATTTCCAAAATGTTGAGAGGAACTCGAAACATGTCAACCTTGGTTTTGAGAATCTCTCCCGGAGTTTGAGAGATTTGGACGTGAAAGGGTACCAGTCTTGTCGGGGATTGGGAACCCTTCGCCAGAATGTCCAAAGTTTCAGCGGGATTTCCAAAATGTTGAGGGGAACTCGAAACATGTCAACCTTGGTTTTGAGAATCTCTCCCGGAGTTTGAGAGATTTGGATGTGAAAGCGTACAAGTCTTATCGGGGATTGGGAACCCTTCGCGAGAATGTCCAAAGTTTCAGCGGGATTTCCAAAATGTTGAGAGGAACTCGAAACATGTCAACCTTGGTTTTGAGAATCTCTCCCGGAGTTTGAGAGATTTGGACGTGAAAGGGTACCAGTCTTGTCGGGGATTGGGAACCCTTCGCGAGAATGTCCAAAGTTTCAGCGGGATTTCCAAAATGTTGAGAGGAACTCGAAACATGTCAACCTTGGTTTTGAGAATCTCTCCCGGAGTTTGAGAGATTTGGACGTGAAAGGGTACCAGTCTTGTCGGGGATTGGGAACCCTTCGCCAGAATGTCCAAAGTTTCAGCGGGATTTCCAAAATGGTGAGAGGAACTCGAAACATGTCAGCCTTGGTTTTGAGAATCTCTCCCGGAGTTTGAGAGATTTGGACGTGAAAGGGTACCAGTCTTGTCGGGGATTGGGAACCCTTCGCGAGAATGTCCAAAGTTTCAGCGGGATTTCCAAAATGTTGAGAGGAACTCGAAACATGTCAACCTTGGTTTTGAGAATCTCTTCCGGAGTTTGAGAGATTTGGACGTGAAAGGGTACCAGTCTTGTCGGGGATTGGGAACCCTTCGCCACAATGTCCAAAGTTTCAGCGGGATTTCCAAAATGTTGAGAGGAACTCGAAACATGTCAACCTTGGTTTTGAGAATCTCTCCCGGAGTTTGAGAGATTTGGACGTGAAAGGGTACCAGTCTTGTCGGGGATTGGGAACCCTTCGCGAGAATGTCCAAAGTTTCAGCGGGATTTCCAAAATGTTGAGAGGAACTCGAAACATGTCAACCTTGGTTTTGAGAATCTCTCCCGGAGTTTGAGAGATTTGGACGTGAAAGGGTACCAGTCTTGTCGGGGATTGGGAACCCTTCGCCACAATGTCCAAAGTTTCAGCGGGATTTCCAAAATGTTGAGAGGAACTCGAAACATGTCAACCTCGGTTTTGAGAATCTCTCCCGGAGTTTGAGAGATTTGGACGTGAAAGCGTACCAGTCTTGTCGGGGATTGGGAACCCTTCGCGAGAATGTCCAAAGTTTCAGCGGGATTTCCAAAATGTTGAGAGGAACTCGAAACATGTCAACCTTGGTTTTGAGAATCTCTCCCGGAGTTGGAGAGATTTGGACGTGAAAGGGTACCAGTCTTGTCGGGGATTGGGAACCCTTCGCCAGAATGTCCAAAGTTTCAGCGGGATTTCCAAAATGTTGAGAGGAACTCGAAACATGTCAACCTTGGTTTTGAGAATCTCTGCCGGAGTTTGAGAGATTTGGACGTGAAAGGGTACCAGTCTTGTCGGGGATTGGGAACCCTTCGCGAGAATGTCCAAAGTTTCAGCGGGATTTCCAAAATGTTGAGAGGAACTCGAAACATGTCAACCTTGGTTTTGAGAATCTCTCCCGGAGTTTGAGAGATTTGGACGTGAAAGGGTACCAGTCTTGTCAGGGATTGGGAACCCTTCGCCAGAATGTCCAAAGTTTCAGCGGGATTTCCAAAATGTTGAGAGGAACTCGAAACATGTCAATCTTGGTTTTGAGAATCTCTCCCGGAGTTTGAGACATTTGGACATGAAAGGGTACCAGTCTTGTCGGGGATTGGGAACCCTTCGCGAGAATGTCCAAAGTTTCAGCGGGATTTCCAAAATGTTGAGAGGAACTCGAAACATGTCAACCTTGGTTTTGAGAATCTCTCCCGGAGTTTGAGAGATTTGGATGTGAAAGCGTACAAGTCTTGTCGGGGATTGGGAACCCTTCGCGAGAATGTCCAAAGTTTCAGCGGGATTTCCAAAATGTTGAGAGGAACTCGAAACATGTCAACCTTGGTTTTGAGAATCTCTCCCGGAGTTTGAGAGATTTGGACGTGAAAGGGTACCAGTCTTGTCGGGGATTGGGAACCCTTCGCGAGAATGTCCCAAGTTTCAGCGGGATTTCCAAAATGTTGAGAGGAACTCAAAACATGTCAACCTTGGTTTTGAGAATCTCTCCCGGAGTTTGAGAGATTTGGACGTGAAAGGGTACCAGTCTTGTCGGGGATTGGGAACCCTTCGCCAGAATGTCCAAAGTTTCAGAGGGATTCCCAAAATGTTGAGAGGAACTCAAAACATGTCAACCTTGGTTTTGAGAATCTCTCCCGGAGTTTGAGAGATTTGGACGTGAAAGGGTACCAGTCTTGTCGGGGATTGGGAACCCTTCGCCAGAATGTCCAAAGTTTCAGCGGGATTTCCAAAATGTTGAGAGGAACTCGAAACATGTCAACCTTGGTTTTGAGAATCTCTCCCGGAGTTGGAGAGATTTGGACGTGAAAGGGTACCAGTCTTGTCGGGGATTGGGAACCCTTCGCGAGAATGTCCCAAGTTTCAGCGGGATTTCCAAAATGTTGAGAGGAACTCAAAACATGTCAACCTTGGTTTTGAGAATCTCTCCCGGAGTTTGAGAGATTTGGACGTGAAAGGGTACCAGTCTTGTCGGGGATTGGGAACCCTTCGCCAGAATGTCCAAAGTTTCAGCGGGATTTCCAAAATGTTGAGAGGAACTCGAAACATGTCTACCTTGGTTTTGAGAATCTCTCCCGGAGTTTGAGAGATTTGGACGTGAAAGGGTACCAGTCTTGTCGGGGATTGGGAACCCTTCGCGAGAACGTCCAAAGTTTCAGCGGGATTTCCAAAATGTTGAGAGGAACTCAAAACATGTCAACCTTGGTTTTGAGAATCTCTCCCGGAGTTTGAGAGATTTGGACGTGAAAGGGTACCAGTCTTGTCGGGGATTGGGAACCCTTCGCGAGAATGTCCAAAGTTTCAGCGGGATTTCCAAAATGTTGAGAGGAACTCGAAACATGTCAACCTTGGTTTTGAGAATCTCTCCCGGAGTTTGAGAGATTTGGACGTGAAAGGGTACCAGTCTTGTCGGGGATTGGGAACCCTTCGCGAGAATGTCCCAAGTTTCAGCGGGATTTCCAAAATGTTGAGAGGAACTCAAAACATGTCAACCTTGGTTTTGAGAATCTCTCCCAGAGTTTGAGAGATTTGGACGTGAAAGGGTACCAGTCTTGTCGGGGATTGGGAACCCTTCGCCAGAATGTCCAAAGTTTCAGCGGGATTCCCAAAATGTTGAGAGGAACTCGAAACATGTCAACCTTGGTTTTGAGAATCTCTCCCGGAGTTTGAGAGATTTGGACGTGAAAGGGTACCAGTCTTGTTGGGGATTGGGAACCCTTTGCGAGAATGTCCAAAGTTTCAGCGGGATTTCCAAAATGTTGAGAGGAACTCGAAACATGTCTACCTTGGTTTTGAGAATCTCTCCCGGAGTTTGAGAGATTTGGACGTGAAAGGGTACCAGTCTTGTCGGGGATTGGGAACCCTTTGCGAGAATGTCCAAAGTTTCAGCGGGATTTCCAAAATGTTGAGAGGAACTCAAAACATGTCAACCTTGGTTTTGAGAATCTCTCCCGGAGTTTGAGAGATTTGGATGTGAAAGGGTACCAGTCTTGTCGGGGATTGGGAACCCTTCGCGAGAATGTCCAAAGTTTCAGCGGGATTTCCAAAATGTTGAGAGGAACTCGAAACATGTCAGCCTTGGTTTTGAGAATCTCGCCACAGTTTGAGAGATTTGGACGTGAAAGCGTACCAGTCTTGTCGGGGATTGGGAACCCTTCGCGAGAATGTCCAAAGTTTCAGCGGGATTTCCAAAATGTTGAGAGGAACTCGAAACATGTCAGCCTTGGTTTTGAGAATCTCTCCCGGAGTTTGAGAGATTTGGACGTGAAAGGGTACCAGTCTTGTCGGGGATTGGGAACCCTTCGCGAGAATGTCCCAAGTTTCAGCGGGATTTCCAAAATGTTGAGAGGAACTCGAAACATGTCAACCTTGGTTTTGAGAATCTCTCCCGGAGTTTGAGAGATTTGGACGTGAAAGGGTACCAGTCTTGTCAGGGATTGGGAACCCTTCGCCAGAATGTCCAAAGTTTCAGCGGGATTTCCAAAATGTTGAGAGGAACTCGAAACATGTCAACCTTGGTTTTGAGAATCTCTCCCGGAGTTTGAGAGATTTGGACGTGAAAGGGTACCAGTCTTGTCGGGGATTGGGAACCCTTCGCCAGAATGTCCAAAGTTTCAGCGGGATTTCCAAAATGTTGAGAGGAACTCGAAACATGTGAACCTTGGTTTTGAGAATCTCTCCCGGAGTTTGAGAGATTTGGACGTGAAAGGGTACCAGTCTTGTCGGGGATTGGGAACCCTTCGCGAGAATGTCCAAAGTTTCAGCGGGATTTCCAAAATGTTGAGAGGAACTCAAAACATGTCAACCTTGGTTTTGAGAATCTCTCCCGGAGTTTGAGAGATTTGGACGTGAAAGGGTTCCAGTCTTGTCGGGGATTGGGAACCCTTCGCCAGAATGTCCAAAGTTTCAGCGGGATTTCCAAAATGTTGAGAGGAACTCGAAACATGTCAGCCTTGGTTTTGAGAATCTCTCCCGGAGTTTGAGAGATTTGGACGTGAAAGGGTACCAGTCTTGTCGGGGATTGGGAACCCTTCGCCACAATGTCCAAAGTTTCAGCGGGATTTCCAAAATGTTGAGAGGAACTCGAAACATGTCAGCCTTGGTTTTGAGAATCTCTCCCGGAGTTTGAGAGATTTGGACGTGAAAGGGTACCAGTCTTGTCGGGGATTGGGAACCCTTCGCAAGAATGTCCAAAGTTTCAGCGGGATTTCCAAAATGTTGAAAGGAACTCGAAACATGTCAACCTTGGTTTTGAGAATCTCTCCCGGAGTTGGAGAGATTTGGACGTGAAAGGGTACCAGTCTTGTCGGGGATTGGGAACCCTTCGCCAGAATGTCCAAAGTTTCAGCGGGATTTCCAAAATGTTGAGAGGAACTCGAAACATGTCAACCTTGGTTTTGAGAATCTCTCCCGGAGTTTGAGAGATTTGGACGTGAAAGGGTACCAGTCTTGTCAGGGCTTGGGAACCCTTCACCAGAATGTCCAAAGTTTCAGCGGGATTTCCAAAATGTTGAGAGGAACTCGAAACATGTCAACCTTGGTTTTGAGAATCTCTCCCGGAGTTTGAGAGATTTGGACGTGAAAGGGTACCAGTCTTGTCGGGGATTGGGAACCCTTTGCGAGAATGTCCCAAGTTTCAGCGGGAATTCCAAAATGTTGAAAGGAATTGAAACATGTCAAGCTTGGTTTTGAGAATCTCTCCCGGAGTTGGAGAGATTTGGACGTGAAAGGGTACCAGTCTTGTCGGGGATTGGGAACCCTTCGCGAGAATGTCCAAAGTTTCAGCGGGATTTCCAAAATGTTGAGAGGAACTCGAAACATGTCAACCTTGGTTTTGAGAATCTCTCCCGGAGTTTGAGAGATTTGGACGTGAAAGGGTACCAGTCTTGTCGGAGATTGGGAACCCTTCGCCAGAATGTCCAAAGTTTCAGCGGGATTTCCAAAATGTTGAGAGGAACTCGAAACATGTCAACCTTGGTTTTGAGAATCTCTCCGGGAGTTTGAGAGATTTGGACGTGAAAGGGTACCAGTCTTGTCGGGGATTGAGAACCCTTCGCGAGAATGTCCCAAGTTTCAGCGGGATTTCCAAAATGGTGAGAGGAACTTGAAACATGTCAACCTTGGTTTTGAGAATCTCTCCCGGAGTTTGAGAGATTTGGACGTGAAAGGGTACCAGTCTTGTCGGGGATTGGGAACCCTTCGCGAGAATGTCCAAAGTTTCAGCGGGATTTCCAAAATGTTGAGAGGAACTCGAAACATGTCAACCTTGGTTTTGAGAATCTCTCCCAGAGTTTGAGAGATTTGGACGTGAAAGGGTACCAGTCTTGTCGGGGATTGGGAACCCTTCGCCAGAATGTCCAAAGTTTCAGCGGGATTTCCAAAATGTTGAGAGGAACTCGAAACATGTCAACCTTGGTTTTGAGAATCTCTCCCGGAGTTTGAGAGATTTGGACGTGAAAGGGTACCAGTCTTGTCGGGGATTGGGAACCCTTCGCCACAATGTCCAAAGTTTCAGCGGGATTTCCAAAATGGTGAGAGGAACTCGAAACATGTCAGCCTTGGTTTTGAGAATCTCTCCCGGAGTTTGAGAGATTTGGACGTGAAAGGGTACCAGTCTTGTCGGGGATTGGGAACCCTTCGCAAGAATGTCCAAAGTTTCAGCGGGATTTCCAAAATGTTGAAAGGAACTCGAAACATGTGAAACTTGGTTTTGAGAATCTCTCCCGGAGTTGGAGAGATTTGGACGTGAAAGTGTACCAGTCTTGTCGGGGATTGGGAACCCTTCGCCAGAATGTCCAAAGTTTCAGCGGGATTTCCAAAATGTTGAGAGGAACTCGAAACATGTCAACCTTGGTTTTGAGAATCTCTCCCGGAGTTTGAGAGATTTGGACGTGAAAGGGTACCAGTCTTGTCAGGGCTTGGGAACCCTTCACCAGAATGTCCAAAGTTTCAGCGGGATTTCCAAAATGTTGAGAGGAACTCGAAACATGTCAACCTTGGTTTTGAGAATCTCTCCCGGAGTTTGAGAGATTTGGACGTGAAAGGGTACCAGTCTTGTCGGGGATTGGGAACCCTTTGCGAGAATGTCCCAAGTTTCAGCGGGAATTCCAAAATGTTGAAAGGAATTGAAACATGTCAAGCTTGGTTTTGAGAATCTCTCCCGGAGTTTGAGAGATTTGGACGTGAAAGGGTACCAGTCTTGTCGGGGATTGGGAACCCTTCGCGAGAATGTCCAAAGTTTCAGCGGGATTTCCAAAATGTTGAGAGGAACTCGAAACATGTCAACCTTGGTTTTGAGAATCTCTCCCGGAGTTTGAGAGATTTGGACGTGAAAGGGTACCAGTCTTGTCGGAGATTGGGAACCCTTCGCCAGAATGTCCAAAGTTTCAGCGGGATTTCCAAAATGTTGAGAGGAACTCGAAACATGTCAACCTTGGTTTTGAGAATCTCTCCGGGAGTTTGAGAGATTTGGACGTGAAAGGGTACCAGTCTTGTCGGGGATTGAGAACCCTTCGTGAGAATGTCCAAAGTTTCAGCGGGATTTCCAAAATGGTGAGAGGAACTTGAAACATGTCAACCTTGGTTTTGAGAATCTCTCCCGGAGTTTGAGAGATTTGGACGTGAAAGGGTACCAGTCTTGTCGGGGATTGGGAACCCTTCGCGACAATGTCCAAAGTTTCAGCGGGATTTCCAAAATGTTGAGAGGAACTCGAAACATGTCAACCTTGGTTTTGAGAATCTCTCCCAGAGTTTGAGAGATTTGGACGTGAAAGGGTACCAGTCTTGTCGGGGATTGGGAACCCTTCGCCAGAATGTCCAAAGTTTCAGCGGGATTTCCAAAATGTTGAGAGGAACTCGAAACATGTCAACCTTGGTTTTGAGAATCTCTCCCGGAGTTTGAGAGATTTGGACGTGAAAGGGTACCAGTCTTGTCGGGGATTGGGAACCCTTCGCCACAATGTCCAAAGTTTCAGCGGGATTTCCAAAATGGTGAGAGGAACTCGAAACATGTCAGCCTTGGTTTTGAGAATCTCTCCCGGAGGTTGAGAGATTTGGACGTGAAAGGGTACCAGTCTTGTCGGGGATTGGGAACCCTTCGCGAGAATGTCCACAGTTTCAGCGGGATTTCCAAAATGTTGAGAGGAACTCGAAACATGTCAACCTTGGTTTTGAGAATCTCTCCCGGAGTTTGAGAGATTTGGACGTGAAAGGGTACCAGTCTTGTCGGGGATTGGGAACCCTTCGCGAGAATGTCCAAAGTTTCAGCGGGATTTCCAAAATGTTGAGAGGAACTCGAAACATGTCAACCTTGGTTTTGAGAATCTCTCCCGGAGTTTGAGAGATTTGGACGTGAAAGGGTACCAGTCTTGTCGGGGATTGGGAACCCTTTGCGAGAATGTCCAAAGTTTCAGCGGGATTTCCAAAATGTTGAGAGGAACTCGAAACATGTCAACCTTGGTTTTGAGAATCTCTCCCGGAGTTTGAGAGATTTGGACGTGAAAGGGTACCAGTCTTGTCGGGGATTGGGAACCCTTCGCGAGAATTTCCAAAGTTTTAGAGGGATTTCCAAAATGTTGAGAGGAACTCGAAACATGTCAACCTTGGTTTTGAGAATCTCTCCCACAGTTTGAGAGATTTGGACGTGAAAGGGTACCAGTCTTGTCGGGGATTGGGAACCCTTCGCGAGAATGTCCAAAGTTTCAGCGGGATTTCCAAAATGTTGAGAGGAACTCGAAACATGTCAACCTTGGTTTTGAGAATCTCTCCCGGAGTTTGAGAGATTTGGACGTGAAAGGGTACCAGTCTTGTCGGGGATTGGGAACCCTTCGCCAGAATGTCCAAAGTTTCAGCGGGATTTCTCAAAATGTTGAGAGGAACTCAAAACCTGTCAACCTTGGTTTTGAGAATCTCTCCCGGAGTTTGAGAGATTTGGACGTGAAAGGGTACCAGTCTTGTCGGGGATTGGGAACCCTTCGCCACAATGTCCAAAGTTTCAGCGGGATTTCCAAAATGGTGAGAGGAACTCGAAACATGTCAGCCTTGGTTTTGAGAATCTCTCCCGGAGGTTGAGAGATTTGGACGTGAAAGGGTACCAGTCTTGTCGGGGATTGGGAACCCTTCGCGAGAATGTCCAAAGTTTCAGCGGGATTTCCAAAATGTTGAGAGGAACTCGAAACATGTCAACCTTGGTTTTGAGAATCTCTCCCGGAGTTTGAGAGATTTGGACGTGAAAGGGTACCAGTCTTGTCGGGGATTGGGAACCCTTCGCCAGAATGTCCAGAGTTTCAGCGGGATTTCCAAAATGTTTAGAGGAACTCGAAACATGTCAACCTTGGTTTTGAGAATCTCTCCCGGAGTTTGAGAGATTTGGACGTGAAAGGGTACCAGTCTTGTCGGGGATTGGGAACCCTTCGCCAGAATGTCCAAAGTTTCAGCGGGATTTCTCAAAATGTTGAGAGGAACTCAAAACCTGTCAACCTTGGTTTTGAGAATCTCTCCCGGAGTTTGAGAGATTTGGACGTGAAAGGGTACCAGTCTTGTCGGGGATTGGGAACCCTTCGCCACAATGTCCAAAGTTTCAGCGGGATTTCCAAAATGGTGAGAGGAACTCGAAACATGTCAGCCTTGGTTTTGAGAATCTCTCCCGGAGGTTGAGAGATTTGGACGTGAAAGGGTACCAGTCTTGTCGGGGATTGGGAACCCTTCGCGAGAATGTCCAAAGTTTCAGCGGGATTTCCAAAATGTTGAGAGGAACTCGAAACATGTCAACCTTGGTTTTGAGAATCTCTCCCGGAGTTTGAGAGATTTGGACGTGAAAGGGTACCAGTCTTGTCGGGGATTGGGAACCCTTCGCGAGAATGTCCAAAGTTTCAGCAGGATTTCCAAAATGTTGAGAGGAACTCGAAACATGTCAACCTCGGTTTTGAGAATCTCTCCCGGAGTTTGAGAGATTTGGACGTGAAAGGGTACCAGTCTTGTCGGGGATTGGGAACCCTTCGCCAGAATGTCCAAAGTTTCAGCGGGATTTCCAAAATGTTGAGAGGAATTCGAAACATGTCACCGTTGGTTTTGAGAATCTCTCCCGGAGTTGGAGAGATTTGGACGTGAAAGGGTACCAGTCTTGTTGGGGATTGGGAACCCTTTGCGAGAATGTCCAAAGTTTCAGCGGGATTTCCAAAATGTTGAGAGGAACTCGAAACATGTCAACCTTGGTTCTGAGAGTCACTCCCAGAGTTTGAGAGATTTGGACGTGAAAGGGTACCAGTCTTGTCGGGGATTGGGAACCCTTCGCGAGAATGTCCAAAGTTTCAGCGGGATTTCCAAAATGTTGAGAGGAACTCGAAACATGTCAACCTTGGTTTTGAGACTCTCTCCCGGAGTTTGAGAGATTTGGACGTGAAAGGGTACCAGTCTTGTCGGGGATTGGGAACCCTTCGCGAGAATGTCCAAAGTTTCAGCGGGATTTCCAAAATGTTGAGAGGAACTCGAAACATGTCAACCTTGGTTTTGAGAATCTTTCCCAGAGTTTGAGAGATTTGGACGTGAAAGGGTACCAGTCTTGTCGGGGATTGGGAACCCTTCGCGAGAATGTCCAAAGTTTCAGCGGGATTTCCAAAATGTTGAGAGGAACTCGAAACATGTCAACCTTGGTTTTGAGAATCTCTCCCGGAGTTTGAGAGATTTGGACGTGAAAGGGTACCAGTCTTGTCGGGGATTGGGAACCCTTCGTGAGAATGTCCAAAGTTTCAGCGGATTTCCAAAATGTTGAGAGGAACTCGAAACATGTCAACCTTGGTTTTGAGAATCTCTCCCGGAGTTTGAGAGATTTGGACGTGAAAGGGTACCAGTCTTGTCGGGGATTGGGAACCCTTCGCCAGAATGTCCAAAGTTTCAGCGGGATTTCTCAAAATGTTGAGAGGAACTCAAAACCTGTCAACCTTGGTTTTGAGAATCTCTCCCGGAGTTTGAGAGATTTGGACGTGAAAGGGTACCAGTCTTGTCGGGGATTGGGAACCCTTCGCCAGAATGTCCAAAGTTTCAGCGGGATTTCCAAAATGTTGAGAGGAACTCGAAACATGTCAACCTTGGTTTTGAGAATCTCTCCCGGAGTTTGAGAGATTTGGACGTGAAAGGGTACCAGTCTTGTCGGGGATTGGGAACCCTTCGCCAGAATGTCCAAAGTTTCAGCGGGATTTCCAAAATGGTGAGAGGAACTCGAAACATGTCAGCCTTGGTTTTGAGAATCTCTCCCGGAGGTTGAGAGATTTGGACGTGAAAGGGTACCAGTCTTGTCGGGGATTGGGAACCCTTCGCGAGAATGTCCACAGTTTCAGCGGGATTTCCAAAATGTTGAGAGGAACTCGAAACATGTCAACCTTGGTTTTGAGAATCTCTCCCGGAGTTTGAGAGATTTGGACGTGAAAGGGTACCAGTCTTGTCGGGGATTGGGAACCCTTCGCCAGAATGTCCAAAGTTTCAGCGGGATTTCCAAAATGTTGAGAGGAACTCGAAACATGTCAACCTTGGTTTTGAGAATCTCTCCCGGAGTTTGAGAGATTTGGACGTGAAAGGGTACCAGTCTTGTCGGGGATTGGGAACCCTTCGCCAGAATGTCCAAAGTTTCAGCGGGATTTCCAAAATGTTGAGAGGAACTCGAAACATGTCAACCTTGGTTTTGAGAATCTCTCCCGGAGTTTGAGAGATTTGGACGTGAAAGGGTACCAGTCTTGTCGGGGATTGGGAACCCTTCGCGAGAATGTCCCAAGTTTCAGCGGGATTTCCAAAATGATGAGAGGAACTCAAAACATGTCAACCTTGGTTTTGAGAATCTCTCCCGGAGTTTGAGAGATTTGGACGTGAAAGGGTACCAGTCTTGTCGGGGATTGGGAACCCTTCGCCAGAATGTCCAAAGTTTCAGCGGGATTTCCAAAATGTTGAGAGGAACTCGAAACATGTCAACGTTGGTTTTGAGAATCTCTCCCGGAGTTGGAGAGATTTGGACGTGAAAGGGTACCAGTCTTGTTGGGGATTGGGAACCCTTCGCGAGAATGTCCAAAGTTTCAGCGGGATTTCCAAAATGTTGAAAGGAACTCGAAACATGTCTACCTTGGTTTTGAGAATCTCTCCCGGAGTTTGAGAGATTTGGACGTGAAAGGGTACCAGTCTTGTCGGGGATTGGGAACCCTTCGCGAGAATGTCCAAAGTTTCAGCGGGATTTCCAAAATGTTGAGAGGAACTCGAAACATGTCAACCTTGGTTTTGAGAATCTCTCCCGGAGTTTGAGAGATTTGGACGTGAAAGGGTACCAGTCTTGTCGGGGATTGGGAACCCTTCGCCAGAATGTCCAAAGTTTCAGCGGGATTTCCAAAATGTTGAGAGGAACTCGAAATATGTCAACCTTGGTTTTGAGAATCTCTCCCGGAGTTTGAGAGATTTGGACGTGAAAGGGTACCAGTCTTGTCGGGGATTGGGAACCCTTTGCGAGAATGTCCAAAGTTTCAGCGGGATTTCCAAAATGTTGAGAGGAACTCAAAACATGTCAACCTTGGTTTTGAGAATCTCTCCCGGAGTTTGAGAGATTTGGACGTGAAAGGGTACCAGTCTTGTCGGGGATTGGGAAACCTTCGCCACAATGTCCAAAGTTTCAGCGGGATTTCCAAAATGTTGAGAGGAACTCGAAACATGTCAGCCTTGGTTTTGAGAATCTCTCCCGGAGTTTGAGAGATTTGGACGTGAAAGGGTACCAGTCTTGTCGGGGATTGGGAACCCTTCGCGAGAATGTCCAAAGTTTCAGCGGGATTTCCAAAATGTTGAGAGGAACTCGAAACATGTCAACCTTGGTTTTGAGAATCTCTCCCGGAGTTTGAGAGATTTGGACGTGAAAGGGTACCAGTCTTGTCGGGGATTGGGAACCCTTCGCCAGAATGTCCAAAGTTTCAGCGGGATTTCCAAAATGTTGAGAGGAACTCGAAACATGTCAGCCTTGGTTTTGAGAATCTCTCCCGGAGTTTGAGAGATTTGGACGTGAAAGGGTACCAGTCTTGTCGGGGATTGGGAACCCTTCGCGAGAATGTCCAAAGTTTCAGCGGGATTTCCAAAATGTTGAGAGGAACTCGAAACATGTCAACCTTGGTTTTGAGAATCTCTCCCGGAGTTTGAGAGATTTGGACGTGAAAGGGTACCAGTCTTGTCGGGGATTGGGAACCCTTCGTGAGAATGTCCAAAGTTTCAGCGGATTTACAAAATGTTGAGAGGAACTCGAAACATGTCAACCTTGGTTTTGAGAATCTCTCCCGGAGTTTGAGAGATTTGGACGTGAAAGGGTACCAGTCTTGTCGGGGATTGGGAACCCTTCGCGAGAATGTCCAAAGTTTCAGCGGGATTTCTCAAAATGTTGAGAGGAACTCAAAACCTGTCAACCTTGGTTTTGAGAATCTCTCCCGGAGTTTGAGAGATTTGGACGTGAAAGGGTACCAGTCTTGTCGGGGATTGGGAACCCTTCGCCAGAATGTCCAAAGTTTCAGCGGGATTTCCAAAATGTTGATAGGAACTCGAAACATGTCAACCTTGGTTTTGAGAATCTCTCCCGGAGTTTGAGAGATTTGGACGTGAAAGGGTACCAGTCTTGTCGGGGATTGGGAACCCTTCGCCAGAATGTCCAAAGTTTCAGCGGGATTTCCAAAATGTTGAGAGGAACTCGAAACATGTCAGCCTTGGTTTTGAGAATCTCTCCCGGAGGTTGAGAGATTTGGACGTGAAAGGGTACCAGTCTTGTCGGGGATTGGGAACCCTTCGCGAGAATGTCCACAGTTTCAGCGGGATTTCCAAAATGTTGAGAGGAACTCGAAACATGTCAACCTTGGTTTTGAGAATCTCTCCCGGAGTTTGAGAGATTTGGACGTGAAAGGGTACCAGTCTTGTCGGGGATTGGGAACCCTTCGCCAGAATGTCCAAAGTTTCAGCGGGATTTCCAAAATGTTGAGAGGAACTCGAAACATGTCAACCTTGGTTTTGAGAATCTCTCCCGGAGTTTGAGAGATTTGGACGTGAAAGGGTACCAGTCTTGTCGGGGATTGGGAACGCTTCGCCAGAATGTCCAAAGTTTCAGCGGGATTTCCAAAATGTTGAGAGGAACTCGAAACATGTCAACCTTGGTTTTGAGAATCTCTCCCGGAGTTTGAGAGATTTGGACGTGAAAGGGTACCAGTCTTGTCGGGGATTGGGAACCCTTCGCGAGAATGTCCGAAGTTTCAGCGGGATTTCCAAAATGTTGAAAGGAACTCGAAACATGTCAACCTCGGTTTTGAGAATCTCTCCCGGAGTTTGAGAGATTTGGACGTGAAAGGGTACCAGTCTTGTCGGGGATTGGGAACCCTTCGCGAGAATGTCCAAAGTTTCAGCGGGATTTCCAAAATGTTGAGAGGAACTCGAAACATGTCAACCTTGGTTTTGAGAATCTCTCCCGGAGTTTGAGAGATTTGGACGTGAAAGGGTACCAGTCTTGTCGGGGATTGGGAACCCTTCGCGAGAATGTCCAAAGTTTCAGCGGGATTTCCAAAATGTTGAGAGGAACTCGAAACATGTCAACCTTGGTTTTGAGAATCTCTCCCGGAGTTTGAGAGATTTGGACGTGAAAGGGTACCAGTCTTGTCGGGGATTGGGAACCCTTCGCCAGAATGTCCAAAGTTTCAGCGGGATTTCCAAAATGTTGAGAGGAACTCGAAACATGTCAACCTCGGTTTTGAGAATCTCTCCCGGAGTTTGAGAGATTTGGATGTGAAAGGGTACCAGTCTTGTCGGGGATTGGGAACCCTTCGCGAGAATGTCCAAAGTTTCAGCGGGATTTCCAAAATGTTGAGAGGAACTCGAAACATGTCAACCTTGGTTTTGAGAATCTCTCCCGGAGTTTGAGAGATTTGGACGTGAAAGGGTACCAGTCTTGTCGGGGATTGGGAACCCTTCGCCAGAATGTCCAAAGTTTCAGCGGGATTTCCAAAATGTTGAGAGGAACTCGAAACATGTCAGCCTTGGTTTTGAGAATCTCTCCCGGAGTTTGAGAGATTTGGACGTGAAAGGGTACCAGTCTTGTCGGGGATTGGGAACCCTTCGCGAGAATGTCCAAAGTTTCAGCGGGATTTCCAAAATGTTGAGAGGAACTCGAAACATGTCAACCTTGGTTTTGAGAATCTCTCCCGGAGTTTGAGAGATTTGGACGTGAAAGGGTACCAGTCTTGTCGGGGATTGGGAACCCTTCGTGAGAATGTCCAAAGTTTCAGCGGATTTACAAAATGTTGAGAGGAACTCGAAACATGTCAACCTTGGTTTTGAGAATCTCTCCCGGAGTTTGAGAGATTTGGACGTGAAAGGGTACCAGTCTTGTCGGGGATTGGGAACCCTTCGCGAGAATGTCCAAAGTTTCAGCGGGATTTCTCAAAATGTTGAGAGGAACTCAAAACCTGTCAACCTTGGTTTTGAGAATCTCTCCCGGAGTTTGAGAGATTTGGACGTGAAAGGGTACCAGTCTTGTCGGGGATTGGGAACCCTTCGCCAGAATGTCCAAAGTTTCAGCGGGATTTCCAAAATGTTGATAGGAACTCGAAACATGTCAACCTTGGTTTTGAGAATCTCTCCCGGAGTTTGAGAGATTTGGACGTGAAAGGGTACCAGTCTTGTCGGGGATTGGGAACCCTTCGCCAGAATGTCCAAAGTTTCAGCGGGATTTCCAAAATGTTGAGAGGAACTCGAAACATGTCAGCCTTGGTTTTGAGAATCTCTCCCGGAGGTTGAGAGATTTGGACGTGAAAGGGTACCAGTCTTGTCGGGGATTGGGAACCCTTCGCGAGAATGTCCACAGTTTCAGCGGGATTTCCAAAATGTTGAGAGGAACTCGAAACATGTCAACCTTGGTTTTGAGAATCTCTCCCGGAGTTTGAGAGATTTGGACGTGAAAGGGTACCAGTCTTGTCGGGGATTGGGAACCCTTCGCCAGAATGTCCAAAGTTTCAGCGGGATTTCCAAAATGTTGAGAGGAACTCGAAACATGTCAACCTTGGTTTTGAGAATCTCTCCCGGAGTTTGAGAGATTTGGACGTGAAAGGGTACCAGTCTTGTCGGGGATTGGGAACGCTTCGCCAGAATGTCCAAAGTTTCAGCGGGATTTCCAAAATGTTGAGAGGAACTCGAAACATGTCAACCTTGGTTTTGAGAATCTCTCCCGGAGTTTGAGAGATTTGGACGTGAAAGGGTACCAGTCTTGTCGGGGATTGGGAACCCTTCGCGAGAATGTCCGAAGTTTCAGCGGGATTTCCAAAATGTTGAAAGGAACTCGAAACATGTCAACCTCGGTTTTGAGAATCTCTCCCGGAGTTTGAGAGATTTGGACGTGAAAGGGTACCAGTCTTGTCGGGGATTGGGAACCCTTCGCGAGAATGTCCAAAGTTTCAGCGGGATTTCCAAAATGTTGAGAGGAACTCGAAACATGTCAACCTTGGTTTTGAGAATCTCTCCCGGAGTTTGAGAGATTTGGACGTGAAAGGGTACCAGTCTTGTCGGGGATTGGGAACCCTTCGCGAGAATGTCCAAAGTTTCAGCGGGATTTCCAAAATGTTGAGAGGAACTCGAAACATGTCAACCTTGGTTTTGAGAATCTCTCCCGGAGTTTGAGAGATTTGGACGTGAAAGGGTACCAGTCTTGTCGGGGATTGGGAACCCTTCGCCAGAATGTCCAAAGTTTCAGCGGGATTTCCAAAATGTTGAGAGGAACTCGAAACATGTCAACCTCGGTTTTGAGAATCTCTCCCGGAGTTTGAGAGATTTGGATGTGAAAGGGTACCAGTCTTGTCGGGGATTGGGAACCCTTCGCGAGAATGTCCAAAGTTTCAGCGGGATTTCCAAAATGTTGAGAGGAACTCGAAACATGTCAACCTTGGTTTTGAGAATCTCTCCCGGAGTTTGAGAGATTTGGACGTGAAAGGGTACCAGTCTTGTCGGGGATTGGGAACCCTTCGCCAGAATGTCCAAAGTTTCAGCGGGATTTCCAAAATGGTGAGAGGAACTCGAAACATGTCAACCTTGGTTTTGAGAATCTCTCCCGGAGTTTGAGAGATTTGGACGTGAAAGGGTACCAGTCTTGTCGGGGATTGGGAACCCTTCGCGAGAATGTCCAAAGTTTCAGCGGGATTTCCAAAATGTTGAGAGGAACTCGAAACATGTCAACCTTGGTTTTGAGAATCTCTCCCGGAGTTTGAGAGATTTGGACGTGAAAGGGTACCAGTCTTGTCGGGGATTGGGAACCCTTCGCCAGAATGTCCAAAGTTTCAGCGGGATTTCCAAAATGTTGAGAGGAACTCGAAACATGTGAACCTTGGTTTTGAGAATCTCTCCCGGAGTTTGAGAGATTTGGACGTGAAAGGGTACCAGTCTTGTCGGGGATTGGGAACCCTTCGCGAGAATGTCCAAAGTTTCAGCGGGATTTCCAAAATGTTGAGAGGAACTCGAAACATGTCAACCTTGGTTTTGAGAATCTCTCCCGGAGTTTGAGAGATTTGGACGTGAAAGGGTACCAGTCTTGTCGGGGATTGGGAACCCTTCGCGAGAATGTCCAAAGTTTCAGCGGGATTTCCAAAATGTTGAGAGGAACTCAAAACATGTCAACCTTGGTTTTGAGAATCTCTCCCGGAGTTTGAGAGATTTGGACGTGAAAGGGTACCAGTCTTGTCGGGGATTGGGAACCCTTCGCGAGAATGTCCAAAGTTTCAGCGGGATTTCCAAAATGTTGAGAGGAACTCGAAACATGTCAACCTTGGTTTTGAGAATCTCTCCCGGAGTTTGAGAGATTTGGACGTGAAAGGGTACCAGTCTTGTCGGGGATTGGGAACCCTTCGCCAGAATGTCCCAAGTTTCAGCGGGATTTCCAAAATGTTGAGAGGAACTCGAAACATGTCAACCTTGGTTTTGAGAATCTCTCCCGGAGTTTGAGAGATTTGGACGTGAAAGGGTACCAGTCTTGTCGGGGATTGGGAACCCTTCGCCAGAATGTCCAAAGTTTCAGCGGGATTTCCAAAATGTTGAGAGGAACTCAAAACATGTCAACCTTGGTTTTGAGAATCTCTCCCAGAGTTTGAGAGATTTGGACGTGAAAGGGTACCAGTCTTGTCGGGGATTGGGAACCCTTCGCGAGAATGTCCAAAGTTTCAGCGGGATTTCCAAAATGTTGAGAGGAACTCGAAACATGTCAACCTTGGTTTTGAGAATCTCTCCCGGAGTTTGAGAGATTTGGACGTGAAAGGGTACCAGTCTTGTCGGGGATTGGGAACCCTTCGCGAGAATGTCCCAAGTTTCAGCGGGATTTCCAAAATGTTGAGAGGAACTCAAAACATGTCAACCTTGGTTTTGAGAATCTCTCCCGGAGTTTGAGAGATTTGGACGTGAAAGGGTACCAGTCTTGTCGGGGATTGGGAACCCTTCGCCAGAATGTCCAAAGTTTCAGCGGGATTTCCAAAATGGTGAGAGGAACTCGAAACATGTCAACCTTGGTTTTGAGAATCTCTCCCGGAGTTGGAGAGATTTGGACGTGAAAGGGTACCAGTCTTGTTGGGGATTGGGAACCCTTTGCGAGAATGTCCAAAGTTTCAGCGGGATTTCCAAAATGTTGAAAGGAACTCGAAACATGTCTACCTTGGTTTTGAGAATCTCTCCCGGAGTTTGAGAGATTTGGACGTGAAAGGGTACCAGTCTTGTCGGGGATTGGGAACCCTTCGCGAGAATGTCCAAAGTTTCAGCGGGATTTCCAAAATGTTGAGAGGAACTCGAAACATGTCAACCTTGGTTTTGAGAATCTCTCCCGGAGTTTGAGAGATTTGGACGTGAAAGGGTACCAGTCTTGTCGGGGATTGGGAACCCTTCGCCAGAATGTCCAAAGTTTCAGCGGGATTTCCAAAATGTTGAGAGGAACTCGAAATATGTCAACCTTGGTTTTGAGAATCTCTCCCGGAGTTTGAGAGATTTGGACGTGAAAGGGTACCAGTCTTGTCGGGGATTGGAAACCCTTCGCGAGAATGTCCAAAGTTTCAGCGGGATTTCCAAAATGTTGAGAGGAACTCAAAACATGTCAACCTTGGTTTTGAGAATCTCTCCCGGAGTTTGAGAGATTTGGACGTGAAAGGGTACCAGTCTTGTCGGGGATTGGGAACCCTTCGCGAGAATGTCCAAAGTTTCAGCGGGATTTCCAAAATGTTGAGAGGAACTCGAAACATGTCAGCCTTGGTTTTGAGAATCTCTCCCGGAGTTTGAGAGATTTGGACGTGAAAGGGTACCAGTCTTGTCGGGGATTGGGAAACCTTCGCGAGAATGTCCAAAGTTTCAGCGGGATTTCCAAAATGTTGAAAGGAACTCGAAACATGTTAACCTTGGTTTTGAGAATCTCTCCCGGAGTTTGAGAGATTTGGACGTGAAAGGGTACCAGTCTTGTCGGGGATTGGGAACCCTTCGCGAGAATGTCCAAAGTTTCAGCGGGATTTCCAAAATGTTGAGAGGAACTCGAAACATGTCAACCTTGGTTTTGAGAATCTCTCCCGGAGTTTGAGAGATTTGGACGTGAAAGGGTACCAGTCTTGTCGGGGATTGGGAACCCTTCGCGAGAATGTCCAAAGTTTCAGCGGGATTTCCAAAATGTTGAGAGGAACTCGAAACATGTCAACCTTGGTTTTGAGAATCTCTCCCGGAGTTTGAGAGATTTGGACGTGAAAGGGTACCAGTCTTGTCGGGGATTGGGAACCCTTCGCGAGAATGTCCAAAGTTTCAGCGGGATTTCCAAAATGTTGAGAGGAACTCGAAACATGTCAACCTTGGTTTTGAGAATCTCTCCCAGAGTTTGAGAGATTTGGACGTGAAAGGGTACCAGTCTTGTCGGGGATTGGGAACCCTTCGCGAGAATGTCCAAAGTTTCAGCGGGATTTCCAAAATGTTGAGAGGAACTCGAAACATGTCAACCTTGGTTTTGAGAATCTCTCCCGGAGTTTGAGAGATTTGGACGTGAAAGGGTACCAGTCTTGTCGGGGATTGGGAACCCTTCGTGAGAATGTCCAAAGTTTCAGCGGGATTTCCAAAATGTTGAGAGGAACTCGAAACATGTCAACCTTGGTTTTGAGAATCTCTCCCGGAGTTTGAGAGATTTGGACGTGAAAGGGTACCAGTCTTGTCGGGGATTGGGAACCCTTCGCCAGAATGTCCAAAGTTTCAGCGGGATTTCTCAAAATGTTGAGAGGAACTCAAAACCTGTCAACCTTGGTTTTGAGAATCTCTCCCGGAGTTTGAGAGATTTGGACGTGAAAGGGTACCAGTCTTGTCGGGGATTGGGAACCCTTCGCCAGAATGTCCAAAGTTTCAGCGGGATTTCCAAAATGTTGAGAGGAACTCGAAACATGTCATCCTTGGTTTTGAGAATCTCTCCCGGAGTTTGAGAGATTTGGACGTGAAAGGGTACCAGTCTTGTCGGGGATTGGGAACCCTTCGCCAGAATGTCCAAAGTTTCAGCGGGATTTCCAAAATGTTGAGAGGAACTCGAAACATGTCACCGTTGGTTTTGAGAATCTCTCCCGGAGTTGGAGAGATTTGGACGTGAAAGGGTACCAGTCTTGTTGGGGATTGGGAACCCTTCGCGAGAATGTCCACAGTTTCAGCGGGATTTCCAAAATGTTGAGAGGAACTCGAAACATGTCAACGTTGGTTTTGAGAATCTCTCCCGGAGTTGGAGAGATTTGGACGTGAAAGGGTACCAGTCTTGTTGGGGATTGGGAACCCTTTGCGAGAATGTCCAAAGTTTCAGCGGGATTTCCAAAATGTTGAAAGGAACTCGAAACATGTCTACCTTGGTTTTGAGAATCTCTCCCGGAGTTGAGAGATTTGGACGTGAAAGGGTACCAGTCTTGTCGGGGATTGGGAACCCTTCGCCAGAATGTCCAAAGTTTCAGCGGGATTTCCAAAATGTTGAGAGGAACTCGAAACATGTCAACCTTGGTTTTGAGAATCTCTCCCGGAGTTTGAGAGATTTGGACGTGAAAGGGTACCAGTCTTGTCGGGGATTGGGAACCCTTCGCGAGAATGTCCGAAGTTTCAGCGGGATTTCCAAAATGTTGAAAGGAACTCGAAACATGTCAACCTCGGTTTTGAGAATCTCTCCCGGAGTTTGAGAGATTTGGACGTGAAAGGGTACCAGTCTTGTCGGGGATTGGGAACCCTTTGCGAGAATGTCCAAAGTTTCAGCGGGATTTCCAAAATGTTGAAAGGAACTCGAAACATGTCAACCTTGGTTTTGAGAATCTCTCCCGGAGTTTGAGAGATTTGGACGTGAAAGGGTACCAGTCTTGTCGGGGATTGGGAACCCTTCGCGAGAATGTCCAAAGTTTCAGCGGGATTTCCAGAATGTTGAGAGGAACTCGAAACATGTCAACCTTGGTTTTGAGAATCTCTCCCGGAGTTTGAGAGATTTGGACGTGAAAGGGTACCAGTCTTGTCGGGGATTGGGAACCCTTCGCCAGAATGTCCAAAGTTTCAGCGGGATTTCCAAAATGTTGAGAGGAACTCGAAACATGTCAACCTTGGTTTTGAGAATCTCTCCCGGAGTTTGAGAGATTTGGACGTGAAAGGGTACCAGTCTTGTCGGGGATTGGGAACCCTTCGCCAGAATGTCCAAAGTTTCAGCGGGATTTCCAAAATGTTGAGAGGAACTCGAAACATGTCAACCTTGGTTTTGAGAATCTCTCCCGGAGGTTGAGAGATTTGGACGTGAAAGGGTACCAGTCTTGTCGGGGATTGGGAACCCTTCGCGAGAATGTCCACAGTTTCAGCGGGATTTCCAAAATGTTGAGAGGAACTCGAAACATGTCAACCTTGGTTTTGAGAATCTCTCCCGGAGTTTGAGAGATTTGGACGTGAAAGGGTACCAGTCTTGTCGGGGATTGGGAACCCTTCGCGAGAATGTCCAAAGTTTCAGCGGGATTTCCAAAATGTTGAGAGGAACTCGAAACATGTCAACCTTGGTTTTGAGAATCTCTCCCGGAGTTTGAGAGATTTGGACGTGAAAGGGTACCAGTCTTGTCGGGGATTGGGAACCCTTCGCGAGAATGTCCAAAGTTTCAGCGGGATTTCCAAAATGTTGAGAGGAACTCGAAACATGTCAACCTCGGTTTTGAGAATCTCTCCCGGAGTTTGAGAGATTTGGAAGTGAAAGGGTACCAGTCTTGTCGGGGATTGGGAACCCTTCGCCAGAATGTCCAAAGTTTCAGCGGGATTTCCAAAATGTTGAGAGGAACTCGAAACATGTCAACCTTGGTTTTGAGAATCTCTCCCGGAGTTTGAGAGATTTGGACGTGAAAGGGTACCAGTCTTGTCGGGGATTGGGAACCCTTCGCCAGAATGTCCAAAGTTTCAGCGGGATTTCCAAAATGTTGAGAGGAACTCGAAACATGTCAACCTTGGTTTTGAGAATCTCTCCCGGAGTTTGAGAGATTTGGACGTGAAAGGGTACCAGTCTTGTCGGGGATTGGGAACCCTTCGCGAGAATGTCCAAAGTTTCAGCGGGATTTCCAAAATGTTGAGAGGAACTCGAAACATGTCAACCTTGGTTTTGAGAATCTCTCCCGGAGTTTGAGAGATTTGGACGTGAAAGGGTACCAGTCTTGTCGGGGATTGGGAACCCTTCGCCACAATGTCCAAAGTTTCAGCGGGATTTCCAAAATGTTGAGAGGAACTCGAAACATGTCAACCTCGGTTTTGAGAATCTCTCCCGGAGTTTGAGAGATTTGGACGTGAAAGGGTACCAGTCTTGTCGGGGATTGGGAACCCTTCGCCAGAATGTCCAAAGTTTCAGCGGGATTTCCAAAATGTTGAGAGGAACTCGAAACATGTCAACCTTGGTTTTGAGAATCTCTCCCGGAGTTTGAGAGATTTGGACGTGAAAGGGTACCAGTCTTGTCGGGGATTGGGAACCCTTCGCCAGAATGTCCAAAGTTTCAGCGGGATTTCCAAAATGTTGAGAGGAACTCGAAACATGTCAACCTTGGTTTTGAGAATCTCTCCCGGAGTTTGAGAGATTTGGACGTGAAAGGGTACCAGTCTTGTCGGGGATCTGGAACCCTTCGCGAGAATGTCCAAAGTTTCAGCGGGATTTCCAAAATGTTGAGAGGAACTCGAAACATGTCAACCTTGGTTTTGAGAATCTCTCCCGGAGTTTGAGAGATTTGGACGTGAAAGGGTACCAGTCTTGTCGGGGATTGGGAACCCTTCGCCAGAATGTCCAAAGTTTCAGCGGGATTTCCAAAATGTTGAGAGGAACTCGAAACATGTCAACCTTGGTTTTGAGAATCTCTCCCGGAGTTTGAGAGATTTGGACGTGAAAGGGTACCAGTCTTGTCGGGGATTGGGAACCCTTCGCCAGAATGTCCAAAGTTTCAGCGGGATTTCCAAAATGTTGAGAGGAACTCGAAACATGTCAACCTTGGTTTTGAGAATCTCTCCCGGAGTTTGAGAGATTTGGACGTGAAAGGGTACCAGTCTTGTCGGGGATTGGGAACCCTTCGCCAGAATGTCCAAAGTTTCAGCGGGATTTCCAAAATGTTGAGAGGAACTCGAAACATGTCAACCTTGGTTTTGAGAATCTCTCCCGGAGTTTGAGAGATTTGGACGTGAAAGGGTACCAGTCTTGTCGGGGATTGGGAACCCTTCGCCACAATGTCCAAAGTTTCAGTGGGATTTCCAAAATGTTGAGAGGAACTCGAAACATGTCAACCTTGGTTTTGAGAATCTCTCCCGGAGTTTGAGAGATTTGGACGTGAAAGGGTACCAGTCTTGTCGGGGATTGGGAACCCTTCGCGAGAATGTCCAAAGTTTCAGCGGGATTTCCAAAATGTTGAGAGGAACTCGAAACATGTCAACCTTGGTTTTGAGAATCTCTCCCGGAGTTTGAGAGATTTGGACGTGAAAGGGTACCAGTCTTGTCGGGGATCTGGAACCCTTCGCGAGAATGTCCAAAGTTTCAGCGGGATTTCCAAAATGTTGAGAGGAACTCGAAACATATCAGCCTTGGTTTTGAGAATCTCTCCCGGAGTTTGAGAGATTTGGACGTGAAAGGGTACCAGTCTTGTCGGGGATTGGGAACCCTTCGCGAGAATGTCCAAAGTTTCAGCGGGATTTCCAAAATGTTGAGAGGAACTCGAAACATGTCAACCTTGGTTTTGAGAATCTCTCCCGGAGTTTGAGAGATTTGGACGTGAAAGGGTACCAGTCTTGTCGGGGATTGGGAACCCTTCGCCAGAATGTCCAAAGTTTCAGCGGGATTTCCAAAATGTTGAGAGGAACTCGAAACATGTCAAACTCGGTTTTGAGAATCTCTCCCGGAGTTTGAGAGATTTGGACGTGAAAGGGTACCAGTCTTGTCGGGGATTGGGAACCCTTCGCCAGAATGTCCAAAGTTTCAGCGGGATTTCCAAAATGTTGAGAGGAACTCGAAACATGTCAACCTTGGTTTTGAGAATCTCTCCCGGAGTTTGAGAGATTTGGACGTGAAAGGGTACCAGTCTTGTCGGGGATTGGGAACCCTTCGCGAGAATGTCCAAAGTTTCAGCGGGATTTCCAAAACGTTGAGAGGAACTCGAATCATGTCAACCTTGGTTTTGAGAATCTCTCCCGGAGTTTGAGAGATTTGGACGTGAAAGGGTACCAGTCTTGTCGGGGATTGGGAACCCTTCGCGAGAATGTCCAAAGTTTCAGCGGGATTTCCAAAACGTTGAGAGGAACTCGAATCATGTCAACCTTGGTTTTGAGAATCTCTCCCGGAGTTTGAGAGATTTGGACGTGAAAGGGTACCAGTCTTGTCGGGGATTGGGAACCCTTCGCGAGAATGTCCTAAGTTTCAGAGGGATTTCCAAAATGTTGAAAGGAACTCGAATCATGTCAACCTTGGTTTTGAGAATCTCTCCCGGAGTTTGAGAGATTTGGACGTGAAAGGGTACCAGTCTTGTCGGGGATTGGGAACCCTTCGCGAGAATGTCCAAAGTTTCAGCGGGATTTCCAAAATGTTGAGAGGAACTCAAAACATGTCAACCTTGGTTTTGAGAATCTCTCCCGGAGTTTGAGAGATTTGGACGTGAAAGGGTACCAGTCTTGTCGGGGATTGGGAACCCTTCGCCAGAATGTCCAAAGTTTCAGCGGGATTTCCAAAATGTTGAGAGGAACTCGAAACATGTCAACCTTGGTTTTGAGAATCTCTCCTGGAGTTTGAGAGATTTGGACGTGAAAGGGTACCAGTCTTGTCGGGGATTGGGAACCCTTCGCGAGAATGTCCAAAGTTTCAGCGGGATTTCCAAAATGTTGAGAGGAACTCGAAACATGTCAACCTTGGTTTTGAGAATCTCTCCCGGAGTTTGAGAGATTTGGATGTGAAAGGGTACCAGTCTTGTCGGGGATTGGGAACCCTTCGCCAGAATGTCCAAAGTTTCAGCAGGATTTCCAAAATGTTGAGAGGAACTCGAAACATGTCAGCCTTGGTTTTGAGAATCTCTCCCGGAGTTTGAGAGATTTGGACGTGAAAGGGTACCAGTCTTGTCGGGGATTGGGAACCCTTCGCCAGAATGTCCAAAGTTTCAGCAGGATTTCCAAAATGTTGAGAGGAACTCGAAACATGTCAACCTTGGTTTTGAGAATCTCTCCCGGAGTTTGAGAGATTTGGACGTGAAAGGGTACCAGTCTTGTCGGGGATTGGGAACCCTTCGCGAGAATGTCCAAAGTTTCAGCGGGATTTCCAAAATGTTGAGAGGAACTCGAAACATGTCAACCTTGGTTTTGAGAATCTCTCCCGGAGTTTGAGAGATTTGGACGTGAAAGGGTACCAGTCTTGTCGGGGATTGGGAACCCTTCGCGAGAATGTCCAAAGTTTCAGCGGGATTTCCAAAATGTTGAGAGGAACTCGAATCATGTCAACCTTGGTTTTGAGAATCTCTCCCGGAGTTTGAGAGATTTGGACGTGAAAGGGTACCAGTCTTGTCGGGGATTGGGAACCCTTCGCGAGAATGTCCAAAGTTTCAGCGGGATTTCCAAAACGTTGAGAGGAACTCGAATCATGTCAACCTTGGTTTTGAGAATCTCTCCCGGAGTTTGAGAGATTTGGACGTGAAAGGGTACCAGTCTTGTCGGGGATTGGGAACCCTTCGCGAGAATGTCCAATGTTTCAGCGGGATTTCCAAAATGTTGAAAGGAACTCGAATCATGTCAACCTTGGTTTTGAGAATCTCCCCGGAGTTTGAGAGATTTGGACGTGAAAGGGTACCAGTCTTGTCGGGGATTGGGAACCCTTCGCGAGAATGTCCAAAGTTTCAGCGGGATTTCCAAAATGTTGAGAGGAACTCAAAACATGTCAACCTTGGTTTTGAGAATCTCTCCCGGAGTTTGAGAGATTTGGACGTGAAAGGGTACCAGTCTTGTCGGGGATTGGGAACCCTTCGCCAGAATGTCCAAAGTTTCAGCGGGATTTCCAAAATGTTGAGAGGAACTCGAAACATGTCAACCTTGGTTTTGAGAATCTCTCCTGGAGTTTGAGAGATTTGGACGTGAAAGGGTACCAGTCTTGTCGGGGATTGGGAACCCTTCGCGAGAATGTCCAAAGTTTCAGCGGGATTTCCAAAATGTTGAGAGGAACTCGAAACATGTCAACCTTGGTTTTGAGAATCTCTCCCGGAGTTTGAGAGATTTGGATGTGAAAGGGTACCAGTCTTGTCGGGGATTGGGAACCCTTCGCCAGAATGTCCAAAGTTTCAGCAGGATTTCCAAAATGTTGAGAGGAACTCGAAACATGTCAGCCTTGGTTTTGAGAATCTCTCCCGGAGTTTGAGAGATTTGGACGTGAAAGGGTACCAGTCTTGTCGGGGATTGGGAACCCTTCGCCAGAATGTCCAAAGTTTCAGCAGGATTTCCAAAATGTTGAGAGGAACTCGAAACATGTCAACCTTGGTTTTGAGAATCTCTCCCGGAGTTTGAGAGATTTGGACGTGAAAGGGTACCAGTCTTGTCGGGGATTGGGAACCCTTCGCGAGAATGTCCAAAGTTTCAGCGGGATTTCCAAAATGTTGAGAGGAACTCGAAACATGTCAACCTTGGTTTTGAGAATCTCTCCCGGAGTTTGAGAGATTTGGACGTGAAAGGGTACCAGTCTTGTCGGGGATTGGGAACCCTTCGCGAGAATGTCCAAAGTTTCAGCGGGATTTCCAAAACGTTGAGAGGAACTCGAAACATGTCAACCTTGGTTTTGAGAATCTCTCCTGGAGTTTGAGAGATTTGGACGTGAAAGGTTACCAGTCTTGTCGGGGATTGGGAACCCTTCGAGAGAATGTCCAAAGTTTCAGCGGGATTTCCAAAACGTTGAGAGTAACTCGAATCATGTCAATCCTGGTTTTGAGAATCTCCCCCGGAGTTTGAGAGATTTGGACGTGAAAGGGTACCAGTCTTGTCGGGGATTGGGAACCCTTCGCGAGAATGTCCAAAGTTTCAGCGGGATTTCTAAAATGTTGAGAGGAACTCGAAACATGTCAACCTTGGTTTTGAGAATCTCTCCCGGAGTTTGAGAGATTTGGACGTGAAAGGGTACCAGTCTTGTCGGGGATTGGGAACCCTTCGCCAGAATGTCCAAAGTTTCAGCGGGATTTCCAAAATGTTGAAAGGAACTCGAAACATGTCAACCTTGGTTTTGAGAATCTCTCCCGGAGTTTGAGAGATTTGGACGTGAAAGGGTACCAGTCTTGTCGGGGATTGGGAACCCTTCGCGAGAATGTCCCAAGTTTCAGCGGGATTTCCAAAATGTTGAGAGGAACTCAAAACATGTCAACCTTGGTTTTGAGAATCTCTCCCGGAGTTGGAGAGATTTGGACGTGAAAGGGTACCAGTCTTGTCGGGGATTGGGAACCCTTCGCCAGAATGTCCAAAGTTTCAGCGGGATTTCCAAAATGTTGAGAGGAACTCGAAACATGTCAACCTCGGTTTTGAGAATCTCTCCCGGAGTTTGAGAGATTTGGACGTGAAAGGGTACCAGTCTTGTCGGGGATTGGGAACCCTTCGCGAGAATGTCCAAAGTTTCAGCGGGATTTCCAAAATGTTGAGAGGAACTCGAAACATGTCAACCTTGGTTTTGAGAATCTCTCCCGGAGTTGGAGAGATTTGGACGTGAAAGGGTACCAGTCTTGTCGGGGATTGGGAACCCTTCGCGAGAATGTCCAAAGTTTCAGCGGGATTTCCAAAATGTTGAGAGGAACTCAAAACATGTCAACCTTGGTTTTGAGAATCTCTCCCGGAGTTTGAGAGATTTGGACGTGAAAGGGTACCAGTCTTGTCGGGGATTGGGAACCCTTCGCCAGAATGTCCAAAGTTTCAGCGGGATTTCCAAAATGTTGAGAGGAACTCGAAACATGTCAACCTTGGTTTTGAGAATCTCTCCCGGAGTTTGAGAGATTTGGACGTGAAAGGGTACCAGTCTTGTCGGGGATTGGGAACCCTTCGCGAGAATGTCCAAAGTTTCAGCGGGATTTCCAAAATGTTGAGAGGAACTCGAAACATGTCAACCTTGGTTTTGAGAATCTCTCCCGGAGTTTGAGAGATTTGGACGTGAAAGGGTACCAGTCTTGTCGGGGATTGGGAACCCTTCGCGAGAATGTCCAAAGTTTCAGCGGGATTTCCAAAATGTTGAGAGGAACTCGAAACATGTCAACCTTGGTTTTGAGAATCTCTCCCGGAGTTTGAGAGATTTGGACGTGAAAGGGTACCAGTCTTGTCGGGGATTGGGAACCCTTCGCCAGAATGTCCAAAGTTTCAGCGGGATTTCCAAAACGTTGAGAGGAACTCGAAACATGTCAACCTTGGTTTTGAGAATCTCTCCCGGAGTTTGAGAGATTTGGACGTGAAAGGTTACCAGTCTTGTCGGGGATTGGGAACCCTTCGAGAGAATGTCCAAAGTTTCAGCGGGATTTCCAAAATGTTGAGAGGAACTCGAATCATGTCAATCTTGGTTTTGAGAATCTCTCCCGGAGTTTGAGAGATTTGGACGTGAAAGGGTACCAGTCTTGTCGGGGATTGGGAACCCTTCGCCACAATGTCCAAAGTTTCAGCGGGATTTCCAAAATGTTGAGAGGAACTCGAAACATGTCAACCTTGGTTTTGAGAATCTCTCCCGGAGTTGGAGAGATTTGGACGTGAAAGGGTACCAGTCTTGTCGGGGATTGGGAACCCTTCGCCAGAATGTCCAAAGTTTCAGCGGGATTTCCAAAATGTTGAAAGGAACTCGAAACATGTCAACCTTGGTTTTGAGAATCTCTCCCGGAGTTTGAGAGATTTGGACGTGAAAGGGTACCAGTCTTGTCGGGGATTGGGAACCCTTCGCGAGAATGTCCAAAGTTTCAGCGGGATTTCCAAAATGTTGAGAGGAACTCAAAACATGTCAACCTTGGTTTTGAGAATCTCTCCCGGAGTTGGAGAGATTTGGACGTGAAAGGTTACCAGTCTTGTCGGGGATTGGGAACCCTTCGAGAGAATGTCCAAAGTTTCAGCGGGATTTCCAAAACGTTGAGAGTAACTCGAATCATGTCAATCCTGGTTTTGAGAATCTCCCCCGGAGTTTGAGAGATTTGGACGTGAAAGGGTACCAGTCTTGTCGGGGATTGGGAACCCTTCGCGAGAATGTCCAAAGTTTCAGCGGGATTTCTAAAATGTTGAGAGGAACTCGAAACATGTCAACCTTGGTTTTGAGAATCTCTCCCGGAGTTTGAGAGATTTGGACGTGAAAGGGTACCAGTCTTGTCGGGGATTGGGAACCCTTCGCCAGAATGTCCAAAGTTTCAGCGGGATTTCCAAAATGTTGAAAGGAACTCGAAACATGTCAACCTCGGTTTTGAGAATCTCTCCCGGAGTTTGAGAGATTTGGACGTGAAAGGGTACCAGTCTTGTCGGGGATTGGGAACCCTTCGCCAGAATGTCCAAAGTTTCAGCGGGATTTCCAAAATGTTGAGAGGAACTCGAAACATGTCAACCTTGGTTTTGAGAATCTCTCCCGGAGTTTGAGAGATTTGGACGTGAAAGGGTACCAGTCTTGTCGGGGATTGGGAACCCTTCGCCAGAATGTCCAAAGTTTCAGCGGGATTTCCAAAATGTTGAGAGGAACTCAAAACATGTCAACCTTGGTTTTGAGAATCTCTCCCGGAGTTTGAGAGATTTGGACGTGAAAGGGTACCAGTCTTGTCGGGGATTGGGAACCCTTCGCCAGAATGTCCAAAGTTTCAGCGGGATTTCCAAAATGTTGAGAGGAACTCGAAACATGTCAACCTTGGTTTTGAGAATCTCTCCCGGAGTTTGAGAGATTTGGACGTGAAAGGGTACCAGTCTTGTCGGGGATTGGGAACCCTTCGCCAGAATGTCCAAAGTTTCAGCGGGATTTCCAAAATGGTGAGAGGAACTCGAAACATGTCAACCTTGGTTTTGAGAATCTCTCCCGGAGTTTGAGAGATTTGGACGTGAAAGGGTACCAGTCTTGTCGGGGATTGGGAACCCTTCGCGAGAATGTCCAAAGTTTCAGCGGGATTTCCAAAATGTTGAGAGGAACTCGAAACATGTCAACCTTGGTTTTGAGAATCTCTCCCGGAGTTTGAGAGATTTGGACGTGAAAGAGTACCAGTCTTGTCGGGGATTGGGAACCCTTCGCCAGAATGTCCAAAGTTTCAGCGGGATTTCCAAAACGTTGAGAGGAACTCGAAACATGTCAACCTTGGTTTTGAGAATCTCTCCCGGAGTTTGAGAGATTTGGACGTGAAAGGTTACCAGTCTTGTCGGGGATTGGGAACCCTTCGAGAGAATGTCCAAAGTTTCAGCGGGATTTCCAAAATGTTGAGAGGAACTCGAATCATGTCAATCTTGGTTTTGAGAATCTCTCCCGGAGTTTGAGAGATTTGGACGTGAAAGGGTACCAGTCTTGTCGGGGATTGGGAACCCTTCGCGAGAATGTCCAAAGTTTCAGCGGGATTTCCAAAATGTTGAGAGGAACTCGAAACATGTCAACCTTGGTTTTGAGAATCTCTCCCGGAGTTTGAGAGATTTGGACGTGAAAGGGTACCAGTCTTGTCGGGGATTGGGAACCCTTCGCCAGAATGTCCAAAGTTTCAGCGGGATTTCCAAAATGTTGAAAGGAACTCGAAACATGTCAACCTTGGTTTTGAGAATCTCTCCCGGAGTTTGAGAGATTTGGACGTGAAAGGGTACCAGTCTTGTCGGGGATTGGGAACCCTTCGCGAGAATGTCCAAAGTTTCAGCGGGATTTCCAAAATGTTGAGAGGAACTCAAAACATGTCAACCTTGGTTTTGAGAATCTCTCCCGGAGTTGGAGAGATTTGGACGTGAAAGGGTACCAGTCTTGTCGGGGATTGGGAACCCTTCGCCAGAATGTCCAAAGTTTCAGCGGGATTTCCAAAATGTTGAGAGGAACTCGAAACATGTCAGCCTCGGTTTTGAGAATCTCTCCCGGAGTTTGAGAGATTTGGACGTGAAAGGGTACCAGTCTTGTCGGGGATTGGGAACCCTTCGCGAGAATGTCCAAAGTTTCAGCGGGATTTCCAAAATGTTGAGAGGAACTCGAAACATGTCAACCTTGGTTTTGAGAATCTCTCCCGGAGTTGGAGAGATTTGGACGTGAAAGGGTACCAGTCTTGTCGGGGATTGGGAACCCTTCGCGAGAATGTCCAAAGTTTCAGCGGGATTTCCAAAATGTTGAGAGGAACTCGAAACATGTCAACCTTGGTTTTGAGAATCTCTCCCGGAGTTTGAGAGATTTGGACGTGAAAGGGTACCAGTCTTGTCGGGGATTGGGAACCCTTCGCCAGAATGTCCAAAGTTTCAGCGGGATTTCCAAAATGTTGAGAGGAACTCGAAACATGTCAACCTTGGTTTTGAGAATCTCTCCCGGAGTTTGAGAGATTTGGACGTGAAAGGGTACCAGTCTTGTCGGGGATTGGGAACCCTTCGCCAGAATGTCCAAAGTTTCAGCGGGATTTCCAAAATGTTGAGAGGAACTCGAAACATGTCAACCTTGGTTTTGAGAATCTCTCCCGGAGTTTGAGAGATTTGGACGTGAAAGGGTACCAGTCTTGTCGGGGATCTGGAACCCTTCGCGAGAATGTCCAAAGTTTCAGCGGGATTTCCAAAATGTTGAGAGGAACTCGAAACATGTCAACCTTGGTTTTGAGAATCTCTCCCGGAGTTTGAGAGATTTGGACGTGAAAGGGTACCAGTCTTGTCGGGGATTGGGAACCCTTCGCGAGAATGTCCAAAGTTTCAGCGGGATTTCCAAAATGTTGAGAGGAACTCGAAACATGTCAACCTTGGTTTTGAGAATCTCTCCCGGAGTTTGAGAGATTTGGACGTGAAAGGGTACCAGTCTTGTCGGGGATTGGGAACCCTTCGCGAGAATGTCCAAAGTTTCAGCGGGATTTCCAAAATGTTGAGAGGAACTCGAAACATGTCAACCTTGGTTTTGAGAATCTCTCCCGGAGTTTGAGAGATTTGGACGTGAAAGGGTACCAGTCTTGTCGGGGATTGGGAACCCTTCGCCAGAATGTCCAAAGTTTCAGCGGGATTTCCAAAATGTTGAGAGGAACTCGAAACATGTCAAACTCAGGTTTTGAGAATCTCTCCCGGAGTTTGAGAGATTTGGACGTGAAAGGGTACCAGTCTTGTCGGGGATTGGGAACCCTTCGCGAGAATGTCCAAAGTTTCAGCGGGATTTCCAAAACGTTGAGAGGAACTTGAAACATGTCAACCTTGGTTTTGAGAATCTCTCCCGGAGTTTGAGAGATTTGGACGTGAAAGGGTACCAGTCTTGTCGGGGATTGGGAACCCTTCGCGAGAATGTCCAAAGTTTCAGCGGGATTTCCAAAATGTTGAAAGGAACTCGAATCATGTCAACCTTGGTTTTGAGAATCTCTCCCGGAGTTTGAGAGATTTGGACGTGAAAGGGTACCAGTCTTGTCGGGGATTGGGAACCCTTCGCGAGAATGTCCAAAGTTTCAGCGGGATTTCCAAAATGTTGAGAGGAACTCAAAACATGTCAACCTTGGTTTTGAGAATCTCTCCCGGAGTTTGAGAGATTTGGACGTGAAAGGGTACCAGTCTTGTCGGGGATTGGGAACCCTTCGCCAGAATGTCCAAAGTTTCAGCGGGATTTCCAAAATGTTGAGAGGAACTCGAAACGTGTCAACCTTGGTTTTGAGAATCTCTCCCGGAGTTTGAGAGATTTGGACGTGAAAGGGTACCAGTCTTGTCGGGGATTGGGAACCCTTCGCCAGAATGTCCAAAGTTTCAGCGGGATTTCCAAAATGTTGAGAGGAACTCGAAACATGTCAACCTTGGTTTTGAGAATCTCTCCCGGAGTTTGAGAGATTTGGACGTGAAAGGGTACCAGTCTTGTCGGGGATTGGGAACCCTTCGCCAGAATGTCCAAAGTTTCAGCGGGATTTCCAAAATGGTGAGAGGAACTCGAAACATGTCAACCTTGGTTTTGAGAATCTCTCCCGGAGTTTGAGAGATTTGGACGTGAAAGGGTACCAGTCTTGTCGGGGATTGGGAACCCTTCGCGAGAATGTCCAAAGTTTCAGCGGGATTTCCAAAATGTTGAGAGGAACTCGAAACATGTCAACCTTGGTTTTGAGAATCTCTCCCGGAGTTTGAGAGATTTGGACGTGAAAGAGTACCAGTCTTGTCGGGGATTGGGAACCCTTCGCCAGAATGTCCAAAGTTTCAGCGGGATTTCCAAAACGTTGAGAGGAACTCGAAACATGTCAACCTTGGTTTTGAGAATCTCTCCCGGAGTTTGAGAGATTTGGACGTGAAAGGTTACCAGTCTTGTCGGGGATTGGGAACCCTTCGAGAGAATGTCCAAAGTTTCAGCGGGATTTCCAAAATGTTGAGAGGAACTCGAATCATGTCAATCTTGGTTTTGAGAATCTCTCCCGGAGTTTGAGAGATTTGGACGTGAAAGGGTACCAGTCTTGTCGGGGATTGGGAACCCTTCGCGAGAATGTCCAAAGTTTCAGCGGGATTTCCAAAATGTTGAGAGGAACTCGAAACATGTCAACCTTGGTTTTGAGAATCTCTCCCGGAGTTTGAGAGATTTGGACGTGAAAGGGTACCAGTCTTGTCGGGGATTGGGAACCCTTCGCCAGAATGTCCAAAGTTTCAGCGGGATTTCCAAAATGTTGAAAGGAACTCGAAACATGTCAACCTTGGTTTTGAGAATCTCTCCCGGAGTTTGAGAGATTTGGACGTGAAAGGGTACCAGTCTTGTCGGGGATTGGGAACCCTTCGCGAGAATGTCCAAAGTTTCAGCGGGATTTCCAAAATGTTGAGAGGAACTCAAAACATGTCAACCTTGGTTTTGAGAATCTCTCCCGGAGTTGGAGAGATTTGGACGTGAAAGGGTACCAGTCTTGTCGGGGATTGGGAACCCTTCGCCAGAATGTCCAAAGTTTCAGCGGGATTTCCAAAATGTTGAGAGGAACTCGAAACATGTCAGCCTCGGTTTTGAGAATCTCTCCCGGAGTTTGAGAGATTTGGACGTGAAAGGGTACCAGTCTTGTCGGGGATTGGGAACCCTTCGCGAGAATGTCCAAAGTTTCAGCGGGATTTCCAAAATGTTGAGAGGAACTCGAAACATGTCAACCTTGGTTTTGAGAATCTCTCCCGGAGTTGGAGAGATTTGGACGTGAAAGGGTACCAGTCTTGTCGGGGATTGGGAACCCTTCGCGAGAATGTCCAAAGTTTCAGCGGGATTTCCAAAATGTTGAGAGGAACTCGAAACATGTCAACCTTGGTTTTGAGAATCTCTCCCGGAGTTTGAGAGATTTGGACGTGAAAGGGTACCAGTCTTGTCGGGGATTGGGAACCCTTCGCCAGAATGTCCAAAGTTTCAGCGGGATTTCCAAAATGTTGAGAGGAACTCGAAACATGTCAACCTTGGTTTTGAGAATCTCTCCCGGAGTTTGAGAGATTTGGACGTGAAAGGGTACCAGTCTTGTCGGGGATTGGGAACCCTTCGCCAGAATGTCCAAAGTTTCAGCGGGATTTCCAAAATGTTGAGAGGAACTCGAAACATGTCAACCTTGGTTTTGAGAATCTCTCCCGGAGTTTGAGAGATTTGGACGTGAAAGGGTACCAGTCTTGTCGGGGATCTGGAACCCTTCGCGAGAATGTCCAAAGTTTCAGCGGGATTTCCAAAATGTTGAGAGGAACTCGAAACATGTCAACCTTGGTTTTGAGAATCTCTCCCGGAGTTTGAGAGATTTGGACGTGAAAGGGTACCAGTCTTGTCGGGGATTGGGAACCCTTCGCGAGAATGTCCAAAGTTTCAGCGGGATTTCCAAAATGTTGAGAGGAACTCGAAACATGTCAACCTTGGTTTTGAGAATCTCTCCCGGAGTTTGAGAGATTTGGACGTGAAAGGGTACCAGTCTTGTCGGGGATTGGGAACCCTTCGCGAGAATGTCCAAAGTTTCAGCGGGATTTCCAAAATGTTGAGAGGAACTCGAAACATGTCAACCTTGGTTTTGAGAATCTCTCCCGGAGTTTGAGAGATTTGGACGTGAAAGGGTACCAGTCTTGTCGGGGATTGGGAACCCTTCGCCAGAATGTCCAAAGTTTCAGCGGGATTTCCAAAATGTTGAGAGGAACTCGAAACATGTCAAACTCAGGTTTTGAGAATCTCTCCCGGAGTTTGAGAGATTTGGACGTGAAAGGGTACCAGTCTTGTCGGGGATTGGGAACCCTTCGCGAGAATGTCCAAAGTTTCAGCGGGATTTCCAAAACGTTGAGAGGAACTTGAAACATGTCAACCTTGGTTTTGAGAATCTCTCCCGGAGTTTGAGAGATTTGGACGTGAAAGGGTACCAGTCTTGTCGGGGATTGGGAACCCTTCGCGAGAATGTCCAAAGTTTCAGCGGGATTTCCAAAATGTTGAAAGGAACTCGAATCATGTCAACCTTGGTTTTGAGAATCTCTCCCGGAGTTTGAGAGATTTGGACGTGAAAGGGTACCAGTCTTGTCGGGGATTGGGAACCCTTCGCGAGAATGTCCAAAGTTTCAGCGGGATTTCCAAAATGTTGAGAGGAACTCAAAACATGTCAACCTTGGTTTTGAGAATCTCTCCCGGAGTTTGAGAGATTTGGACGTGAAAGGGTACCAGTCTTGTCGGGGATTGGGAACCCTTCGCCAGAATGTCCAAAGTTTCAGCGGGATTTCCAAAATGTTGAGAGGAACTCGAAACGTGTCAACCTTGGTTTTGAGAATCTCTCCCGGAGTTTGAGAGATTTGGACGTGAAAGGGTACCAGTCTTGTCGGGGATTGGGAACCCTTCGCCAGAATGTCCAAAGTTTCAGCAGGATTTCCAAAATGTTGAGAGGAACTCGAAACATGTCAGCCTTGGTTTTGAGAATCTCTCCCACATTTTGAGAGATTTGGACGTGAAAGGGTACCAGTCTTGTCGGGGATTGGGAACCCTTCGCCAGAATGTCCAAAGTTTCAGCGGGATTTCCAAAATGTTGAGAGGAACTCGAAACATGTGAACCTTGGTTTTGAGAATCTCTCCCGGAGTTTGAGAGATTTGGACGTGAAAGGGTACCAGTCTTGTCGGGGATTGGGAACCCTTTGCCAGAATGTCCAAAGTTTCAGCGGGATTTCCAAAATGTTGAGAGGAACTCGAAACATGTCAACCTTGGTTTTGAGAATCTCTCCCGGAGTTTGAGAGATTTGGACGTGAAAGGGTACCAGTCTTGTCGGGGATTGGGAACCCTTCGCCAGAATGTCCAAAGTTTCAGCGGGATTTCCAAAATGTTGAGAGGAACTCGAAACATGTCAACCTTGGTTTTGAGAATCTCTCCCGGAGTTTGAGAGATTTGGACGTGAAAGGGTACCAGTCTTGTCGGGGATTGGGAACCCTTCGCGAGAATGTCCAAAGTTTCAGCGGGATTTCCAAAATGTTGAGAGGAACTCGAAACATGTCAACCTTGGTTTTGAGAATCTCTCCCGGAGTTGGAGAGATTTGGACGTGAAAGGGTACCAGTCTTGTCGGGGATTGGGAACCCTTCGCCAGAATGTCCAAAGTTTCAGCGGGATTTCCAAAATGTTGAGAGGAACTCGAAACATGTCAACCTTGGTTTTGAGAATCTCTCCCGGAGTTGGAGAGATTTGGACGTGAAAGGGTACCAGTCTTGTCGGGGATTGGGAACCCTTCGCGAGAATGTCCAAAGTTTCAGCGGGATTTCCAAAATGTTGAGAGGAACTCGAAACATGTCAACCTTGGTTTTGAGAATCTCTCCCGGAGTTTGAGAGATTTGGACGTGAAAGGGTACCAGTCTTGTCGGGGATTGGGAACCCTTCGCGAGAATGTCCAAAGTTTCAGCGGGATTTCCAAAATGTTGAAAGGAACTCGAAACATGTCAACCTTGGTTTTGAGAATCTCTCCCGGAGTTTGAGAGATTTGGACGTGAAAGGTTACCAGTCTTGTCGGGGATTGGGAACCCTTCGCGAGAATGTCCAAAGTTTCAGTGGGATTTCCAAAATGTTCAGAGGAACTCGAAACATGTCAACCTTGGTTTTGAGAATCTCTCCCGGAGTTTGAGAGATTTGGACGTGAAAGGGTTCCAGTCTTGTCGGGGATTGGGAACCCTTCGCCAGAACGTCCAAAGTTTCAGCGGGATTTCCAAAATTTTGAGAGGAACTCGAAACATGTCAACCTCGGTTTTGAGAATCTCTCCCGGAGTTTGAGAGATTTGGACGTGAAAGGGTACCAGTCTTGTCGGGGATTGGGAACCCTTCGCGAGAATGTCCAAAGTTTCAGCGGGATTTCCAAAATGTTGAGAGGAACTCGAAACATGTCAACCTTGGTTTTGAGAATCTCTCCCGGAGTTGGAGAGATTTGGACGTGAAAGGGTACCAGTCTTGTCGGTTATTGGGAACCCTTCGCGAGAATGTCCAAAGTTTCAGCGGGATTTCCAAAATGTTGAGAGGAACTCAAAACATGTCAACCTTGGTTTTGAGAATCTCTCCCGGAGTTTGAGAGATTTGGACGTGAAAGGGTACCAGTCTTGTTGGGGATTGGGAACCCTTCGCGAGAATGTCCAAAGTTTCAGCGGGATTTCCAAAATGTTGAGAGGAACTCGAAACATGTCAACCTTGGTTTTGAGAATCTCTCCCGGAGTTTGAGAGATTTGGACGTGAAAGGGTACCAGTCTTGTCGGGGATTGGGAACCCTTCGCCAGAATGTCCAAAGTTTCAGCGGGATTTCCAAAATGTTGAGAGGAACTCGAAACATGTCAACCTTGGTTTTGAGAATCTCTCCCGGAGTTTGAGAGATTTGGACGTGAAAGGGTACCAGTCTTGTCGGGGATTGGGAACCCTTCGCCAGAATGTCCAAAGTTTCAGCGGGATTTCCAAAATGTTGAGAGGAACTCGAAACATGTCAACCTCGGTTTTGAGAATCTCTCCCGGAGTTTGAGAGATTTGGACGTGAAAGGGTACCAGTCTTGTCGGGGATTGGGAACCCTTCGCCAGAATGTCCAAAGTTTCAGCGGGATTTCCAAAATGTTGAGAGGAACTCGAAACATGTCAACCTTGGTTTTGAGAATCTCTCCCGGAGTTTGAGAGATTTGGACGTGAAAGGGTACCAGTCTTGTCGGGGATTGGGAACCCTTCGCCAGAATGTCCAAAGTTTCAGCGGGATTTCCAAAACGTTGAGAGGAACTTGAAACATGTCAACCTTGGTTTTGAGAATCTCTCCCGGAGTTTGAGAGATTTGGACGTGAAAGGGTACCAGTCTTGTCGGGGATTGGGAACCCTTCGCGAGAATGTCCAAAGTTTCAGCGGGATTTCCAAAATGTTGAAAGGAACTCGAATCATGTCAACCTTGGTTTTGAGAATCTCTCCCGGAGTTTGAGAGATTTGGACGTGAAAGGGTACCAGTCTTGTCGGGGATTGGGAACCCTTCGCGAGAATGTCCAAAGTTTCAGCGGGATTTCCAAAATGTTGAGAGGAACTCAAAACATGTCAACCTTGGTTTTGAGAATCTCTCCCGGAGTTTGAGAGATTTGGACGTGAAAGGGTACCAGTCTTGTCGGGGATTGGGAACCCTTCGCCAGAATGTCCAAAGTTTCAGCGGGATTTCCAAAATGTTGAGAGGAACTCGAAACATGTCAACCTTGGTTTTGAGAATCTCTCCCGGAGTTTGAGAGATTTGGACGTGAAAGGGTACCAGTCTTGTCGGGGATTGGGAACCCTTCGCCAGATTTCCAAAGTTTCAGCAGGATTTCCAAAATGTTGAGAGGAACTCGAAACATGTCAGCCTTGGTTTTGAGAATCTCTCCCACATTTTGAGAGATTTGGACGTGAAAGGGTACCAGTCTTGTCGGGGATTGGGAACCCTTCGCCAGAATGTCCAAAGTTTCAGCGGGATTTCCAAAATGTTGAGAGGAACTCGAAACATGTGAACCTTGGTTTTGAGAATCTCTCCCGGAGTTTGAGAGATTTGGACGTGAAAGGGTACCAGTCTTGTCGGGGATTGGGAACCCTTCGCCAGAATGTCCAAAGTTTCAGCGGGATTTCCAAAATGTTGAGAGGAACTCGAAACATGTCAACCTTGGTTTTGAGAATCTCTCCCGGAGTTTGAGAGATTTGGACGTGAAAGGGTACCAGTCTTGTCGGGGATTGGGAACCCTTCGCCAGAATGTCCAAAGTTTCAGCGGGATTTCCAAAATGTTGAGAGGAACTCGAAACATGTCAACCTTGGTTTTGAGAATCTCTCCCGGAGTTTGAGAGATTTGGACGTGAAAGGGTACCAGTCTTGTCGGGGATTGGGAACCCTTCGCCAGAATGTCCAAAGTTTCAGCGGGATTTCCAAAATGTTGAGAGGAACTCGAAACATGTCAACCTTGGTTTTGAGAATCTCTCCCGGAGTTTGAGAGATTTGGACGTGAAAGGGTACCAGTCTTGTCGGGGATTGGGAACCCTTCGCGAGAATGTCCAAAGTTTCAGCGGGATTTCCAAAACGTTGAGAGGAACTCGAAACATGTCAACCTTGGTTTTGAGAATCTCTCCCGGAGTTTGAGAGATTTGGACGTGAAAGGTTACCAGTCTTGTCGGGGATTGGGAACCCTTCGAGAGAATGTCCAAAGTTTCAGCGGGATTTCCAAAACGTTGAGAGTAACTCGAATCATGTCAATCTTGGTTTTGAGAATCTCCCCCGGAGTTTGAGAGATTTGGACGTGAAAGGGTACCAGTCTTGTCGGGGATTGGGAACCCTTCGCGAGAATGTCCGAAGTTTCAGCGGGATTTCCAAAATGTTGAGAGGAACTCGAAACATGTCAACCTTGGTTTTGAGAATCTCTCCCGGAGTTTGAGAGATTTGGACGTGAAAGGGTACCAGTCTTGTCGGGGATTGGGAACCCTTCGCCAGAATGTCCAAAGTTTCAGCGGGATTTCCAAAATGTTGAAAGGAACTCGAAACATGTCAACCTTGGTTTTGAGAATCTCTCCCGGAGTTTGAGAGATTTGGACGTGAAAGGGTACCAGTCTTGTCGGGGATTGGGAACCCTTCGCGAGAATGTCCCAAGTTTCAGCGGGATTTCCAAAATGTTGAGAGGAACTCAAAACATGTCAACCTTGGTTTTGAGAATCTCTCCCGGAGTTGGAGAGATTTGGACGTGAAAGGGTACCAGTCTTGTCGGGGATTGGGAACCCTTCGCGAGAATGTCCAAAGTTTCAGCGGGATTTCCAAAATGTTGAGAGGAACTCGAAACATGTCAACCTTGGTTTTGAGAATCTCTCCCGGAGTTGGAGAGATTTGGACGTGAAAGGGTACCAGTCTTGTCGGGGATTGGGAACCCTTCGCGAGAATGTCCAAAGTTTCAGCGGGATTTCCAAAATGTTGAGAGGAACTCAAAACATGTCAACCTTGGTTTTGAGAATCTCTCCCGGAGTTTGAGAGATTTGGACGTGAAAGGGTACCAGTCTTGTCGGGGATTGGGAACCCTTCGCGAGAATGTCCAAAGTTTCAGCGGGATTTCCAAAATGTTGAGAGGAACTCGAAACATGTCAACCTTGGTTTTGAGAATCTCTCCCGGAGTTTGAGAGATTTGGACGTGAAAGGGTACCAGTCTTGTCGGGGATTGGGAACCCTTCGCCAGAATGTCCAAAGTTTCAGCGGGATTTCCAAAATGTTGAGAGGAACTCGAAACATGTCAACCTTGGTTTTGAGAATCTCTCCCGGAGTTTGAGAGATTTGGACGTGAAAGGGTACCAGTCTTGTCGGGGATTGGGAACCCTTCGCCAGAATGTCCAAAGTTTCAGCGGGATTTCCAAAATGTTGAGAGGAACTCGAAACATGTCAACCTTGGTTTTGAGAATCTCTCCCGGAGTTTGAGAGATTTGGACGTGAAAGGGTACCAGTCTTGTCGGGGATTGGGAACCCTTCGCCAGAATGTCCAAAGTTTCAGCGGGATTTCCAAAATGTTGAGAGGAACTCGAAACATGTCAACCTTGGTTTTGAGAATCTCTCCCGGAGTTTGAGAGATTTGGACGTGAAAGGGTACCAGTCTTGTCGGGGATTGGGAACCCTTCGCGAGAATGTCCAAAGTTTCAGCGGGATTTCCAAAACGTTGAGAGGAACTCGAAACATGTCAACCTTGGTTTTGAGAATCTCTCCCGGAGTTTGAGAGATTTGGACGTGAAAGGTTACCAGTCTTGTCGGGGATTGGGAACCCTTCGAGAGAATGTCCAAAGTTTCAGCGGGATTTCCAAAACGTTGAGAGTAACTCGAATCATGTCAATCTTGGTTTTGAGAATCTCCCCCGGAGTTTGAGAGATTTGGACGTGAAAGGGTACCAGTCTTGTCGGGGATTGGGAACCCTTCGCGAGAATGTCCACAGTTTCAGCGGGATTTCCAAAATGTTGAGAGGATCTCGAAACATGTCAACCTTGGTTTTGAGAATCTCTCCCGGAGTTTGAGAGATTTGGACGTGAAAGGGTACCAGTCTTGTCGGGGATTGGGAACCCTTCGCGAGAATGTCCAAAGTTTCAGCGGGATTTCCAAAATGTTGAGAGGAACTCGAAACATGTCAACCTTGGTTTTGAGAATCTCTCCCGGAGTTTGAGAGATTTGGACGTGAAAGGGTACCAGTCTTGTCGGGGATTGGGAACCCTTCGCCAGAATGTCCAAAGTTTCAGCGGGATTTCCAAAATGTTGAGAGGAACTCGAAACATGTCAACCTTGGTTTTGAGAATCTCTCCCGGAGTTTGAGAGATTTGGACGTGAAAGGGTACCAGTCTTGTCGGGGATTGGGAACCCTTCGCGAGAATGTCCAAAGTTTCAGCGGGATTTCCAAAATGTTGAGAGGAACTCGAAACATGTCAACCTTGGTTTTGAGAATCTCTCCCGGAGTTTGAGAGATTTGGACGTGAAAGGGTACCAGTCTTGTCGGGGATTGGGAACCCTTCGCCAGAATGTCCAAAGTTTCAGCGGGATTTCCAAAATGTTGAGAGGAACTCGAAACATGTCAACCTTGGTTTTGAGAATCTCTCCCGGAGTTTGAGAGATTTGGACGTGAAAGGGTACCAGTCTTGTCGGGTATTGGGAACCCTTCGCCAGAATGTCCAAAGTTTCAGCGGGATTTCCAAAACGTTGAGAGGAACTCGAAACATGTCAACCTTGGTTTTGAGAATCTCTCCCGGAGTTTGAGAGATTTGGACGTGAAAGGTTACCAGTCTTGTCGGGGATTGGGAACCCTTCGAGAGAATGTCCAAAGTTTCAGCGGGATTTCCAAAACGTTGAGAGTAACTCGAATCATGTCAATCTTGGTTTTGAGAATCTCCCCCGGAGTTTGAGAGATTTGGACGTGAAAGGGTACCAGTCTTGTCGGGGATTGGGAACCCTTCGCGAGAATGTCCAAAGTTTCAGCGGGATTTCCAAAATGTTGAGAGGAACTCGAAACATGTCAACCTTGGTTTTGAGAATCTCTCCCGGAGTTTGAGAGATTTGGACGTGAAAGGGTACCAGTCTTGTCGGGGATTGGGAACCCTTCGCCAGAATGTCCAAAGTTTCAGCGGGATTTCCAAAATGTTGAAAGGAACTCGAAACATGTCAACCTTGGTTTTGAGAATCTCTCCCGGAGTTTGAGAGATTTGGACGTGAAAGGGTACCAGTCTTGTCGGGGATTGGGAACCCTTCGCGAGAATGTCCAAAGTTTCAGCGGGATTTCCAAAATGTTGAGAGGAACTCGAAACATGTCAACCTTGGTTTTGAGAATCTCTCCCGGAGTTTGAGAGATTTGGACGTGAAAGGGTACCAGTCTTGTCGGGGATTGGGAACCCTTCGCGAGAATGTCCAAAGTTTCAGCGGGATTTCCAAAATGTTGAGAGGAACTCGAAACATGTCAACCTTGGTTTTGAGAATCTCTCCCGAAGTTGGAGAGATTTGGACGTGAAAGGGTACCAGTCTTGTCGGGGATTGGGAACCCTTCGCCAGAATGTCCAAAGTTTCAGCGGGATTTCCAAAATGTTGAGAGGAACTCGAAACATGTCAACCTTGGTTTTGAGAATCTCTCCCGGAGTTTGAGAGATTTGGACGTGAAAGGGTACCAGTCTTGTCGGGGATTGGGAACCCTTCGCGAGAATGTCCAAAGTTTCAGCGGGATTTCCAAAACGTTGAGAGGAACTCGAAACATGTCAACCTTGGTTTTGAGAATCTCTCCCGGAGTTTGAGAGATTTGGACGTGAAAGGTTACCAGTCTTGTCGGGGATTGGGAACCCTTCGAGAGAATGTCCAAAGTTTCAGCGGGATTTCCAAAACGTTGAGAGTAACTCGAATCATGTCAATCTTGGTTTTGAGAATCTCCCCCGGAGTTTGAGAGATTTGGACGTGAAAGGGTACCAGTCTTGTCGGGGATTGGGAACCCTTCGCGAGAATGTCCACAGTTTCAGCGGGATTTCCAAAATGTTGAGAGGAACTCGAAACATGTCAACCTTGGTTTTGAGAATCTCTCCCGGAGTTTGAGAGATTTGGACGTGAAAGGGTACCAGTCTTGTCGGGGATTGGGAACCCTTCGCGAGAATGTCCAAAGTTTCAGCGGGATTTCCAAAATGTTGAAAGGAACTCGAAACATGTCAACCTTGGTTTTGAGAATCTCTCCCGGAGTTTGAGAGATTTGGACGTGAAAGGGTACCAGTCTTGTCGGGGATTGGGAACCCTTCGCGAGAATGTCCCAAGTTTCAGCGGGATTTCCAAAATGTTGAGAGGAACTCAAAACATGTCAACCTTGGTTTTGAGAATCTCTCCCGGAGTTGGAGAGATTTGGACGTGAAAGGGTACCAGTCTTGTCGGGGATTGGGAACCCTTCGCCAGAATGTCCAAAGTTTCAGCGGGATTTCCAAAATGTTGAGAGGATCTCGAAACATGTCAACCTTGGTTTTGAGAATCTCTCCCGGAGTTTGAGAGATTTGGACGTGAAAGGGTACCAGTCTTGTCGGGGATTGGGAACCCTTCGCGAGAATGTCCAAAGTTTCAGCGGGATTTCCAAAATGTTGAGAGGAACTCGAAACATGTCAACCTTGGTTTTGAGAATCTCTCCCGGAGTTTGAGAGATTTGGACGTGAAAGGGTACCAGTCTTGTCGGGGATTGGGAACCCTTCGCCAGAATGTCCAAAGTTTCAGCGGGATTTCCAAAATGTTGAGAGGAACTCGAAACATGTCAACCTTGGTTTTGAGAATCTCTCCCGGAGTTTGAGAGATTTGGACGTGAAAGGGTACCAGTCTTGTCGGGGATTGGGAACCCTTCGCGAGAATGTCCAAAGTTTCAGCGGGATTTCCAAAATGTTGAGAGGAACTCGAAACATGTCAACCTTGGTTTTGAGAATCTCTCCCGGAGTTTGAGAGATTTGGACGTGAAAGGGTACCAGTCTTGTCGGGGATTGGGAACCCTTCGCCAGAATGTCCAAAGTTTCAGCGGGATTTCCAAAATGTTGAGAGGAACTCGAAACATGTCAACCTTGGTTTTGAGAATCTCTCCCGGAGTTTGAGAGATTTGGACGTGAAAGGGTACCAGTCTTGTCGGGTATTGGGAACCCTTCGCCAGAATGTCCAAAGTTTCAGCGGGATTTCCAAAACGTTGAGAGGAACTCGAAACATGTCAACCTTGGTTTTGAGAATCTCTCCCGGAGTTTGAGAGATTTGGACGTGAAAGGTTACCAGTCTTGTCGGGGATTGGGAACCCTTCGAGAGAATGTCCAAAGTTTCAGCGGGATTTCCAAAACGTTGAGAGTAACTCGAATCATGTCAATCTTGGTTTTGAGAATCTCCCCCGGAGTTTGAGAGATTTGGACGTGAAAGGGTACCAGTCTTGTCGGGGATTGGGAACCCTTCGCGAGAATGTCCAAAGTTTCAGCGGGATTTCCAAAATGTTGAGAGGAACTCGAAACATGTCAACCTTGGTTTTGAGAATCTCTCCCGGAGTTTGAGAGATTTGGACGTGAAAGGGTACCAGTCTTGTCGGGGATTGGGAACCCTTCGCCAGAATGTCCAAAGTTTCAGCGGGATTTCCAAAATGTTGAAAGGAACTCGAAACATGTCAACCTTGGTTTTGAGAATCTCTCCCGGAGTTTGAGAGATTTGGACGTGAAAGGGTACCAGTCTTGTCGGGGATTGGGAACCCTTCGCGAGAATGTCCAAAGTTTCAGCGGGATTTCCAAAATGTTGAGAGGAACTCGAAACATGTCAACCTTGGTTTTGAGAATCTCTCCCGGAGTTTGAGAGATTTGGACGTGAAAGGGTACCAGTCTTGTCGGGGATTGGGAACCCTTCGCGAGAATGTCCAAAGTTTCAGCAGGATTTCCAAAATGTTGAGAGGAACTCGAAACATGTCAACCTTGGTTTTGAGAATCTCTCCCGAAGTTGGAGAGATTTGGACGTGAAAGGGTACCAGTCTTGTCGGGGATTGGGAACCCTTCGCCAGAATGTCCAAAGTTTCAGCGGGATTTCCAAAATGTTGAGAGGAACTCGAAACATGTCAACCTTGGTTTTGAGAATCTCTCCCGGAGTTTGAGAGATTTGGACGTGAAAGGGTACCAGTCTTGTCGGGGATTGGGAACCCTTCGCGAGAATGTCCAAAGTTTCAGCGGGATTTCCAAAACGTTGAGAGGAACTCGAAACATGTCAACCTTGGTTTTGAGAATCTCTCCCGGAGTTTGAGAGATTTGGACGTGAAAGGTTACCAGTCTTGTCGGGGATTGGGAACCCTTCGAGAGAATGTCCAAAGTTTCAGCGGGATTTCCAAAACGTTGAGAGTAACTCGAATCATGTCAATCTTGGTTTTGAGAATCTCTCCCGGAGTTTGAGAGATTTGGACGTGAAAGGGTACCAGTCTTGTCGGGGATTGGGAACCCTTCGCGAGAATGTCCAAAGTTTCAGCGGGATTTCCAAAATGTTGAAAGGAACTCGAAACATGTCAACCTTGGTTTTGAGAATCTCTCCCGGAGTTTGAGAGATTTGGACGTGAAAGGGTACCAGTCTTGTCGGGGATTGGGAACCCTTCGCGAGAATGTCCCAAGTTTCAGCGGGATTTCCAAAATGTTGAGAGGAACTCAAAACATGTCAACCTTGGTTTTGAGAATCTCTCCCGGAGTTGGAGAGATTTGGACGTGAAAGGGTACCAGTCTTGTCGGGGATTGGGAACCCTTCGCCAGAATGTCCAAAGTTTCAGCGGGATTTCCAAAATGTTGAGAGGAACTCGAAACATGTCAACCTTGGTTTTGAGAATCTCTCCCGGAGTTTGAGAGATTTGGACGTGAAAGGGTACCAGTCTTGTCGGGGATTGGGAACCCTTCGCCAGAATGTCCAAAGTTTCAGCGGGATTTCCAAAATGTTGAGAGGAACTCGAAACATGTCAACCTTGGTTTTGAGAATCTCTCCCGGAGTTTGAGAGATTTGGATGTGAAAGGGTACCAGTCTTGTCGGGGATTGGGAACCCTTCGTGAGAATGTCCAAAGTTTCAGCAGGATTTCCAAAATATTGAGAGGAACCCGAAACATGTCAACCTTGGTTTTGAGAATCTCTCCCGGAGTTTGAGAGATTTGGACGTGAAAGGGTACCAGTCTTGTCGGGGATTGGGAACCCTTCGCCAGAATGTCCAAAGTTTCAGCGGGATTTCCAAAATGTTGAGAGGAACTTGAAACATGTCAACCTTGGTTTTGAGAATCTCTCCCGGAGTTTGAGAGATTTGGACGTGAAAGGGTACCAGTCTTGTCGGGGATTGGGAACCCTTCGCGAGAATGTCCAAAGTTTCAGCGGGATTTCCAAAATGTTGAGAGGAACTCGAAACATGTCAACCTTGGTTTTGAGAATCTCTCCCGGAGTTTGAGAGATTTGGACGTGAAAGGGTACCAGTCTTGTCGGGGATTGGGAACCCTTCGCCAGAACGTCCAAAGTTTCAGCGGGATTTCCAAAATGTTGAGAGGAACTCAAAACCTGTCAACCTTGGTTTTGAGAATCTCTCCCGGAGTTTGAGAGATTTGGACGTGAAAGGGTACCAGTCTTGTCGGGGATTGGGAACCCTTCGCCACAATGTCCAAAGTTTCAGCGGGATTTCCAAAATGTTGAGAGGAACTCGAAACATGTCAACCTTGGTTTTGAGAATCTCTCCCGGAGTTTGAGAGATTTGGACGTGAAAGGGTACCAGTCTTGTCGGGGATTGGGAACCCTTCGCGAGAATGTCCAAAGTTTCAGCGGGATTTCCAAAATGTTGAGAGGAACTCGAAACATGTCAACCTTGGTTTTGAGAATCTCTCCCGGAGTTTGAGAGATTTGGACGTGAAAGGGTACCAGTCTTGTCGGGGATTGGGAACCCTTCGCCAGAATGTCCAAAGTTTCAGCGGGATTTCCAAAATGGTGAGAGGAACTCGAAACATGTCAGCCTCGGTTTTGAGAATCTCTCCCGGAGTTTGAGAGATTTGGACGTGAAAGGGTACCAGTCTTGTCGGGGATTGGGAACCCTTCGCGAGAATGTCCAAAGTTTCAGCGGGATTTCCAAAATGTTGAGAGGAACTCGAAACATGTCAACCTTGGTTTTGAGAATCTCTCCCGGAGTTTGAGAGATTTGGACGTGAAAAGGTACCAGTCTTGTCGGGGATTGGGAACCCTTCGCCAGAATGTACAGAGTTTCAGCGGGATTTCCAAAATGTTGAGAGGAACTCGAAACATGTCAACCTTGGTTTTGAGAATCTCTCCCGGAGTTTGAGAGATTTGGACGTGAAAGGGTACCAGTCTTGTCGGGGATTGGGAACCCTTCGCCAGAATGTCCAGAGTTTCAGCGGGATTTCCAAAATGTTGAGAGAAAATCGAAACATGTCAACCTTGGTTTTGAGAATCTCTCCCGGAGTTTGAGAGATTTGGACGTGAAAGGGTACCAGTCTTGTCGGGGATTGGGAACCCTTCGCGAGAATGTCCAAAGTTTCAGCGGGATTTCCAAAATGTTGAAAGGAACTTGAAACATGTCAAGCTTGGTTTTGAGAATCTCTCCCGGAGTTTGAGAGATTTGGACGTGAAAGGGTACCAGTCTTGTCGGGGATTGGGAACCCTTCGCGAGAATGTCCAAAGTTTCAGCGGGATTTCCAAAATGTTGAGAGGAACTCGAAACACGTCAACCTTGGTTTTGAGAATCTCTCCCGGAGTTTGAGAGATTTGGACGTGAAAAGGTACCAGTCTTGTCGGGGATTGGGAACCCTTCGCGAGAATGTCCAGATTTTCAGCGGGATTTCCAAAATGTTGAGAGGAACTCGAAACATGTCAACCTTGGTTTTGAGAATCTCTCCCGGAGTTTGAGAGATTTGGACGTGAAAAGGTACCAGTCTTGTCGGAGATTGGGAACCCTTCGCGAGAATGTCCAGAGTTTCAGCGGGATTTCCAAAATGTTGAGAGGAACTCGAAACATGTCAACCTTGGTTTTGAGAATCTCTCCCCGAGTTTGAGAGATTTGGACGTGAAAGAGTACCAGTCTTGTCGGGGATTGGGAACCCTTCGCCAAAATGTCCCAAGTTTCAGCGGGATTTCCAAAATGTTGAGAGGAACTCGAAACATGTCAACCTCGGTTTTGAGAATCTCTCCCGGAGTTTGAGAGATTTGGACGTGAAAGGGTACCAGTCTTGTCGGGGATTGGGAACCCTTCGCGAGAATGTCCAAAGTTTCAGTGGGATTTCCAAAATGTTGAGAGGAACTCGAAACATGTCAACCTTGGTTTTGAGAATCTCTCCCGGAGTTTGAGAGATTTGGACGTGAAAGGGTACCAGTCTTGTCGGGGATTGGGAACCCTTCGCGAGAATGTCCCAAGTTTCAGCGGGATTTCCAAAATGTTGAGAGGAACTCGAAACATGTCAACCTTGGTTTTGAGAATCTCTCCCGGAGTTTGAGAGATTTGGACGTGAAAGGGTACCAGTCTTGTCGGGGATTGGGAACCCTTCGCGAGAATGTCCAAAGTTTCAGCGGGATTTCCAAAATGTTGAGAGGAACTCGAAACATGTCAACCTTGGTTTTGAGAATCTCTCCCGGAGTTTGAGAGATTTGGACGTGAAAGGGTACCAGTCTTGTCGGGGATTGGGAACCCTTCGCCACAATGTCCAAAGTTTCAGCGGGATTTCCAAAATGTTGAGACGAACTCGAAACATGTCAACCTTGGTTTTGAGAATCTCTCCCGGAGTTTGAGAGATTTGGACGTGAAAGGGTACCAGTCTTGTCGGGGATTGGGAACCCTTCGCCAGAATGTCCAAAGTTTCAGCGGGATTTCCAAAATGGTGAGAGGAACTCGAAACATGTCAACCTTGGTTTTGAGAATCTCTCCCGGAGTTTGAGAGATTTGGACGTGAAAGGGTACCAGTCTTGTCGGGGATTGGGAACCCTTCACCAGAATGTCTAAAGTTTCAGCGGGATTTCCAAAATGTTGAAAGGAACTCGAAACATGTCAACCTTGGTTTTGAGAATCTCTCCCAGAGTTTGAGAGACTTGGACGTGAAAGGGTACCAGTCTTGTCGGGGATTGGGAACCCTTCGCGAGAATGTCCAAAGTTTCAGCGGGATTTCCAAAATGTTGAGAGGAACTCGAAACATGTCAACCTTGGTTTTGAGAATCTCTCCCGGAGTTTGAGAGATTTGGACGTGAAAGGGTACCAGTCTTGTCGGGGATTGGGAACCCTTCGCGAGAATGTCCAAAGTTTCAGCGGGATTTCCAAAATGTTGAGAGGAACTCGAAACATGTCAACCTTGGTTTTGAGAATCTCTCCGGGAGTTTGAGAGATTTGGACATGAAAGGGTACCAGTCTTGTCGGGGATTGGGAACCCTTCGTGAGAATGTCCAAACTTTCAGCGGGATTTCCAAAATGTTGAGAGGAACTCGAAACATGTCAACCTTGGTTTTGAGAATCTCTCCCGGAGTTTGAGAGATTTGGACGTGAAAAGGTACCAGTCTTGTCGGAGATTGGGAACCCTTCGCGAGAATGTCCAGAGTTTCAGCGGGATTTCCAAAATGTTGAAAGGAACTCGAAACATGTCAACCTTGGTTTTGAGAATCTCTCCCGGAGTTTGAGAGATATGGACGTGAAAGAGTACCAGTCTTGTCGGGGATTGGGAACCCTTCGCCAAAATATCCCAAGTTTCAGCGGGATTTCCAAAATGTTGAGAGGAACTCGAAACATGTCAACCTCGGTTTTGAGAATCTCTCCCGGAGTTTGAGAGATTTGGACGTGAAAGGGTACCAGTCTTGTCGGGGATTGGGAACCCTTCGCGAGAATGTCCAAAGTTTCAGTGGGATTTCCAAAATGTTGAGAGGAACTCGAAACATGTCAACCTCGGTTTTGAGAATCTCTCCCGGAGTTTGAGAGATTTGGACGTGAAAGGGTACCAGTCTTGTCGGGGATTGGGAACCCTTCGCGAGAATGTCCCAAGTTTCAGCGGGATTTCCAAAATGTTGAGAGGAACTCGAAACATGTCAACCTTGGTTTTGAGAATCTCTCCCGGAGTTTGAGAGATTTGGACGTGAAAGGGTACCAGTCTTGTCGGGGATTGGGAACCCTTCGCGAGAATGTCCAAAGTTTCAGCGGGATTTCCAAAATGTTGAGAGGAACTCGAAACATGTCAACCTTGGTTTTGAGAATCTCTCCCGGAGTTTGAGAGATTTGGACGTGAAAGGGTACCAGTCTTGTCGGGGATTGGGAACCCTTCGCCAGAATGTCCAAAGTTTCAGCGGGATTTCCAAAATGTTGAGACGAACTCGAAACATGTCAACCTTGGTTTTGAGAATCTCTCCCGGAGTTTGAGAGATTTGGACGTGAAAGGGTACCAGTCTTGTCGGGGATTGGGAACCCTTCGCCAGAATGTCCAAAGTTTCAGCGGGATTTCCAAAATGGTGAGAGGAACTCGAAACATGTCAACCTTGGTTTTGAGAATCTCTCCCGGAGTTTGAGACATTTGGACGTGAAAGGGTACCAGTCTTGTCGGGGATTGGGAACCCTTCGCGAGAATGTCCAGAGTTTCAGCGGGATTTCCAAAATGTTGAGAGGAACTCGAAACATGTCAACCTTGGTTTTGAGAATCTCTCCCAGAGTTTGAGAGATTTGGACGTGAAAGGGTACCAGTCTTGTCGGGGATTGGGAACCCTTCGCGAGAATGTCCAAAGTTTCAGCGGGATTTCCAAAACGGTGAGAGGAACTCGAAACATGTCAACCTTGGTTTTGAGAATCTCTCCCGGAGTTTGAGAGATTTGGACGTGAAAGGTTACCAGTCTTGTCGGGGATTGGGAACCCTTCGAGAGAATGTCCAAAGTTTCAGCGGGATTTCCAAAACGTTGAGAGTAACTCGAATCATGTCAATCTTGGTTTTGAGAATCTCCCCCGGAGTTTGAGAGATTTGGACGTGAAAGGGTACCAGTCTTGTCGGGGATTGGGAACCCTTCGCGAGAATGTCCACAGTTTCAGCGGGATTTCCAAAATGTTGAGAGGAACTCGAAACATGTCAACCTTGGTTTTGAGAATCTCTCCCGGAGTTTGAGAGATTTGGACGTGAAAGGGTACCAGTCTTGTCGGGGATTGGGAACCCTTCGCGAGAATGTCCAAAGTTTCAGCGGGATTTCCAAAATGTTGAAAGGAACTCGAAACATGTCAACCTTGGTTTTGAGAATCTCTCCCGGAGTTTGAGAGATTTGGACGTGAAAGGGTACCAGTCTTGTCGGGGATTGGGAACCCTTCGCGAGAATGTCCCAAGTTTCAGCGGGATTTCCAAAATGTTGAGAGGAACTCAAAACATGTCAACCTTGGTTTTGAGAATCTCTCCCGGAGTTGGAGAGATTTGGACGTGAAAGGGTACCAGTCTTGTCGGGGATTGGGAACCCTTCGCCAGAATGTCCAAAGTTTCAGCGGGATTTCCAAAATGTTGAGAGGAACTCGAAACATGTCAACCTTGGTTTTGAGAATCTCTCCCGGAGTTTGAGAGATTTGGACGTGAAAGGGTACCAGTCTTGTCGGGGATTGGGAACCCTTCGCCAGAATGTCCAAAGTTTCAGCGGGATTTCCAAAATGTTGAGAGGAACTCGAAACATGTCAACCTTGGTTTTGAGAATCTCTCCCGGAGTTTGAGAGATTTGGATGTGAAAGGGTACCAGTCTTGTCGGGGATTGGGAACCCTTCGTGAGAATGTCCAAAGTTTCAGCAGGATTTCCAAAATATTGAGAGGAACCCGAAACATGTCAACCTTGGTTTTGAGAATCTCTCCCGGAGTTTGAGAGATTTGGACGTGAAAGGGTACCAGTCTTGTCGGGGATTGGGAACCCTTCGCCAGAATGTCCAAAGTTTCAGCGGGATTTCCAAAATGTTGAAAGGAACTTGAAACATGTCAACCTTGGTTTTGAGAATCTCTCCCGGAGTTTGAGAGATTTGGACGTGAAAGGGTACCAGTCTTGTCGGGGATTGGGAACCCTTCGCGAGAATGTCCAAAGTTTCAGCGGGATTTCCAAAATGTTGAGAGGAACTCGAAACATGTCAACCTTGGTTTTGAGAATCTCTCCCGGAGTTTGAGAGATTTGGACGTGAAAGGGTACCAGTCTTGTCGGGGATTGGGAACCCTTCGCCAGAACGTCCAAAGTTTCAGCGGGATTTCCAAAATGTTGAGAGGAACTCAAAACCTGTCAACCTTGGTTTTGAGAATCTCTCCCGGAGTTTGAGAGATTTGGACGTGAAAGGGTACCAGTCTTGTCGGGGATTGGGAACCCTTCGCCACAATGTCCAAAGTTTCAGCGGGATTTCCAAAATGTTGAGAGGAACTCGAAACATGTCAACCTTGGTTTTGAGAATCTCTCCCGGAGTTTGAGAGATTTGGACGTGAAAGGGTACCAGTCTTGTCGGGGATTGGGAACCCTTCGCGAGAATGTCCAAAGTTTCAGCGGGATTTCCAAAATGTTGAGAGGAACTCGAAACATGTCAACCTTGGTTTTGAGAATCTCTCCCGGAGTTTGAGAGATTTGGACGTGAAAGGGTACCAGTCTTGTCGGGGATTGGGAACCCTTCGCCAGAATGTCCAAAGTTTCAGCGGGATTTCCAAAATGGTGAGAGGAACTCGAAACATGTCAGCCTCGGTTTTGAGAATCTCTCCCGGAGTTTGAGAGATTTGGACGTGAAAGGGTACCAGTCTTGTCGGGGATTGGGAACCCTTCGCGAGAATGTCCAAAGTTTCAGCGGGATTTCCAAAATGTTGAGAGGAACTCGAAACATGTCAACCTTGGTTTTGAGAATCTCTCCCGGAGTTTGAGAGATTTGGACGTGAAAAGGTACCAGTCTTGTCGGGGATTGGGAACCCTTCGCCAGAATGTACAGAGTTTCAGCGGGATTTCCAAAATGTTGAGAGGAACTCGAAACATGTCAACCTTGGTTTTGAGAATCTCTCCCGGAGTTTGAGAGATTTGGACGTGAAAGGGTACCAGTCTTGTCGGGGATTGGGAACCCTTCGCCAGAATGTCCAGAGTTTCAGCGGGATTTCCAAAATGTTGAGAGGAACTCAAAACATGTCAACCTTGGTTTTGAGAATCTCTCCCGGAGTTGGAGAGATTTGGACGTGAAAGGGTACCAGTCTTGTCGGGGATTGGGAACCCTTCGCCAGAATGTCCAAAGTTTCAGCGGGATTTCCAAAATGTTGAGAGGAACTCGAAACATGTCAACCTTGGTTTTGAGAATCTCTCCCGGAGTTTGAGAGATTTGGACGTGAAAGGGTACCAGTCTTGTCGGGGATTGGGAACCCTTCGCCAGAATGTCCAAAGTTTCAGCGGGATTTCCAAAATGTTGAGAGGAACTCGAAACATGTCAACCTTGGTTTTGAGAATCTCTCCCGGAGTTTGAGAGATTTGGATGTGAAAGGGTACCAGTCTTGTCGGGGATTGGGAACCCTTCGTGAGAATGTCCAAAGTTTCAGCAGGATTTCCAAAATATTGAGAGGAACCCGAAACATGTCAACCTTGGTTTTGAGAATCTCTCCCGGAGTTTGAGAGATTTGGACGTGAAAGGGTACCAGTCTTGTCGGGGATTGGGAACCCTTCGCCAGAATGTCCAAAGTTTCAGCGGGATTTCCAAAATGTTGAAAGGAACTTGAAACATGTCAACCTTGGTTTTGAGAATCTCTCCCGGAGTTTGAGAGATTTGGACGTGAAAGGGTACCAGTCTTGTCGGGGATTGGGAACCCTTCGCGAGAATGTCCAAAGTTTCAGCGGGATTTCCAAAATGTTGAGAGGAACTCGAAACATGTCAACCTTGGTTTTGAGAATCTCTCCCGGAGTTTGAGAGATTTGGACGTGAAAGGGTACCAGTCTTGTCGGGGATTGGGAACCCTTCGCCAGAACGTCCAAAGTTTCAGCGGGATTTCCAAAATGTTGAGAGGAACTCAAAACCTGTCAACCTTGGTTTTGAGAATCTCTCCCGGAGTTTGAGAGATTTGGACGTGAAAGGGTACCAGTCTTGTCGGGGATTGGGAACCCTTCGCCACAATGTCCAAAGTTTCAGCGGGATTTCCAAAATGTTGAGAGGAACTCGAAACATGTCAACCTTGGTTTTGAGAATCTCTCCCGGAGTTTGAGAGATTTGGACGTGAAAGGGTACCAGTCTTGTCGGGGATTGGGAACCCTTCGCCAGAATGTCCAAAGTTTCAGCGGGATTTCCAAAATGTTGAGAGGAACTCGAAACATGTCAACCTTGGTTTTGAGAATCTCTCCCGGAGTTTGAGAGATTTGGACGTGAAAGGGTACCAGTCTTGTCGGGGATTGGGAACCCTTCGCCAGAATGTCCAAAGTTTCAGCGGGATTTCCAAAATGGTGAGAGGAACTCGAAACATGTCAGCCTCGGTTTTGAGAATCTCTCCCGGAGTTTGAGAGATTTGGACGTGAAAGGGTACCAGTCTTGTCGGGGATTGGGAACCCTTCGCGAGAATGTCCAAAGTTTCAGCGGGATTTCCAAAATGTTGAGAGGAACTCGAAACATGTCAACCTTGGTTTTGAGAATCTCTCCCGGAGTTTGAGAGATTTGGACGTGAAAAGGTACCAGTCTTGTCGGGGATTGGGAACCCTTCGCCAGAATGTACAGAGTTTCAGCGGGATTTCCAAAATGTTGAGAGGAACTCGAAACATGTCAACCTTGGTTTTGAGAATCTCTCCCGGAGTTTGAGAGATTTGGACGTGAAAGGGTACCAGTCTTGTCGGGGATTGGGAACCCTTCGCCAGAATGTCCAGAGTTTCAGCGGGATTTCCAAAATGTTGAGAGGAACTCAAAACATGTCAACCTTGGTTTTGAGAATCTCTCCCGGAGTTGGAGAGATTTGGACGTGAAAGGGTACCAGTCTTGTCGGGGATTGGGAACCCTTCGCCAGAATGTCCAAAGTTTCAGCGGGATTTCCAAAATGTTGAGAGGAACTCGAAACATGTCAACCTTGGTTTTGAGAATCTCTCCCGGAGTTTGAGAGATTTGGACGTGAAAGGGTACCAGTCTTGTCGGGGATTGGGAACCCTTCGCCAGAATGTCCAAAGTTTCAGCGGGATTTCCAAAATGTTGAGAGGAACTCGAAACATGTCAACCTTGGTTTTGAGAATCTCTCCCGGAGTTTGAGAGATTTGGATGTGAAAGGGTACCAGTCTTGTCGGGGATTGGGAACCCTTCGTGAGAATGTCCAAAGTTTCAGCAGGATTTCCAAAATATTGAGAGGAACCCGAAACATGTCAACCTTGGTTTTGAGAATCTCTCCCGGAGTTTGAGAGATTTGGACGTGAAAGGGTACCAGTCTTGTCGGGGATTGGGAACCCTTCGCCAGAATGTCCAAAGTTTCAGCGGGATTTCCAAAATGTTGAGAGGAACTCGAAACATGTCAACCTTGGTTTTGAGAATCTCTCCCGGAGTTTGAGAGATTTGGACGTGAAAGGGTACCAGTCTTGTCGGGGATTGGGAACCCTTCACCAGAATGTCTAAAGTTTCAGCGGGATTTCCAAAATGTTGAAAGGAACTCGAAACATGTCAACCTTGGTTTTGAGAATCTCTCCCAGAGTTTGAGAGACTTGGACGTGAAAGGGTACCAGTCTTGTCGGGGATTGGGAACCCTTCGCGAGAATGTCCAAAGTTTCAGCGGGATTTCCAAAATGTTGAGAGGAACTCGAAACATGTCAACCTTGGTTTTGAGAATCTCTCCCGGAGTTTGAGAGATTTGGACGTGAAAGGGTACCAGTCTTGTCGGGGATTGGGAACCCTTCGCGAGAATGTCCAAAGTTTCAGCGGGATTTCCAAAATGTTGAGAGGAACTCGAAACATGTCAACCTTGGTTTTGAGAATCTCTCCGGGAGTTTGAGAGATTTGGACATGAAAGGGTACCAGTCTTGTCGGGGATTGGGAACCCTTCGTGAGAATGTCCAAACTTTCAGCGGGATTTCCAAAATGTTGAGAGGAACTCGAAACATGTCAACCTTGGTTTTGAGAATCTCTCCCGGAGTTTGAGAGATTTGGACGTGAAAAGGTACCAGTCTTGTCGGAGATTGGGAACCCTTCGCGAGAATGTCCAGAGTTTCAGCGGGATTTCCAAAATGTTGAAAGGAACTCGAAACATGTCAACCTTGGTTTTGAGAATCTCTCCCGGAGTTTGAGAGATATGGACGTGAAAGAGTACCAGTCTTGTCGGGGATTGGGAACCCTTCGCCAAAATATCCCAAGTTTCAGCGGGATTTCCAAAATGTTGAGAGGAACTCGAAACATGTCAACCTCGGTTTTGAGAATCTCTCCCGGAGTTTGAGAGATTTGGACGTGAAAGGGTACCAGTCTTGTCGGGGATTGGGAACCCTTCGCGAGAATGTCCAAAGTTTCAGTGGGATTTCCAAAATGTTGAGAGGAACTCGAAACATGTCAACCTCGGTTTTGAGAATCTCTCCCGGAGTTTGAGAGATTTGGACGTGAAAGGGTACCAGTCTTGTCGGGGATTGGGAACCCTTCGCGAGAATGTCCCAAGTTTCAGCGGGATTTCCAAAATGTTGAGAGGAACTCGAAACATGTCAACCTTGGTTTTGAGAATCTCTCCCGGAGTTTGAGAGATTTGGACGTGAAAGGGTACCAGTCTTGTCGGGGATTGGGAACCCTTCGCGAGAATGTCCAAAGTTTCAGCGGGATTTCCAAAATGTTGAGAGGAACTCGAAACATGTCAACCTTGGTTTTGAGAATCTCTCCCGGAGTTTGAGAGATTTGGACGTGAAAGGGTACCAGTCTTGTCGGGGATTGGGAACCCTTCGCCAGAATGTCCAAAGTTTCAGCGGGATTTCCAAAATGTTGAGACGAACTCGAAACATGTCAACCTTGGTTTTGAGAATCTCTCCCGGAGTTTGAGAGATTTGGACGTGAAAGGGTACCAGTCTTGTCGGGGATTGGGAACCCTTCGCCAGAATGTCCAAAGTTTCAGCGGGATTTCCAAAATGGTGAGAGGAACTCGAAACATGTCAACCTTGGTTTTGAGAATCTCTCCCGGAGTTTGAGACATTTGGACGTGAAAGGGTACCAGTCTTGTCGGGGATTGGGAACCCTTCGCGAGAATGTCCAGAGTTTCAGCGGGATTTCCAAAATGTTGAGAGGAACTCGAAACATGTCAACCTTGGTTTTGAGAATCTCTCCCAGAGTTTGAGAGATTTGGACGTGAAAGGGTACCAGTCTTGTCGGGGATTGGGAACCCTTCGCGAGAATGTCCAAAGTTTCAGCGGGATTTCCAAAACGGTGAGAGGAACTCGAAACATGTCAACCTTGGTTTTGAGAATCTCTCCCGGAGTTTGAGAGATTTGGACGTGAAAGGTTACCAGTCTTGTCGGGGATTGGGAACCCTTCGAGAGAATGTCCAAAGTTTCAGCGGGATTTCCAAAACGTTGAGAGTAACTCGAATCATGTCAATCTTGGTTTTGAGAATCTCCCCCGGAGTTTGAGAGATTTGGACGTGAAAGGGTACCAGTCTTGTCGGGGATTGGGAACCCTTCGCGAGAATGTCCACAGTTTCAGCGGGATTTCCAAAATGTTGAGAGGAACTCGAAACATGTCAACCTTGGTTTTGAGAATCTCTCCCGGAGTTTGAGAGATTTGGACGTGAAAGGGTACCAGTCTTGTCGGGGATTGGGAACCCTTCGCGAGAATGTCCAAAGTTTCAGCGGGATTTCCAAAATGTTGAAAGGAACTCGAAACATGTCAACCTTGGTTTTGAGAATCTCTCCCGGAGTTTGAGAGATTTGGACGTGAAAGGGTACCAGTCTTGTCGGGGATTGGGAACCCTTCGCGAGAATGTCCCAAGTTTCAGCGGGATTTCCAAAATGTTGAGAGGAACTCAAAACATGTCAACCTTGGTTTTGAGAATCTCTCCCGGAGTTGGAGAGATTTGGACGTGAAAGGGTACCAGTCTTGTCGGGGATTGGGAACCCTTCGCCAGAATGTCCAAAGTTTCAGCGGGATTTCCAAAATGTTGAGAGGAACTCGAAACATGTCAACCTTGGTTTTGAGAATCTCTCCCGGAGTTTGAGAGATTTGGACGTGAAAGGGTACCAGTCTTGTCGGGGATTGGGAACCCTTCGCCAGAATGTCCAAAGTTTCAGCGGGATTTCCAAAATGTTGAGAGGAACTCGAAACATGTCAACCTTGGTTTTGAGAATCTCTCCCGGAGTTTGAGAGATTTGGATGTGAAAGGGTACCAGTCTTGTCGGGGATTGGGAACCCTTCGTGAGAATGTCCAAAGTTTCAGCAGGATTTCCAAAATATTGAGAGGAACCCGAAACATGTCAACCTTGGTTTTGAGAATCTCTCCCGGAGTTTGAGAGATTTGGACGTGAAAGGGTACCAGTCTTGTCGGGGATTGGGAACCCTTCGCCAGAATGTCCAAAGTTTCAGCGGGATTTCCAAAATGTTGAAAGGAACTTGAAACATGTCAACCTTGGTTTTGAGAATCTCTCCCGGAGTTTGAGAGATTTGGACGTGAAAGGGTACCAGTCTTGTCGGGGATTGGGAACCCTTCGCGAGAATGTCCAAAGTTTCAGCGGGATTTCCAAAATGTTGAGAGGAACTCGAAACATGTCAACCTTGGTTTTGAGAATCTCTCCCGGAGTTTGAGAGATTTGGACGTGAAAGGGTACCAGTCTTGTCGGGGATTGGGAACCCTTCGCCAGAACGTCCAAAGTTTCAGCGGGATTTCCAAAATGTTGAGAGGAACTCAAAACCTGTCAACCTTGGTTTTGAGAATCTCTCCCGGAGTTTGAGAGATTTGGACGTGAAAGGGTACCAGTCTTGTCGGGGATTGGGAACCCTTCGCCACAATGTCCAAAGTTTCAGCGGGATTTCCAAAATGTTGAGAGGAACTCGAAACATGTCAACCTTGGTTTTGAGAATCTCTCCCGGAGTTTGAGAGATTTGGACGTGAAAGGGTACCAGTCTTGTCGGGGATTGGGAACCCTTCGCGAGAATGTCCAAAGTTTCAGCGGGATTTCCAAAATGTTGAGAGGAACTCGAAACATGTCAACCTTGGTTTTGAGAATCTCTCCCGGAGTTTGAGAGATTTGGACGTGAAAGGGTACCAGTCTTGTCGGGGATTGGGAACCCTTCGCCAGAATGTCCAAAGTTTCAGCGGGATTTCCAAAATGGTGAGAGGAACTCGAAACATGTCAGCCTCGGTTTTGAGAATCTCTCCCGGAGTTTGAGAGATTTGGACGTGAAAGGGTACCAGTCTTGTCGGGGATTGGGAACCCTTCGCGAGAATGTCCAAAGTTTCAGCGGGATTTCCAAAATGTTGAGAGGAACTCGAAACATGTCAACCTTGGTTTTGAGAATCTCTCCCGGAGTTTGAGAGATTTGGACGTGAAAAGGTACCAGTCTTGTCGGGGATTGGGAACCCTTCGCCAGAATGTACAGAGTTTCAGCGGGATTTCCAAAATGTTGAGAGGAACTCGAAACATGTCAACCTTGGTTTTGAGAATCTCTCCCGGAGTTTGAGAGATTTGGACGTGAAAGGGTACCAGTCTTGTCGGGGATTGGGAACCCTTCGCCAGAATGTCCAGAGTTTCAGCGGGATTTCCAAAATGTTGAGAGAAAATCGAAACATGTCAACCTTGGTTTTGAGAATCTCTCCCGGAGTTTGAGAGATTTGGACGTGAAAGGGTACCAGTCTTGTCGGGGATTGGGAACCCTTCGCGAGAATGTCCAAAGTTTCAGCGGGATTTCCAAAATGTTGAAAGGAACTTGAAACATGTCAAGCTTGGTTTTGAGAATCTCTCCCGGAGTTTGAGAGATTTGGACGTGAAAGGGTACCGGTCTTGTCGGGGATTGGGAACCCTTCGCGAGAATGTCCAAAGTTTCAGCGGGATTTCCAAAATGTTGAGAGGAACTCGAAACACGTCAACCTTGGTTTTGAGAATCTCTCCCGGAGTTTGAGAGATTTGGACGTGAAAGGGTACCGGTCTTGTCGGGGATTGGGAACCCTTCGCCAGAATGTCCAAAGTTTCAGCGGGATTTCCAAAATGTTGAGAGGAACTCGAAACATGTCAACCTTGGTTTTGAGAATCTCTCCCGGAGTTTGAGAGATTTGGACGTGAAAAGGTACCAGTCTTGTCGGGGATTGGGAACCCTTCGCGAGAATGTCCAAAGTTTCAGCGGGATTTCCAAAATGTTGAGAGGAACTCGAAACATGTCAACCTTGGTTTTGAGAATCTCTCCCGGAGTTTGAGAGATTTGGACGTGAAAAGGTACCAGTCTTGTCGGAGATTGGGAACCCTTCGCGAGAATGTCCAGAGTTTCAGCGGGATTTCCAAAATGTTGAGAGGAACTCGAAACATGTCAACCTTGGTTTTGAGAATCTCTCCCGGAGTTTGAGAGATTTGGACGTGAAAGAGTACCAGTCTTGTCGGGGATTGGGAACCCTTCGCCAAAATGTCCCAAGTTTCAGCGGGATTTCCAAAATGTTGAGAGGAACTCGAAACATGTCAACCTCGGTTTTGAGAATCTCTCCCGGAGTTTGAGAGATTTGGACGTGAAAGGGTACCAGTCTTGTCGGGGATTGGGAACCCTTCGCGAGAATGTCCAAAGTTTCAGTGGGATTTCCAAAATGTTGAGAGGAACTCGAAACATGTCAACCTTGGTTTTGAGAATCTCTCCCGGAGTTTGAGAGATTTGGACGTGAAAGGGTACCAGTCTTGTCGGGGATTGGGAACCCTTCGCGAGAATGTCCCAAGTTTCAGCGGGATTTCCAAAATGTTGAGAGGAACTCGAAACATGTCAACCTTGGTTTTGAGAATCTCTCCCGGAGTTTGAGAGATTTGGACGTGAAAGGGTACCAGTCTTGTCGGGGATTGGGAACCCTTCGCCAGAATGTCCAAAGTTTCAGCGGGATTTCCAAAATGTTGAGAGGAACTCGAAACATGTCAACCTTGGTTTTGAGAATCTCTCCCGGAGTTTGAGAGATTTGGACGTGAAAGGGTACCAGTCTTGTCGGGGATTGGGAACCCTTCGCGAGAATGTCCAAAGTTTCAGCGGGATTTCCAAAATGTTGAGAGGAACTCGAAACATGTCAACCTTGGTTTTGAGAATCTCTCCCGGAGTTTGAGAGATTTGGACGTGAAAAGGTACCAGTCTTGTCGGGGATTGGGAACCCTTCGCCAGAATGTACAGAGTTTCAGCGGGATTTCCAAAATGTTGAGAGGAACTCGAAACATGTCAACCTTGGTTTTGAGAATCTCTCCCGGAGTTTGAGAGATTTGGACGTGAAAGGGTACCAGTCTTGTCGGGGATTGGGAACCCTTCGCCAGAATGTCCAGAGTTTCAGCGGGATTTCCAAAATGTTGAGAGAAAATCGAAACATGTCAACCTTGGTTTTGAGAATCTCTCCCGGAGTTTGAGAGATTTGGACGTGAAAGGGTACCAGTCTTGTCGGGGATTGGGAACCCTTCGCGAGAATGTCCAAAGTTTCAGCGGGATTTCCAAAATGTTGAAAGGAACTTGAAACATGTCAAGCTTGGTTTTGAGAATCTCTCCCGGAGTTTGAGAGATTTGGACGTGAAAGGGTACCGGTCTTGTCGGGGATTGGGAACCCTTCGCGAGAATGTCCAAAGTTTCAGCGGGATTTCCAAAATGTTGAGAGGAACTCGAAACACGTCAACCTTGGTTTTGAGAATCTCTCCCGGAGTTTGAGAGATTTGGACGTGAAAGGGTACCGGTCTTGTCGGGGATTGGGAACCCTTCGCCAGAATGTCCAAAGTTTCAGCGGGATTTCCAAAATGTTGAGAGGAACTCGAAACATGTCAACCTTGGTTTTGAGAATCTCTCCCGGAGTTTGAGAGATTTGGACGTGAAAAGGTACCAGTCTTGTCGGGGATTGGGAACCCTTCGCGAGAATGTCCAAAGTTTCAGCGGGATTTCCAAAATGTTGAGAGGAACTCGAAACATGTCAACCTTGGTTTTGAGAATCTCTCCCGGAGTTTGAGAGATTTGGACGTGAAAAGGTACCAGTCTTGTCGGAGATTGGGAACCCTTCGCGAGAATGTCCAGAGTTTCAGCGGGATTTCCAAAATGTTGAGAGGAACTCGAAACATGTCAACCTTGGTTTTGAGAATCTCTCCCGGAGTTTGAGAGATTTGGACGTGAAAGAGTACCAGTCTTGTCGGGGATTGGGAACCCTTCGCCAAAATGTCCCAAGTTTCAGCGGGATTTCCAAAATGTTGAGAGGAACTCGAAACATGTCAACCTCGGTTTTGAGAATCTCTCCCGGAGTTTGAGAGATTTGGACGTGAAAGGGTACCAGTCTTGTCGGGGATTGGGAACCCTTCGCGAGAATGTCCAAAGTTTCAGTGGGATTTCCAAAATGTTGAGAGGAACTCGAAACATGTCAACCTTGGTTTTGAGAATCTCTCCCGGAGTTTGAGAGATTTGGACGTGAAAGGGTACCAGTCTTGTCGGGGATTGGGAACCCTTCGCGAGAATGTCCCAAGTTTCAGCGGGATTTCCAAAATGTTGAGAGGAACTCGAAACATGTCAACCTTGGTTTTGAGAATCTCTCCCGGAGTTTGAGAGATTTGGACGTGAAAGGGTACCAGTCTTGTCGGGGATTGGGAACCCTTCGCCAGAATGTCCAAAGTTTCAGCGGGATTTCCAAAATGTTGAGAGGAACTCGAAACATGTCAACCTTGGTTTTGAGAATCTCTCCCGGAGTTTGAGAGATTTGGACGTGAAAGGGTACCAGTCTTGTCGGGGATTGGGAACCCTTCGCCACAATGTCCAAAGTTTCAGCGGGATTTCCAAAATGTTGAGACGAACTCGAAACATGTCAACCTTGGTTTTGAGAATCTCTCCCGGAGTTTGAGAGATTTGGACGTGAAAGGGTACCAGTCTTGTCGGGGATTGGGAACCCTTCGCCAGAATGTCCAAAGTTTCAGCGGGATTTCCAAAATGGTGAGAGGAACTCGAAACATGTCAACCTTGGTTTTGAGAATCTCTCCCGGAGTTTGAGAGATTTGGACGTGAAAGGGTACCAGTCTTGTCGGGGATTGGGAACCCTTCACCAGAATGTCTAAAGTTTCAGCGGGATTTCCAAAATGTTGAAAGGAACTCGAAACATGTCAACCTTGGTTTTGAGAATCTCTCCCAGAGTTTGAGAGACTTGGACGTGAAAGGGTACCAGTCTTGTCGGGGATTGGGAACCCTTCGCGAGAATGTCCAAAGTTTCAGCGGGATTTCCAAAATGTTGAGAGGAACTCGAAACATGTCAACCTTGGTTTTGAGAATCTCTCCCGGAGTTTGAGAGATTTGGACGTGAAAGGGTACCAGTCTTGTCGGGGATTGGGAACCCTTCGCGAGAATGTCCAAAGTTTCAGCGGGATTTCCAAAATGTTGAGAGGAACTCGAAACATGTCAACCTTGGTTTTGAGAATCTCTCCGGGAGTTTGAGAGATTTGGACATGAAAGGGTACCAGTCTTGTCGGGGATTGGGAACCCTTCGTGAGAATGTCCAAACTTTCAGCGGGATTTCCAAAATGTTGAGAGGAACTCGAAACATGTCAACCTTGGTTTTGAGAATCTCTCCCGGAGTTTGAGAGATTTGGACGTGAAAAGGTACCAGTCTTGTCGGAGATTGGGAACCCTTCGCGAGAATGTCCAGAGTTTCAGCGGGATTTCCAAAATGTTGAAAGGAACTCGAAACATGTCAACCTTGGTTTTGAGAATCTCTCCCGGAGTTTGAGAGATTTGGACGTGAAAGAGTACCAGTCTTGTCGGGGATTGGGAACCCTTCGCCAAAATGTCCCAAGTTTCAGCGGGATTTCCAAAATGTTGAGAGGAACTCGAAACATGTCAACCTCGGTTTTGAGAATCTCTCCCGGACTTTGAGAGATTTGGACGTGAAAGGGTACCAGTCTTGTCGGGGATTGGGAACCCTTCGTGAGAATGTCCAAAGTTTCAGCGGGATTTCCAAAATGTTGAGAGGAACTCGAAACATGTCAACCTTGGTTTTGAGAATCTCTCCCGGAGTTTGAGAGATTTGGACGTGAAAGGTTACCAGTCTTGTCGGGGATTGGGAACCCTTCGCGAGAATGTCCAAAGTTTCAGCGGGATTTCCAAAATGTTGAGAGGAACTCGAAACATGTCAACCTTGGTTTTGAGAATCTCTCCCGGAGTTTGAGAGATTTGGACGTGAAAGGGTACCAGTCTTGTCGGGGATTGGGAACCCTTCGCGAGAATGTCCAAAGTTTCAGCGGGATTTCCAAAATGTTGAGAGGAACTCGAAACATGTCAACCTTGGTTTTGAGAATCTCTCCCGGAGTTGGAGAGATTTGGACGTGAAAGGGTACCAGTCTTGTCGGGGATTGGGAACCCTTCGCGAGAATGTCCAAAGTTTCAGCGGGATTTCCAAAATGTTGAGAGGAACTCGAAACATGTCAACCTTGGTTTTGAGAATCTCTCCCGGAGTTTGAGAGATTTGGACGTGAAAGGGTACCAGTCTTGTCGGGGATTGGGAACCCTTCGCCAGAATGTCCAAAGTTTCAGCGGGATTTCCAAAATGGTGAGAGGAACTCGAAACATGTCAACCTTGGTTTTGAGAATCTCTCCCGGAGTTTGAGAGATTTGGACGTGAAAGGGTACCAGTCTTGTCGGGGATTGGGAACCCTTCGCGAGAATGTCCAAAGTTTCAGCGGGATTTCCAAAATGTTGAGAGGAACTCGAAACATGTCAACCTTGGTTTGAGAATCTTCTCCTGGAGTTTGAGAGATTTGGACGTGAAAGGGTACCAGTCTTGTCGGGGATTGGGAACCCTTCGCGAGAATGTCCAAAGTTTCAGCGGGATTTCCAAAATGTTGAAAGGAACTCGAAACATGTGAACCTTGGTTTTGAGAATCTCTCCCGGAGTTTGAGAGATTTGGACGTGAAAGGGTACCAGTCTTGTCGGGGATTGGGAACCCTTCGCGAGAATGTCCAAAGTTTCAGCGGGATTTCCAAAATGTTGAGAGGAACTCGAAACATGTGAACCTTGGTTTTGAGAATCTCTCCCGGAGTTTGAGAGATTTGGACGTGAAAGGGTACAAGTCTTGTCGGGGATTGGGAACCCTTCGCGAGAATGTCCAAAGTTTCAGCGGGATTTCCAAAATGTTGAGAGGAACTCGAAACATGTCAGCGTTGGTTTTGAGAATCTCTCCCGGAGTTTGAGAGATTTGGACGTGAAAGGGTACCAGTCTTGTCGGGGATTGGGAGCCCTTCGCGAGAATGTCCAAAGTTTCAGCGGGATTTCCAAAATGTTGAGAGGAACTCGAAACATGTCAACCTTGGTTTTGAGAATCTCTCCCGGAGTTTGAGAGATTTGGACGTGAAAGGGTACCAGTCTTGTCGGGGATTGGGAACCCTTCGCCAGAATGTCCAAAGTTTCAGCGGGATTTCCAAAATGTTGAGAGGAACTCGAAACATGTCAACCTTGGTTTTGAGAATCTCTCCCGGAGTTGGAGAGATTTGGACGTGAAAGGGTACCAGTCTTGTCGGGGATTGGGAACCCTTCGCGAGAATGTCCAAAGTTTCAGCGGGATTTCCAAAATGTTGAGAGGAACTCGAAACATGTCAACCTTGGTTTTGAGAATCTCTCCCGGAGTTTGAGAGATTTGGACGTGAAAGGGTACCAGTCTTGTCGGGGATTGGGAACCCTTCGCCAGAATGTCCAAAGTTTCAGCGGGATTTCCAAAATGGTGAGAGGAACTCGAAACATGTCAACCTTGGTTTTGAGAATCTCTCCCGGAGTTTGAGAGATTTGGACGTGAAAGGGTACCAGTCTTGTCGGGGATTGGGAACCCTTCGCGAGAATGTCCAAAGTTTCAGCGGGATTTCCAAAATGTTGAGAGGAACTCGAAACATGTCAACCTTGGTTTGAGAATCTTCTCCTGGAGTTTGAGAGATTTGGACGTGAAAGGGTACCAGTCTTGTCGGGGATTGGGAACCCTTCGCGAGAATGTCCAAAGTTTCAGCGGGATTTCCAAAATGTTGAAAGGAACTCGAAACATGTGAACCTTGGTTTTGAGAATCTCTCCCGGAGTTTGAGAGATTTGGACGTGAAAGGGTACCAGTCTTGTCGGGGATTGGGAACCCTTCGCGAGAATGTCCAAAGTTTCAGCGGGATTTCCAAAATGTTGAGAGGAACTCGAAACATGTGAACCTTGGTTTTGAGAATCTCTCCCGGAGTTTGAGAGATTTGGACGTGAAAGTGTACCAGTCTTGTCGGGGATTGGGAACCTTTCGCGAGAATGTCCAAAGTTTCAGCGGGATTTCCAAAATGTTGAGAGGAACTCGAAACATGTCAACCTTGGTTTTGAGAATCTCTCCCGGAGTTTGAGAGATTTGGACGTGAAAGTGTACTAGTCTTGTCGGGGATTGGGAACCCTTCGCGAGAATGTCCAAAGTTTCAGCGGGATTTCCAAAATGTTGAGAGGAACTCGAAACATGTCAACCTTGGTTTTGAGAATCTCTCCCGGAGTTTGAGAGATTTGGACGTGAAAGGGTACAAGTCTTGTCGGGGATTGGGAACCCTTCGCGAGAATGTCCAAAGTTTCAGCGGGATTTCCAAAATGTTGAGAGGAACTCGAAACATGTCAACCTTGGTTTTGAGAATCTCTCCCGGAGTTTGAGAGATTTGGACGTGAAAGGGTACCAGTCTTGTCGGGGATTGGGAGCCCTTCGCGAGAATGTCCAAAGTTTCAGCGGGATTTCCAAAATGTTGAGAGGAACTCGAAACATGTCAACCTTGGTTTTGAGAATCTCTCCCGGAGTTGGAGAGATTTGGACGTGAAAGGGTACCAGTCTTGTCGGGGATTGGGAACCCTTCGCCAGAATGTCCAAAGTTTCAGCGGGATTTCCAAAATGTTGAGAGGAACTCGAAACATGTCAACCTTGGTTTTGAGAATCTCTCCCGGAGTCTGAGAGATTTGGACGTGAAAGGGTACCAGTCTTGTCGGGGATTGGGAACCCTTCGCGAGAATGTCCAAAGTTTCAGCGGGATTTCCAAAATGTTGAGAGGAACTCGAAACATGTCAACCTTGGTTTGAGAATCTTCTCCCGGAGTTTGAGAGATTTGGACGTGAAAGGGTACCAGTCTTGTCGGGGATTGGGAACCCTTCGCGAGAATGTCCAAAGTTTCAGCGGGATTTCCAAAATGTTGAAAGGAACTCGAAACATGTGAACCTTGGTTTTGAGAATCTCTCCCGGAGTTTGAGAGATTTGGACGTGAATGGGTACCAGTCTTGTCGGGGATTGGGAACCCTTCGCGAGAATGTCCAAAGTTTCAGCGGGATTTCCAAAACGTTGAGAGGAACTCGAAACATGTCAACCTTGGTTTTGAGAATCTCTCCCGGAGTTTGAGAGATTTGGACGTGAAAGTGTACCAGTCTTGTCGGGGATTGGGAACCCTTCGCGAGAATGTCCAAAGTTTCAGCAGGATTTCCAAAATGTTGAGAGGAACTCGAAACATGTCAACCTTGGTTTTGAGAATCTCTCCCGGAGTTTGAGAGATTTGGACGTGAAAGGGTACCAGTCTTGTCGGGGATTGGGAACCCTTCGCGAGAATGTCCAAAGTTTCAGCGGGATTTCCAAAATGTTGAGAGGAACTCGAAACATGTCAACCTTGGTTTTGAGAATCTCTCCCGGAGTTTGAGAGATTTGGACGTGAAAGGGTACCAGTCTTGTCGGGGATTGGGAACCCTTCGCGAGAATGTCCAAAGTTTCAGCGGGATTTCCAAAATGTTGAGAGGAACTCGAAACATGTCAGCCTTGGTTTTGAGAATCTCTCCCGGAGTTTGAGAGATTTGGACGTGAAAGGGTACCAGTCTTGTCGGGGATTGGGAACCCTTCGCGAGAATGTCCAAAGTTTCAGCGGGATTTCCAAAATGTTGAGAGGAACTCGAAACATGTCAACCTTGGTTTTGAGAATCTCTCCCGGAGTTTGAGAGATTTGGACGTGAAAGGGTACCAGTCTTGTCGGGGATTGGGAGCCCTTCGCGAGAATGTTCAAAGTTTCAGCGGGATTTCCAAAATGTTGAAAGGAACTCGAAACATGTCAACCTTGGTTTTGAGAATCTCTCCCGGAGTTGGAGAGATTTGGACGTGAAAGTGTACCAGTCTTGTCGGGGATTGGGAACCCTTCGCCAGAATGTCCAAAGTTTCAGCGGGATTTCCAAAATGTTGAGAGGAACTCGAAACATGTCAACCTTGGTTTTGAGAATCTCTCCCGGAGTTGGAGAGATTTGGACGTGAAAGGGTACCAGTCTTGTCGGGGATTGGGAACCCTTCGCGAGAATGTCCAAAGTTTCAGCGGGATTTCCAAAATGTTGAGAGGAACTCGAAACATGTCAACCTTGGTTTTGAGAATCTCTCCCGGAGTTTGAGAGATTTGGACGTGAAAGGGTACCAGTCTTGTCGGGGATTGGGAACCCTTCGCCAGAATGTCCAAAGTTTCAGCGGGATTTCCAAAATGGTGAGAGGAACTCGAAACATGTCAACCTTGGTTTTGAGAATCTCTCCCGGAGTTTGAGAGATTTGGACGTGAAAGGGTACCAGTCTTGTCGGGGATTGGGAACCCTTCGCGAGAATGTCCAAAGTTTCAGCGGGATTTCCAAAATGTTGAGAGGAACTCGAAACATGTCAACCTTGGTTTGAGAATCTTCTCCTGGAGTTTGAGAGATTTGGACGTGAAAGGGTACCAGTCTTGTCGGGGATTGGGAACCCTTCGCGAGAATGTCCAAAGTTTCAGCGGGATTTCCAAAATGTTGAAAGGAACTCGAAACATGTGAACCTTGGTTTTGAGAATCTCTCCCGGAGTTTGAGAGATTTGGACGTGAAAGGGTACCAGTCTTGTCGGGGATTGGGAACCCTTCGCGAGAATGTCCAAAGTTTCAGCGGGATTTCCAAAATGTTGAGAGGAACTCGAAACATGTGAACCTTGGTTTTGAGAATCTCTCCCGGAGTTTGAGAGATTTGGACGTGAAAGTGTACCAGTCTTGTCGGGGATTGGGAACCTTTCGCGAGAATGTCCAAAGTTTCAGCGGGATTTCCAAAATGTTGAGAGGAACTCGAAACATGTCAACCTTGGTTTTGAGAATCTCTCCCGGAGTTTGAGAGATTTGGACGTGAAAGGGTACTAGTCTTGTCGGGGATTGGGAACCCTTCGCGAGAATGTCCAAAGTTTCAGCGGGATTTCCAAAATGTTGAGAGGAACTCGAAACATGTCAACCTTGGTTTTGAGAATCTCTCCCGGAGTTTGAGAGATTTGGACGTGAAAGGGTACAAGTCTTGTCGGGGATTGGGAACCCTTCGCCAGAATGTCCAAAGTTTCAGCGGGATTTCCAAAATGTTGAGAGGAACTCGAAACATGTCAACCTTGGTTTTGAGAATCTCTCCCGGAGTTTGAGAGATTTGGACGTGAAAGGGTACCAGTCTTGTCGGGGATTGGGAGCCCTTCGCGAGAATGTCCAAAGTTTCAGCGGGATTTCCAAAATGTTGAGAGGAACTCGAAACATGTCAACCTTGGTTTTGAGAATCTCTCCCGGAGTTGGAGAGATTTGGACGTGAAAGGGTACCAGTCTTGTCGGGGATTGGGAACCCTTCGCCAGAATGTCCAAAGTTTCAGCGGGATTTCCAAAATGTTGAGAGGAACTCGAAACATGTCAACCTTGGTTTTGAGAATCTCTCCCGGAGTCTGAGAGATTTGGACGTGAAAGGGTACCAGTCTTGTCGGGGATTGGGAACCCTTCGCCAGAATGTCCAAAGTTTCAGCGGGATTTCCAAAATGTTGAGAGGAACTCGAAACATGTCAACCTTGGTTTGAGAATCTTCTCCTGGAGTTTGAGAGATTTGGACGTGAAAGGGTACCAGTCTTGTCGGGGATTGGGAACCCTTCGCGAGAATGTCCAAAGTTTCAGCGGGATTTCCAAAATGTTGAAAGGAACTCGAAACATGTGAACCTTGGTTTTGAGAATCTCTCCCGGAGTTTGAGAGATTTGGACGTGAATGGGTACCAGTCTTGTCGGGGATTGGGAACCCTTCGCGAGAATGTCCAAAGTTTCAGCGGGATTTCCAAAACGTTGAGAGGAACTCGAAACATGTCAACCTTGGTTTTGAGAATCTCTCCCGGAGTTTGAGAGATTTGGACGTGAAAGTGTACCAGTCTTGTCGGGGATTGGGAACCCTTCGCGAGAATGTCCAAAGTTTCAGCGGGATTTCCAAAATGTTGAGAGGAACTCGAAACATGTCAACCTTGGTTTTGAGAATCTCTCCCGGAGTTTGAGAGATTTGGACGTGAAAGGGTACCAGTCTTGTCGGGGATTGGGAACCCTTCGCGAGAATGTCCAAAGTTTCAGCGGGATTTCCAAAATGTTGAGAGGAACTCGAAACATGTCAACCTTGGTTTTGAGAATCTCTCCCGGAGTTTGAGAGATTTGGACGTGAAAGGGTACCAGTCTTGTCGGGGATTGGGAACCCTTCGCGAGAATGTCCAAAGTTTCAGCGGGATTTCCAAAATGTTGAGAGGAACTCGAAACATGTCAGCCTTGGTTTTGAGAATCTCTCCCGGAGTTTGAGAGATTTGGACGTGAAAGGGTACCAGTCTTGTCGGGGATTGGGAACCCTTCGCGAGAATGTCCAAAGTTTCAGCGGGATTTCCAAAATGTTGAGAGGAACTCGAAACATGTCAACCTTGGTTTTGAGAATCTCTCCCGGAGTTTGAGAGATTTGGACGTGAAAGGGTACCAGTCTTGTCGGGGATTGGGAACCCTTCGCGAGAATGTCCAAAGTTTCAGCGGGATTTCCAAAATGTTGAAAGGAACTCGAAACATGTCAACCTTGGTTTTGAGAATCTCTCCCGGAGTTTGAGAGATTTGGACGTGAAAGGGTACCAGTCTTGTCGGGGATTGGGAACCCTTCGCCAGAATGTCCAAAGTTTCAGCGGGATTTCCAAAATGTTGAGAGGAACTCGAAACATGTCAACCTTGGTTTTGAGAATCTCTCCCGGAGTTTGAGAGATTTGGACGTGAAAGGGTACCAGTCTTGTCGGGGATTGGGAACCTTTCGCGAGAATGTCCAAAGTTTCAGCGGGATTTCCAAAATGTTGAGAGGAACTCGAAACATGTCAACCTTGGTTTTGAGAATCTCTCCCGGAGTTTGAGAGATTTGGACGTGAAAGGGTACTAGTCTTGTCGGGGATTGGGAACCCTTCGCCAGAATGTCCAAAGTTTCAGCGGGATTTCCAAAATGTTGAGAGGAACTCGAAACATGTCAACCTTGGTTTTGAGAATCTCTCCCGGAGTTTGAGAGATTTGGACGTGAAAGGGTACAAGTCTTGTCGGGGATTGGGAACCCTTCGCGAGAATGTCCAAAGTTTCAGCGGGATTTCCAAAATGTTGAGAGGAACTCGAAACATGTCAACCTTGGTTTTGAGAATCTCTCCCGGAGTTTGAGAGATTTGGACGTGAAAGGGTACCAGTCTTGTCGGGGATTGGGAGCCCTTCGCGAGAATGTCCAAAGTTTCAGCGGGATTTCCAAAATGTTGAGAGGAACTCGAAACATGTCAACCTTGGTTTTGAGAATCTCTCCCGGAGTTTGAGAGATTTGGACGTGAAAGGGTACCAGTCTTGTCGGGGATTGGGAACCCTTCGCCAGAATGTCCAAAGTTTCAGCGGGATTTCCAAAATGTTGAGAGGAACTCGAAACATGTCAACCTTGGTTTTGAGAATCTCTCCCGGAGTTGGAGAGATTTGGACGTGAAAGGGTACCAGTCTTGTCGGGGATTGGGAACCCTTCGCGAGAATGTCCAAAGTTTCAGCGGGATTTCCAAAATGTTGAGAGGAACTCGAAACATGTCAACCTTGGTTTTGAGAATCTCTCCCGGAGTTTGAGAGATTTGGACGTGAAAGGGTACCAGTCTTGTCGGGGATTGGGAACCCTTCGCCAGAATGTCCAAAGTTTCAGCGGGATTTCCAAAATGTTGAGAGGAACTCGAAACATGTCAACCTTGGTTTTGAGAATCTTTCCCGGAGTTTGAGAGATTTGGACGTGAAAGGGTACCAGTCTTGTCGGGGATTGGGAACCCTTCGCGAGAATGTCCAAAGTTTCAGCGGGATTTCCAAAATGTTGAGAGGAACTCGAAACATGTCAACCTTGGTTTGAGAATCTTCTCCTGGAGTTTGAGAGATTTGGACGTGAAAGGGTACCAGTCTTGTCGGGGATTGGGAACCCTTCGCGAGAATGTCCAAAGTTTCAGCGGGATTTCCAAAATGTTGAAAGGAACTCGAAACATGTGAACCTTGGTTTTGAGAATCTCTCCCGGAGTTTGAGAGATTTGGACGTGAAAGGGTACCAGTCTTGTCGGGGATTGGGAACCCTTCGCGAGAATGTCCAAAGTTTCAGCGGGATTTCCAAAATGTTGAGAGGAACTCGAAACATGTGAACCTTGGTTTTGAGAATCTCTCCCGGAGTTTGAGAGATTTGGACGTGAAAGTGTACCAGTCTTGTCGGGGATTGGGAACCTTTCGCGAGAATGTCCAAAGTTTCAGCGGGATTTCCAAAATGTTGAGAGGAACTCGAAACATGTCAACCTTGGTTTTGAGAATCTCTCCCGGAGTTTGAGAGATTTGGACGTGAAAGGGTACTAGTCTTGTCGGGGATTGGGAACCCTTCGCCAGAATGTCCAAAGTTTCAGCGGGATTTCCAAAATGTTGAGAGGAACTCGAAACATGTCAACCTTGGTTTTGAGAATCTCTCCCGGAGTTTGAGAGATTTGGACGTGAAAGGGTACAAGTCTTGTCGGGGATTGGGAACCCTTCGCGAGAATGTCCAAAGTTTCAGCGGGATTTCCAAAATGTTGAGAGGAACTCGAAACATGTCAACCTTGGTTTTGAGAATCTCTCCCGGAGTTTGAGAGATTTGGACGTGAAAGGGTACCAGTCTTGTCGGGGATTGGGAGCCCTTCGCGAGAATGTCCAAAGTTTCAGCGGGATTTCCAAAATGTTGAGAGGAACTCGAAACATGTCAACCTTGGTTTTGAGAATCTCTCCCGGAGTTTGAGAGATTTGGACGTGAAAGGGTACCAGTCTTGTCGGGGATTGGGAACCCTTCGCCAGAATGTCCAAAGTTTCAGCGGGATTTCCAAAATGTTGAGAGGAACTCGAAACATGTCAACCTTGGTTTTGAGAATCTCTCCCGGAGTCTGAGAGATTTGGACGTGAAAGGGTACCAGTCTTGTCGGGGATTGGGAACCCTTCGCGAGAATGTCCAAAGTTTCAGCGGGATTTCCAAAATGTTGAGAGGAACTCGAAACATGTCAACCTTGGTTTGAGAATCTTCTCCTGGAGTTTGAGAGATTTGGACGTGAAAGGGTACCAGTCTTGTCGGGGATTGGGAACCCTTCGCGAGAATGTCCAAAGTTTCAGCGGGATTTCCAAAATGTTGAAAGGAACTCGAAACATGTGAACCTTGGTTTTGAGAATCTCTCCCGGAGTTTGAGAGATTTGGACGTGAATGGGTACCAGTCTTGTCGGGGATTGGGAACCCTTCGCCAGAATGTCCAAAGTTTCAGCGGGATTTCCAAAACGTTGAGAGGAACTCGAAACATGTCAACCTTGGTTTTGAGAATCTCTCCCGGAGTTTGAGAGATTTGGACGTGAAAGTGTACCAGTCTTGTCGGGGATTGGGAACCCTTCGCGAGAATGTCCAAAGTTTCAGCAGGATTTCCAAAATGTTGAGAGGAACTCGAAACATGTCAACCTTGGTTTTGAGAATCTCTCCCGGAGTTTGAGAGATTTGGACGTGAAAGGGTACCAGTCTTGTCGGGGATTGGGAACCCTTCGCGAGAATGTCCAAAGTTTCAGCGGGATTTCCAAAATGTTGAGAGGAACTCGAAACATGTCAACCTTGGTTTTGAGAATCTCTCCCGGAGTTTGAGAGATTTGGACGTGAAAGGGTACCAGTCTTGTCGGGGATTGGGAACCCTTCGCGAGAATGTCCAAAGTTTCAGCGGGATTTCCAAAATGTTGAGAGGAACTCGAAACATGTCAGCCTTGGTTTTGAGAATCTCTCCCGGAGTTTGAGAGATTTGGACGTGAAAGGGTACCAGTCTTGTCGGGGATTGGGAACCTTTCGCGAGAATGTCCAAAGTTTCAGCGGGATTTCCAAAATGTTGAGAGGAACTCGAAACATGTCAACCTTGGTTTTGAGAATCTCTCCCGGAGTTTGAGAGATTTGGACGTGAAAGGGTACCAGTCTTGTCGGGGATTGGGAGCCCTTCGCGAGAATGTTCAAAGTTTCAGCGGGATTTCCAAAATGTTGAAAGGAACTCGAAACATGTCAACCTTGGTTTTGAGAATCTCTCCCGGAGTTGGAGAGATTTGGACGTGAAAGTGTACCAGTCTTGTCGGGGATTGGGAACCCTTCGCCAGAATGTCCAAAGTTTCAGCGGGATTTCCAAAATGTTGAGAGGAACTCAAAACATGTCAACCTTGGTTTTGAGAATCTCTCCCGGAGTTTGAGAGATTTGGACGTGAAAGGGTACCAGTCTTGTCGGGGATTGGGAACCCTTCGCGAGAATGTCCAAAGTTTCAGCGGGATTTCCAAAACGTTGAGAGGAACTCGAAACATCAACCTTGGTTTTGAGAATCTCTCCCGGAGTTTGAGAGATTTGGACGTGAAAGGGTACCAGTCTTGTCGGGGATTGGGAACCCTTCACGAGAATGTCCAAAGTTTCAGCGGGATTTCCAAAATGTTGAGAGGAACTCGAAACATGTGAAGCTTGGTTTTGAGAATCTCTCCCGGAGTTGGAGAGATTTGGACGTGAAAGGGTACCAGTCTTGTCGGGGATTGGGAACCCTTCGCGAGAATGTCCAAAGTTTCAGCGGGATTTCCAAAATGTTGAGAGGAACTCGAAACATGTCAACCTTGGTTTTGAGAATCTCTCCCGGAGTTTGAGAGATTTGGACGTGAAAGGGTACCAGTCTTGTCGGGGATTGGGAACCCTTCGCGAGAATGTCCAAAGTTTCAGCGGGATTTCCAAAATGTTGAGAGGAACTCGAAACATGTCAACCTTGGTTTTGAGAATCTTTCCCGGAGTTGGAGAGATTTGGACGTGAAAGGGTACCAGTCTTGTCGGGGATTGGGAACCCTTCGCGAGAATGTCCAAAGTTTCAGCGGGATTTCCAAAATGTTGAGAGGAACTCGAAACATGTCAACCTTGGTTTTGAGAATCTCTCCCGGAGTTTGAGAGATTTGGACGTGAAAGGGTACCAGTCTTGTCGGGGATTGGGAACCCTTCGCCAGAATGTCCAAAGTTTCAGCGGGATTTCCAAAATGTTGAGAGGAACTCGAAACATGTCAACCTTGGTTTTGAGAATCTCTCCCGGAGTTTGAGAGATTTGGACGTGAAAGGGTACCAGTCTTGTCGGGGATTGGGAACCCTTCGCGAGAATGTCCAAAGTTTCAGCGGGATTTCCAAAATGTTGAGAGGAACTCGAAACATGTCAACCTTGGTTTGAGAATCTTCTCCTGGAGTTTGAGAGATTTGGACGTGAAAGGGTACCAGTCTTGTCGGGGATTGGGAACCCTTCGCGAGAATGTCCAAAGTTTCAGCGGGATTTCCAAAATGTTGAAAGGAACTCGAAACATGTCAACCTTGGTTTTGAGAATCTCTCCCGGAGTTTGAGAGATTTGGACGTGAAAGGGTACCAGTCTTGTCGGGGATTGGGAACCCTTCGCCAGAATGTCCAAAGTTTCAGCGGGATTTCCAAAATGTTGAGAGGAACTCGAAACATGTCAACCTTGGTTTTGAGAATCTCTCCCGGAGTTTGAGAGATTTGGACGTGAAAGGGTACCAGTCTTGTCGGGGATTGGGAACCTTTCGCGAGAATGTCCAAAGTTTCAGCGGGATTTCCAAAATGTTGAGAGGAACTCGAAACATGTCAACCTTGGTTTTGAGAATCTCTCCCGGAGTTTGAGAGATTTGGACGTGAAAGGGTACTAGTCTTGTCGGGGATTGGGAACCCTTCGCCAGAATGTCCAAAGTTTCAGCGGGATTTCCAAAATGTTGAGAGGAACTCGAAACATGTCAACCTTGGTTTTGAGAATCTCTCCCGGAGTTTGAGAGATTTGGACGTGAAAGGGTACAAGTCTTGTCGGGGATTGGGAACCCTTCGCGAGAATGTCCAAAGTTTCAGCGGGATTTCCAAAATGTTGAGAGGAACTCGAAACATGTCAACCTTGGTTTTGAGAATCTCTCCCGGAGTTTGAGAGATTTGGACGTGAAAGGGTACCAGTCTTGTCGGGGATTGGGAGCCCTTCGCGAGAATGTCCAAAGTTTCAGCGGGATTTCCAAAATGTTGAGAGGAACTCGAAACATGTCAACCTTGGTTTTGAGAATCTCTCCCGGAGTTTGAGAGATTTGGACGTGAAAGGGTACCAGTCTTGTCGGGGATTGGGAACCCTTCGCCAGAATGTCCAAAGTTTCAGCGGGATTTCCAAAATGTTGAGAGGAACTCGAAACATGTCAACCTTGGTTTTGAGAATCTCTCCCGGAGTCTGAGAGATTTGGACGTGAAAGGGTACCAGTCTTGTCGGGGATTGGGAACCCTTTGCGAGAATGTCCAAAGTTTCAGCGGGATTTCCAAAATGTTGAGAGGAACTCGAAACATGTCAACCTTGGTTTGAGAATCTTCTCCTGGAGTTTGAGAGATTTGGACGTGAAAGGGTACCAGTCTTGTCGGGGATTGGGAACCCTTCGCGAGAATGTCCACAGTTTCAGCGGGATTTCCAAAATGTTGAAAGGAACTCGAAACATGTGAACCTTGGTTTTGAGAATCTCTCCCGGAGTTTGAGAGATTTGGACGTGAATGGGTACCAGTCTTGTCGGGGATTGGGAACCCTTCGCCAGAATGTCCAAAGTTTCAGCGGGATTTCCAAAACGTTGAGAGGAACTCGAAACATGTCAACCTTGGTTTTGAGAATCTCTCCCGGAGTTTGAGAGATTTGGACGTGAAAGTGTACCAGTCTTGTCGGGGATTGGGAACCCTTCGCGAGAATGTCCAAAGTTTCAGCAGGATTTCCAAAATGTTGAGAGGAACTCGAAACATGTCAACCTTGGTTTTGAGAATCTCTCCCGGAGTTTGAGAGATTTGGACGTGAAAGGGTACCAGTCTTGTTGGGGATTGGGAGCCCTTCGCGAGAATGTCCCAAGTTTCAGCGGGATTTCCAAAATGTTGAGAGGAACTCGAAACATGTCAACCTTGGTTTTGAGAATCTCTCCCGGAGTTTGAGAGATTTGGACGTGAAAGGGTACCAGTCTTGTCGGGGATTGGGAACCCTTCGCCAGAATGTCCAAAGTTTCAGCGGGATTTCCAAAATGTTGAGAGGAACTCGAAACATGTCAACCTTGGTTTTGAGAATCTCTCCCGGAGTTGGAGAGATTTGGACGTGAAAGGGTACCAGTCTTGTCGGGGATTGGGAACCCTTCGCGAGAATGTCCACAGTTTCAGCGGGATTTCCAAAATGTTGAGAGGAACTCGAAACATGTCAACCTTGGTTTTGAGAATCTCTCCCGGAGTTTGAGAGATTTGGACGTGAAAGGGTACCAGTCTTGTCGGGGATTGGGAACCCTTCGCCAGAATGTCCAAAGTTTCAGCGGGATTTCCAAAATGTTGAAAGGAACTCGAAACATGTCAACCTTGGTTTTGAGAATCTCTCCCGGAGTTTGAGAGATTTGGACGAGAAAGGTTACCAGTCTTGTCGGGGATTGGGAACCCTTCGCGAGAATGTCCCAAGTTTCAGTGGGATTTCCAAAATGTTCAGAGGAACTCGAAACATGTCAACCTTGGTTTTGAGAATCTCTCCCGGAGTTTGAGAGATTTGGACGTGAAAGGGTTCCAGTCTTGTCGGGGATTGGGAACCCTTCGCCAGAACGTCCAAAGTTTCAGCGGGATTTCCAAAATGTTGAGAGGAACTCGAAACATGTCAACCTTGGTTTTGAGAATCTCTCCCGGAGTTGGAGAGATTTGGACGTGAAAGGGTACCAGTCTTGTCGGGGATTGGGAACCCTTCGCGAGAATGTCCAAAGTTTCAGCGGGATTTCCAAAATGTTGAGAGGAACTCGAAACATGTCAACCTTGGTTTTGAGAATCTCTCCCGGAGTTTGAGAGATTTGGACGTGAAAGGGTACCAGTCTTGTCGGGGATTGGGAACCCTTCGCGAGAATGTCCAAAGTTTCAGCGGGATTTCCAAAATGTTGAGAGGAACTCGAAACATGTCAACCTTGGTTTTGAGAATCTCTCCCGGAGTTGGAGAGATTTGGACGTGAAAGGGTACCAGTCTTGTCGGGGATTGGGAACCCTTCGCGAGAATGTCCCAAGTTTCAGCGGGATTTCCAAAATGTTGAAAGGAACTCGAAACATGTCAACCTTGGTTTTGAGAATCTCTCCCGGAGTTTGAGAGATTTGGACGTGAAAGGTTACCAGTCTTGTCGGGGATTGGGAACCCTTCGCGAGAATGTCCAAAGTTTCAGCGGGATTTCCAAAATGTTGAGAGGAACTCGAAACATGTCAACCTTGGTTTTGAGAATCTCTCCCGGAGTTTGAGAGATTTGGACGTGAAAGGGTACCAGTCTTGTCGGGGATTGGGAACCCTTCGCCAGAATGTCCAAAGTTTCAGCGGGATTTCCAAAATGTTGAAAGGAACTCGAAACATGTCAACCTTGGTTTTGAGAATCTCTCCCGGAGTTTGAGAGATTTGGACGTGAAAGGGTAACAGTCTTGTCGGGGATTGAGAACCCTTCGCCAGAATGTCCAAAGTTTCAGCGGGATTTCCAAAATGTTGAAAGGAACTCGAAACATGTGAACCTCGGTTTTGAGAATCTCTCCCGGAGTTTGAGAGATTTGGACGTGAAAGGGTACCAGTCTTGTCGGGGATTGGGAACCCTTCGCCAGAATGTCCAAAGTTTCAGCGGGATTTCCAAAATGTTGAGAGGAACTCGAAACATGTCAACCTTGGTTTTGAGAATCTCTCCCGGAGTTGGAGAGATTTGGACGTGAAAGGGTACCAGTCTTGTCGGGGATTGGGAACCCTTCGCGAGAATGTCCCAAGTTTCAGCGGGATTTCCAAAATGTTGAAAGGAACTCGAAACATGTCAACCTTGGTTTTGAGAATCTCTCCCGGAGTTTGAGAGATTTGGACGTGAAAGGTTACCAGTCTTGTCGGGGATTGGGAACCCTTCGCGAGAATGTCCAAAGTTTCAGCGGGATTTCCAAAATGTTGAGAGGAACTCGAAACATGTCAACCTTGGTTTTGAGAATCTCTCCCGGAGTTTGAGAGATTTGGACGTGAAAGGGTACCAGTCTTGTCGGGGATTGGGAACCCTTCGCCAGAATGTCCAAAGTTTCAGCGGGATTTCCAAAATGTTGAAAGGAACTCGAAACATGTCAACCTTGGTTTTGAGAATCTCTCCCGGAGTTTAAGAGATTTGGACGTGAAAGGGTACCAGTCTTGTCGGGGATTGAGAACCCTTCGCCAGAATGTCCAAAGTTTCAGCGGGATTTCCAAAATGTTGAAAGGAACTCGAAACATGTGAACCTCGGTTTTGAGAATCTCTCCCGGAGTTTGAGAGATTTGGACGTGAAAGGGTACCAGTCTTGTCGGGGATTGGGAACCCTTCGCCAGAATGTCCAAAGTTTCAGCGGGATTTCCAAAATGTTGAGAGGAACTCGAAACATGTCAACCTTGGTTTTGAGAATCTCTCCCGGAGTTTGAGAGATTTGGACGTGAAAGGGTACCAGTCTTGTCGGGGATTGGGAACCCTTCGCGAGAATGTCCAAAGTTTCAGCGGGATTTCCAAAATGTTGAGAGGAACTCGAAACATGTCAACCTTGGTTTTGAGAATCTCTCCCGGAGTTGGAGAGATTTGGACGTGAAAGGGTACCAGTCTTGTCGGGGATTGGGAACCCTTCGCCAGAATGTCCAAAGTTTCAGCGGGATTTCCAAAATGTTGAGAGGAACTCGAAACATGTCAACCTTGGTTTTGAGAATCTTCTCCTGGAGTTTGAGAGATTTGGACGTGAAAGGGTACCAGTCTTGTCGGGGATTGGGAACCCTTCGCGAGAATGTCCAAAGTTTCAGCGGGATTTCCAAAATGTTGAAAGGAACTCGAAACATGTCAACCTTGGTTTTGAGAATCTCTCCCGGAGTTTGAGAGATTTGGACGTGAAAGGGTACCAGTCTTGTCGGGGATTGGGAACCCTTCGCGAGAATGTCCAAAGTTTCAGCGGGATTTCCAAAATGTTGAGAGGAACTCGAAACATGTCAACCTTGGTTTTGAGAATCTCTCCCGGAGTTTGAGAGATTTGGACGTGAAAGGGTACCAGTCTTGTCGGGGATTGGGAACCCTTCGCGAGAATGTCCAAAGTTTCAGCGGGATTTCCAAAATGTTGAGAGGAACTCAAAACATGTCAACCTTGGTTTTGAGAATCTCTCCCGGAGTTTGAGAGATTTGGACGTGAAAGGGTACCAGTCTTGTCGGGGATTGGGAACCCTTCGCGAGAATGTCCAAAGTTTCAGCGGGATTTCCAAAATGTTGAGAGGAACTCGAAACATGTCAACCTTGGTTTTGAGAATCTCTCCCGGAGTTTGAGAGATTTGGACGTGAAAGGGTACCAGTCTTGTCGGGGATTGGGAACCCTTCGCCAGAATGTCCAAAGTTTCAGCGGGATTTCCAAAATGTTGAGAGGAACTCGAAACATGTCAACCTTGGTTTTGAGAATCTCTCCCGGAGTTTGAGAGATTTGGACGTGAAAGGGTACCAATCTTGTCGGGGATTAGGAACCCTTTGCGAGAATGTCCAAAGTTTCAGCGGGATTTCCAAAATGTTGAAAGGAACTCGAAACATGTCAACCTTGGTTTTGAGAATCTCTCCCGGAGTTTGAGAGATTTGGACGTGAAAGGGTACCAGTCTTGTCGGGGATTGGGAACCCTTCGCGAGAATGTCCAAAGTTTCAGCGGGATTTCCAAAAGGTTGAAAGGAACTCGAAACCTGTCAAGCTTGGTTTTGAGAATCTCTCCCGGAGTTTGAGAGATTTGGACGTGAAAGGGTACCAGTCTTGTCAGGGATTGGGAACCCTTCGCCAGAATGTCCAAAGTTTCAGCGGGATTTCCAAAATGTTGAAAGGAACTCGAAACATGTCAACCTTGGTTTTGAGAATCTCTCCCGGAGTTTGAGAGATTTGGACGTGAAAGGGTACCAGTCTTGTCGGGGATTGGGAACTCTTCGCGAGAATGTCCAAAGTTTCAGCGGGATTTCCAAAATGTTGAGAGGAACTCGAAACATGTCAACCTTGGTTTTGAGAATCTCTCCCGAAGTTTGAGAGATTTGGACGTGAAAGGGTACCAGTCTTGTCGGGGATTGGGAACCCTTCGCCAGAATGTCCAAAGTTTCAGCGGGATTTCCAAAATGTTGAAAGGAACTCGAAACATGTCAACCTTGGTTTTGAGAATCTCTCCCGGAGTTTGAGAGATTTGGACGTGAAAGGGTACCAGTCTTGTCGGGGATTGGGAACCCTTCGCGAGAATGTCCAAAGTTTCAGCGGGATTTCCAAAATGTTGAGAGGAACTCGAAACATGTCAACCTTGGTTTTGAGAATCTCTCCCGGAGTTTGAGAGATTTGGACGTGAAAGGGTACCAGTCTTGTCGGGGATTGGGAACCCTTCGCGAGAATGTCCAAAGTTTCAGCGGGATTTCCAAAATGTTGAGAGGAACTCGAAACATGTCAACCTTGGTTTTGAGAATCTCTCCCGGAGTTTGAGAGATTTGGACGCGAAAGGGTACCAGTCTTGTCGGGGATTGGGAACCCTTCGCGAGAATGTCCAAAGTTTCAGCGGGATTTCCAAAATGTTGAAAGGAACTCGAAACATGTCAACCTTGGTTTTGAGAATCTCTCCCGGAGTTTGAGAGATTTGGACGTGAAAGGGTACCAGTCTTGTCGGGGATTGGGAACCCTTCGCGAGAATGTCCAAAGTTTCAGCGGGATTTCCAAAATGTTGAGAGGAACTCGAAACATGTCAACCTTGGTTTTGAGAATCTCTCCCGGAGTTTGAGAGATTTGGACGTGAAAGGGTACCAGTCTTGTCGGGGATTGGGAACCCTTCGCGAGAATGTCCAAAGTTTCAGCGGGATTTCCAAAATGTTGAGAGGAACTCGAAACATGTCAACCTTGGTTTTGAGAATCTCTCCCGGAGTTGGAGAGATTTGGACGTGAAAGGGTACCAGTCTTGTCGGGGATTGGGAACCCTTTGCGAGAATGTCCAAAGTTTCAGCGGGATTTCCAAAATAATGTGAGGAACTCAAAACATGTCAACCTTGGTTTTGAGAATCTCTCCCGGAGTTTGAGAGATTTGGACGTGAAAGGGTACCAGTCTTGTCGGGGATTGGGAACCCTTCGCGAGAATGTCCAAAGTTTCAGCGGGATTTCCAAAATGTTGAGAGGAACTCGAAACATGTCAACCTTGGTTTTGAGAATCTCTCCCGGAGTTTGAGAGATTTGGACGTGAAAGGGTACCAGTCTGGTCGGGGATTGGGAACCCTTCGCGAGAATGTCTAAAGTTTCACGGGATTTCCAAAATGTTGAAAGGAATCCGAAACATGTCAGCGTTGGTTTTGAGAATCTCTCCCGGAGTTTGAGAGACTTGGACGTGAAAGGGTACCAGTCTTGTCGGGGATTGGGAACCCTTAGCGAGAATGTCCAAAGTTTCAGCGGGATTTCCAAAACGTTGAGAGGAACTCGACACATGTCAACCTTGGTTTTGAGAATCTCTCCCGGAGTTTGAGAGATTTGGACGTGAAAGGCTACCAGTCTTGTCGGGGATTGGGAACCCTTCGCGAGAATGTCTAAAGTTTCACCGGATTTCCAAAATGTTGAAAGGAACTCGAAACATGTCAACCTTGGTTTTGAGAATCTCTCCCGGAGTTTGAGAGATTTGGACGTGAAAGGGTACCAGTCTTGTCGGGGATTGGGAACCCTTCGCGAGAATGTCCAAAGTTTCAGCGGGATTTCCAAAATGTTGAGAGGAACTCGAAACATGTCAACCTTGGTTTTGAGAATCTCTCCCGGAGTTTGAGAGATTTGGACGTGAAAGGGTACCAGTCTTGTCGGGGATTGGGAACCCTTCGCCAGAATGTCCAAAGTTTCAGCGGGATTTCCAAAATGTTGAGAGGAACTCGAAACATGTCAACCTTGGTTTTGAGAATCTCTCCCGGAGTTTGAGAGATTTGGACGTGAAAGGGTACCAATCTTGTCGGGGATTAGGAACCCTTTGCGAGAATGTCCAAAGTTTCAGCGGGATTTCCAAAATGTTGAAAGGAACTCGAAACATGTCAACCTTGGTTTTGAGAATCTCTCCCGGAGTTTGAGAGATTTGGACGTGAAAGGGTACCAGTCTTGTCGGGGTTTGGGAACCCTTCGCGAGAATGTCCAAAGTTTCAGCGGGATTTCCAAAAGGTTGAAAGGAACTCGAAACCTGTCAACCTTGGTTTTGAGAATCTCTCCCGGAGTTTGAGAGATTTGGACGTGAAAGGGTACCAGTCTTGTCGGGGATTGGGAACCCTTCGCCACAATGTCCAAAGTTTCAGCGGGATTTCCAAAATGTTGAGAGGAACTCGAAACATGTCAACCTTGGTTTTGAGAATCTCTCCCGGAGTTTGAGAGATTTGGACGTGAAAGGGTACCAGTCTTGTCGGGGATTGGGAACCCTTCGCGAGAATGTCCAAAGTTTCAGCGGGATTTCCAAAATGTTGAAAGGAACTCGAAACATGTCAACTTTGGTTTTGAGAATCTCTCCCGGAGTTTGAGAGATTTGGACGTGAAAGGGTACCAGTCTTGTCGGGGATTGGGAACCCTTCGCCAGAATGTCCAAAGTTTCAGCGGGATTTCCAAAATGTTGAGAGGAACTCGAAACATGTCAACCTTGGTTTTGAGAATCTCTCCCGGAGTTTGAGAGATTTGGACGTGAAAGGGTACCAGTCTTGTCGGGGATTGGGAACCCTTCGCGAGAATGTCCAAAGTTTCAGCGGGATTTCCAAAATGTTGAGAGGAACTCGAAACATGTCAACCTTGGTTTTGAGAATCTCTCCCGGAGTTTGAGAGCTTTGGACGTGAAAGGGTACCAGTCTTGTCGGGGATTGGGAACCCTTTGAGAGAATGTCCAAAGTTTCACGGGATTTCCAAAATATTGTGAGGAACTCAAAACATGTCAACCTTGGTTTTGAGAATCTCTCCCAGAGTTTGAGAGACTTGGACGTGAAAGGGTACCAGTCTTGTCGGGAATTGGGAACCCTTCGCGAGAATGTCCAAAGTTTCAGCGGGATTTCCAAAATGTTGAGAGGAACTCGAAACATGTCAACCTTGGTTTTGAGAATCTCTCCCGGAGTTTGAGAGCTTTGGACGTGAAAGGGTACCAGTCTTGTCGGGGATTGGGAACCCTTTGAGAGAATGTCCAAAGTTTCACGGGATTTCCAAAATATTGTGAGGAACTCAAAACATGTCAACCTTGGTTTTGAGAATCTCTCCCGGAGTTTGAGAGATTTGGACGTGAAAGGGTACCAGTCTTGTCGGGGATTGGGAACCCTTCGCGAGAATGTCCAAAGTTTCACCGGATTTCCAAAATGTTGAAAGGAACTCGAAACATGTCAACCTTGGTTTTGAGAATCTCTCCCGGAGTTTGAGAGATTTGGACGTGAAAGGGTACCAGTCTTGTCGGGGATTGGGAACCCTTCGCGAGAATGTCCAAAGTTTCAGCGGGATTTCCAAAATGTTGAGAGGAACTCGAAACATGTCAACCTTGGTTTTGAGAATCTCTCCCGGAGTTTGAGAGATTTGGACGTGAAAGGGTACCAGTCTTGTCGGGGATTGGGAACCCTTCGCGAGAATGTCCAAAGTTTCAGCGGGATGTGCAAAACGTTGAGAGGAACTCGAAACATGTCAACCTTGGTTTTGAGAATCTCTCCCGGAGTTTGAGAGATTTGGACGTGAAAGGGTACCAGTCTTGTCGGGGATTGGGAACCCTTCGCCAGAATGTCCCAAGTTTCAGCGGGATTTCCAAAATGTTGAGAGGAACTCGAAACATGTCAACCTTGGTTTTGAGAATCTCTCCCGGAGTTTGAGAGATTTGGACGTGAAAGGGTACCAGTCTTGTCGGGGATTGGGAACCCTTCGCGAGAATGTCTAAAGTTTCAGCGGGATTTACAAAATGTTGAAAGGAACTCGAAACATGTCAACCTTGGTTTTGAGAATCTCTCCCAGAGTTTGAGAGACTTGGACGTGAAAGGGTACCAGTCTTGTCGGGAATTGGGAACCCTTCGCGAGAATGTCCAAAGTTTCAGCGGGATTTCCAAAATGTTGAGAGGAACTCGAAACATGTCAACCTTGGTTTTGAGAATCTCTCCCGGAGTTTGAGAGATTTGGACGTGAAAGGGTACCAGTCTTGTCGGGGATTGGGAACCCTTTGCGAGAATGTCCAAAGTTTCACGGGATTTCCAAAATATTGTGAGGAACTCGAAACACGTCAACCTTGGTTTTGAGAATCTCTCCCGGAGTTTGAGAGATTTGGACGTGAAAGGGTACCAGTCTTGTCGGGGATTGGGAACCCTTCGCCACAATGTCCAAAGTTTCAGCGGGATTTCCAAAATGTTGAGAGGAACTCAAAACATGTCAACCTTGGTTTTGAGAATCTCTCCCGGAGTTTGAGAGATTTGGACGTGAAAGGGTACCAGTCTTGTCGGGGATTGGGAACCCTTCGCGAGAATGTCCAAAGTTTCAGCGGGATTTCCAAAATGTTGAGAGGAACTCGAAACATGTCAACCTTGGTTTTGAGAATCTCTCCCGGAGTTTGAGAGATTTGGACGTGAAAGGGTACCAGTCTTGTCGGGGATTGGGAACCATTCGCCAGAATGTCCAAAGTTTCACGGGATTTCCAAAATATTGTGAGGAACTCAAAACAAGTCAACCTTGGTTTTGAGAATCTCTCCCGGAGTTTGAGAGATTTGGACGTGAAAGGGTACCAGTCTTGTCGGGGATTGGGAACCCTTCGCCACAATGTCCAAAGTTTCAGCGGGATTTCCAAAATGTTGAGAGGAACTCAAAACATGTCAACCTTGGTTTTGAGAATCTCTCCCGGAGTTTGAGAGATTTGGACGTGAAAGGGTACCAGTCTTGTCGGGGATTGGGAACCCTTCGCCAGAATGTCCAAAGTTTCAGCGGGATTTCCAAAATGTTGAAAGGAACTCGAAACATGTCAACCTTGGTTTTGAGAATCTCTCCCAGAGTTTGAGAGACTTGGACGTGAAAGGGTACCAGTCTTGTCAGGAATTGGGAACCCTACGCGAGAATGTCTAAAGTTTCACGGGATTTCCAAAATGTTGAAAGGAACTCGAAACATGTCAGCGTTGGTTTTGAGAATCTCTCCCGGAGTTTGAGAGACTTGGACGTGAAAGGGTACCAGTCTTGTCGGGGATTGGGAACCCTTCGCGAGAATGTCCAAAGTTTCAGCGGGATTTCCAAAATGTTGAAAGGAACTCGAAACATGTCAACCTTGGTTTTGAGAATCTCTCCCGGAGTTTGAGAGATTTGGACGTGAAAGGGTACCAGTCTTGTCGGGGACTGGGAAACCTTCGCGAGAATGTCCAAAGTTTCAGCGGGATTTCCAAAATGTTGAGAGGAACTCGAAACATGTCAACCTTGGTTTTGAGAATCTCTCCCAGAGTTTGAGAGATTTGGACGTGAAAGGGTACCAGTCTTGTCGGGGACTGGGAACCCTTCGCCAGAATGTCCACAGTTTCAGCGGGATGTGCAAAACGTTGAGAGGAACTCGAAACATGTCAACCTTGGTTTTGAGAATCTCTCCCGGAGTTTGAGAGATTTGGACGTGAAAGGGTACCAGTCTTGTCGGGGATTGGGAACCCTTCGCCAGAATGTCCAAAGTTTCAGCGGGATTTCCAAAATATTGTGAGGAACTCGAAACATGTCAACCTTGGTTTTGAGAATCTCTCCCGGAGTTTGAGAGATTTGGACGTGAAAGGGTACCAGTCTTGTCGGGGACTGGGAAACCTTCGCGAGAATGTCCAAAGTTTCAGCAGGATGTGCAAAACGTTGAGAGGAACTCGAAACATGTCAACCTTGGTTTTGAGAATCTCTCCCGGAGTTTGAGAGATTTGGACGTGAAAGGGTACCAGTCTTGTCGGGGATTGGGAACCCTTCACGAGAATGTCCAAAGTTTCAGCGGGATTTCCAAAATGTTGAGAGGAACTCGAAACATGTCAACCTTGGTTTTGAGAATCTCTCCCGGAGTTGGAGAGATTTGGACGTGAAAGGGTACCAGTCTTGTCGGGGATTGGGAACCCTTCGCGAGAATGTCCAAAGTTTCAGCGGGATTTCCAAAATGTTGAGAGGAACTCAAAACAAGTCAACCTTGGTTTTGAGAATCTCTCCCGGAGTTTGAGAGATTTGGACGTGAAAGGGTACCAGTCTTGTCGGGGATTGGGAACCCTTCGCCACAATGTCCAAAGTTTCAGCGGGATTTCCAAAATGTTGAGAGGAACTCAAAACATGTCAACCTTGGTTTTGAGAATCTCTCCCGAAGTTTGAGAGATTTGGACGTGAAAGGGTACCAGTCTTGTCGGGGATTGGGAACCCTTCACCAGAATGTCTAAAGTTTCAGCGGGATTTCCAAAATGTTGAAAGGAACTCGAAACATGTCAACCTTGGTTTTGAGAATCTCTCCCAGAGTTTGAGAGACTTGGACGTGAAAGGGTACCAGTCTTGTCGGGAATTGGGAACCCTTCGCGAGAATGTCCAAAGTTTCAGCGGGATTTCCAAAACGTTGAGAGGAACTCGAAACATGTCAACCTTGGTTTTGAGAATCTCTCCCGGAGTTGGAGAGATTTGGACGTGAAAGGGTACCAGTCTTGTCGGGGATTGGGAACCCTTCGCGAGAATGTCCAAAGTTTCAGCGGGATTTCCAAAATGTTGAGAGGAACTCGAAACATGTCAACCTTGGTTTTGAGAATCTCTCCCGGAGTTGGAGAGATTTGGACGTGAAAGGGTACCAGTCTTGTTGGGGATTGGGAACCCTTCGCGAGAATGTCTAAAGTTTCACGGGATTTCCAAAATGTTGAAAGGAACTCGAAACATGTCAACCTTGGTTTTGAGAATCTCTCCCGGAGTTTGAGAGATTTGGACGTGAAAGGGTACCAGTCTTGTCGGGGATTGGGAACCCTTCGCGAGAATGTCCAAAGTTTCAGCGGGATGTGCAAAACGTTGAGAGGAACTCGAAACATGTCAACCTTGGTTTTGAGAATCTCTCCCGGAGTTTGAGAGATTTGGACGTGAAAGGGTACCAGTCTTGTCGGGGATTGGGAACCCTTCGCCAGAATGTCCAAAGTTTCAGCGGGATTTCCAAAACGTTGAGAGGAACTCGAAACATGTCAACCTTGGTTTTGAGAATCTGTCCTGGAGTTTGAGAGATTTGGACGTGAAAGGGTACCAGTCTTGTCGGGGATTGGGAACCCTTCGCCAGAATGTCCAAAGTTTCAGCGGGATTTCCAAAATATTGTGAGGAACTCAAAACATGTCAACCTTGGTTTTGAGAATCTCTCCCGGAGTTTGAGAGATTTGGACGTGAAAGGGTACCAGTCTTGTCGGGGATTGGGAACCCTTCGCCAGAATGTCCAAAGTTTCAGCGGGATTTCCAAAATGTTGAAAGGAACTCGAAACATGTCAACCTTGGTTTTGAGAATCTCTCCCAGAGTTTGAGAGACTTGGACGTGAAAGGGTACCAGTCTTGTCGGGAATTGGGAACCCTTCGCGAGAATGTCCAAAGTTTCAGCGGGATTTCCAAAACGTTGAGAGGAACTCGAAACATGTCAACCTTGGTTTTGAGAATCTCTCCCGGAGTTTGAGAGATTTGGACGTGAAAGGGTACCAGTCTTGTCGGGGATTGGGAACCCTTTGCGAGAATGTCCAAAGTTTCACGGGATTTCCAAAATATTGTGAGGAACTCAAAACATGTCAACCTTGGTTTTGAGAATCTCTCCCGGAGTTTGAGAGATTTGGACGTGAAAGGGTACCAGTCTTGTCGGGGATTGGGAACCCTTCGCGAGAATGTCCAAAGTTTCAGCGGGATTTCCAAAATGTTGAGAGGAACTCGAAACATGTCAACCTTGGTTTTGAGAATCTCTCCCGGAGTTTGAGAGATTTGGACGTGAAAGGGTACCAGTCTTGTCGGGGATTGGGAACCATTCGCCAGAATGTCCAAAGTTTCACGGGATTTCCAAAATATTGTGAGGAACTCAAAACATGTCAACCTTGGTTTTGAGAATCTCTCCCGGAGTTTGAGAGATTTGGACGTGAAAGGGTACCAGTCTTGTCGGGGATTGGGAACCCTTCGCCACAATGTCCAAAGTTTCAGCGGGATTTCCAAAATGTTGAGAGGAACTCAAAACATGTCAACCTTGGTTTTGAGAATCTCTCCCGGAGTTTGAGAGATTTGGACGTGAAAGGGTACCAGTCTTGTCGGGGATTGGGAACCCTTCGCCAGAATGTCTAAAGTTTCAGCGGGATTTCCAAAATGTTGAAAGGAACTCGAAACATGTCAACCTTGGTTTTGAGAATCTCTCCCAGAGTTTGAGAGACTTGGACGTGAAAGGGTACCAGTCTTGTCGGGAATTGGGAACCCTTCGCGAGAATGTCCAAAGTTTCAGCGGGATTTCCAAAATGTTGAGAGGAACTCGAAACATGTCAACCTTGGTTTTGAGAATCTCTCCCGGAGTTTGAGAGATTTGGACGTGAAAGGGTACCAGTCTTGTCGGGGATTGGGAACCCTTTGCGAGAATGTCCAAAGTTTCACGGGATTTCCAAAATATTGTGAGGAACTCAAAACATGTCAACCTTGGTTTTGAGAATCTCTCCCGGAGTTTGAGAGATTTGGACGTGAAAGGGTACCAGTCTTGTCGGGGATTGGGAACCCTTCGCCAGAATGTCCAAAGTTTCAGCGGGATTTCCAAAATGTTGAGAGGAACTCGAAACATGTCAACCTTGGTTTTGAGAATCTCTCCCGGAGTTTGAGAGATTTGGACGTGAAAGGGTACCAGTCTTGTCGGGGATTGGGAACCCTTCGCCAGAATGTCCAAAGTTTCAGCGGGATTTCCAAAATGTTGAGAGGAACTCGAAACATGTCAACCTTGGTTTTGAGAATCTCTCCCGGAGTTTGAGAGATTTGGACGTGAAAGGGTACCAGTCTGGTCGGGGATTGGGAACCCTTCGCGAGAATGTCTAAAGTTTCACGGGATTTCCAAAATGTTGAAAGGAACTCGAAACATGTCAACCTTGGTTTTGAGAATCTCTCCCGGAGTTTGAGAGATTTGGACGTGAAAGGGTACCAGTCTTGTCGGGGATTGGGAACCCTTCGCGAGAATGTCCAAAGTTTCAGCGGGATGTGCAAAACGTTGAGAGGAACTCGAAACATGTCAACCTTGGTTTTGAGAATCTCTCCCGGAGTTTGAGAGATTTGGACGTGAAAGGGTACCAGTCTTGTCGGGGATTGGGAACCCTTCGCGAGAATGTCTAAAGTTTCAGCGGGATTTCCAAAATGTTGAAAGGAACTCGAAACATGTCAGCGTTGGTTTTGAGAATCTCTCCCGGAGTTTGAGAGATTTGGACGTGAAAGGGTACCAGTCTTGTCGGGGATTGGGAACCCTTCGCGAGAATGTCCAAAGTTTCAGCGGGATTTCCAAAATGTTGAAAGGAACTCGAAACATGTCAACCTTGGTTTTGAGAATCTCTCCCGGAGTTTGAGAGATTTGGACGTGAAAGGGTACCAGTCTTGTCGGGGACTGGGAAACCTTCGCGAGAATGTCCAAAGTTTCAGCGGGATTTCCAAAATGTTGAGAGGAACTCGAAACATGTCAACCTTGGTTTTGAGAATCTCTCCCGGAGTTTGAGAGATTTGGACGTGAAAGGGTACCAGTCTTGTCGGGGATTGGGAACCCTTCGCCAGAATGTCCAAAGTTTCAGCGGGATGTGCAAAACGTTGAGAGGAACTCGAAACATGTCAACCTTGGTTTTGAGAATCTCTCCCGGAGTTTGAGAGATTTGGACGTGAAAGGGTACCAGTCTTGTCGGGGATTGGGAACCCTTCGCCAGAATGTCCAAAGTTTCAGCGGGATTTCCAAAATGTTGAAAGGAACTCGAAACATGTCAACCTTGGTTTTGAGAATCTCTCCCGGAGTTTGAGAGATTTGGACGTGAAAGGGTACCAGTCTTGTCGGGGATTGGGAACCCTTCGCGAGAATGTCCAAAGTTTCAGCAGGATGTGCAAAACGTTGAGAGGAACTCGAAACATGTCAACCTTGGTTTTGAGAATCTCTCCCGGAGTTGGAGAGATTTGGACGTGAAAGGGTACCAGTCTTGTCGGGGATTGGGAACCCTTCGCGAGAATGTCCAAAGTTTCAGCGGGATTTCCAAAATGTTGAGAGGAACTCGAAACATGTCAACCTTGGTTTTGAGAATCTCTCCCGGAGTTTGAGAGATTTGGACGTGAAAGGGTACCAGTCTTGTCGGGGATTGGGAACCCTTCGCGAGAATGTCCAAAGTTTCAGCGGGATTTCCAAAATGTTGAGAGGAACTCGAAACATGTCAACCTTGGTTTTGAGAATCTCTCCCGGAGTTGGAGAGATTTGGACGTGAAAGGGTACCAGTCTTGTTGGGGATTGGGAACCCTTCGCGAGAATGTCTAAAGTTTCACGGGATATCCAAAATGTTGAAAGGAACTCGAAACATGTCAACCTTGGTTTTGAGAATCTCTCCCGGAGTTTGAGAGATTTGGACGTGAAAGGGTACCAGTCTTGTCGGGGATTGGGAACCCTTCGCGAGAATGTCCAAAGTTTCAGCGGGATGTGCAAAACGTTGAGAGGAACTCGAAACATGTCAACCTTGGTTTTGAGAATCTCTCCCGGAGTTTGAGAGATTTGGACGTGAAAGGGTACCAGTCTTGTCGGGGATTGGGAACCCTTCGCCAGAATGTCCAAAGTTTCAGCGGGATTTCCAAAACGTTGAGAGGAACTCGAAACATGTCAACCTTGGTTTTGAGAATCTGTCCTGGAGTTTGAGAGATTTGGACGTGAAAGGGTACCAGTCTTGTCGGGGATTGGGAACCCTTCGCCAGAATGTCCAAAGTTTCAGCGGGATTTCCAAAATATTGTGAGGAACTCAAAACATGTCAACCTTGGTTTTGAGAATCTCTCCCGGAGTTTGAGAGATTTGGACGTGAAAGGGTACCAGTCTTGTCGGGGATTGGGAACCCTTCGCGAGATGTCCAAAGTTTCAGCGGGATTTCCAAAATGTTGAAAGGAACTCGAATCATGTCAACCTTGGTTTTGAGAATCTCTCCCGGAGTTTGAGAGATTTGGACGTGAAAGGGTACCAGTCTTGTCGGGGATTGGGAACCCTTCGCGAGAATGTCCAAAGTTTCAGCGGGATTTCCAAAACGTTGAGAGGAACTCGAATCATGTCAACCTTGGTTTTGAGAATCTCTCCCGGAGTTTGAGAGATTTGGACGTGAAAGGGTACCAGTCTTGTCGGGGATTGGGAACCCTTCGCGAGAATGTCCAAAGTTTCAGCGGGATTTCCAAAATGTTGAGAGGAACTCGAAACATGTCAACCTCGGTTTTGAGAATCTCTCCCGGAGTTTGAGAGATTTGGACGTGAAAGGGTACCAGTCTTGTCGGGGATTGGGAACCCTTCGCCAGAATGTCCAAAGTTTCAGCGGGATTTCCAAAATGTTGAAAGGAACTTGAAACATGTCAACCTTGGTTTTGAGAATCTCTCACGGAGTTTGAGAGATTTGGACGTGAAAGGGTACCAGTCTTGTCGGGGATTGGGAACCCTTCGCGAGAATATCTAAAGTTTCACGGGATTTCCAAAATGTTGAAAGGAACTCGAAACATGTCAACCTTGGTTTTGAGAATCTCTCCCGGAGTCTGAGAGACTTGGACGTGAAAGGGTACCAGTCTTGTCGGGGATTGGGAACCCTTCGCGAGAATGTCCAAAGTTTCAGCGGGATTTCCAAAACGTTGAGAGGAACTCGAAACATGTCAACCTTGGTTTTGAGAATCTCTCCCGGAGTCTGAGAGATTTGGACGTGAAAGGGTACCAGTCTTGTCGGGGATTGGGAACCCTTCGCGAGAATGTCCAAAGTTTCAGCGGGATTTCCAAAATGTTGAGAGGAACTCGAAACATGTCAACCTTGGTTTTGAGAATCTCTCCCGGAGTTTGAGAGATTTGGACGTGAAAGGGTACCAGTCTTGTCGGGGATTGGGAACCCTTCGCGAGAATGTCCAAAGTTTCAGCGGGATTTCCAAAATGTTGAGAGGAACTCGAAACATGTCAACCTTGGTTTTGAGAATCTCTCCCGGAGTTTGAGAGATTTGGACGTGAAAGGGTACCAGTCTGGTCGGGGATTTGGAACCCTTCGCGAGAATGTCTAAAGTTTCAGCGGGATTTCCAAAATGTTGAAAGGAACTCGAAACATGTCAACCTTGGTTTTGAGAATCTCTCCCAGAGTTTGAGAGATTTGGACGTGAAAGGGTACCAGTCTTGTCGGGGATTGGGAACCCTTCGCGAGAATGTCCAAAGTTTCAGCAGGATGTGCAAAACGTTGAGAGGAACTCGAAACATGTCAACCTTGGTTTTGAGAATCTCTCCCGGAGTTTGAGAGATTTGGACGTGAAAGGGTACCAGTCTTGTCGGGGATTGGGAACCCTTCGCGAGAATGTCCAAAGTTTCAGCGGGATTTCCAAAATTTTGAGAGGAACTCGAAACATGTCAACCTTGGTTTTGAGAATCTCTCCCGGAGTTTGAGAGATTTGGACGTGAAAGGGTACCAGTCTTGTCGGGGATTGGGAACCCTTCGCGAGAATGTCCAAAGTTTCAGCGGGATTTCCAAAATGTTGAGAGGAACTCGAAACATGTCAACCTTGGTTTTGAGAATCTCTCCCGGAGTTTGAGAGATTTGGACGTGAAAGGGTAGAAGTCTTGTCGGGGATTGGGAACCCTTCGCGAGAATGTCTAAAGTTTCACGGGATTTCCAAAATGTTGAAAGGAACTCGAAACATGTCAACCTTGGTTTTGAGAATCTCTCCCGGAGTTTGAGAGATTTGGACGTGAAAGGGTACCAGTCTTGTCGGGGATTGGGAACCCTTCGCCAGAATGTCCAAAGTTTCAGCGGGATTTCCAAAATGGTGAGAGGAACTCGAAACATGTCAACCTTGGTTTTGAGAATCTCTCCCGGAGTTTGAGAGATTTGGACGTGAAAGGGTACCAGTCTTGTCGGGGATTGGGAACCCTTCGCCAGAATGTCCAAAGTTTCAGCGGGATTTCCAAAACGTTGAGAGGAACTCGAAACATGTCAACCTTGGTTTTGAGAATCTGTCCTGGAGTTTGAGAGATTTGGACGTGAAAGGGTACCAGTCTTGTCGGGGATTGGGAACCCTTCGCCAGAATGTCCAAAGTTTCAGCGGGATTTCCAAAATATTGTGAGGAACTCGAATCATGTCAACCTCGGTTTTGAGAATCTCTCCCGGAGTTTGAGAGATTTGGACGTGAAAGGGTACCAGTCTTGTCGGGGATTGGGAACCCTTCGCCAGAATGTCCAAAGTTTCAGCGGGATTTCCAAAATGTTGAGAGGAACTCGAAACATGTCAACCTTGGTTTTGAGAATCTCTCCCGGAGTTTGAGAGATTTGGACGTGAAAGGGTACCAGTCTTGTCGGGGATTGGGAACCCTTCGCGAGAATGTCCCAAGTTTCAGCGGGATTTCCAAAATGTTGAGAGGAACTCAAAACATGTCAACCTTGGTTTTGAGAATCTCTCCCGGAGTTTGAGAGATTTGGACGTGAAAGGGTACCAGTCTTGTCGGGGATTGGGAACCCTTCGCGAGAATGTCCCAAGTTTCAGCGGGATTTCCAAAATGTTGAGAGGAACTCAAAACATGTCAACCTTGGTTTTGAGAATCTCTCCCGGAGTTTGAGAGATTTGGACGTGAAAGGGTACCAGTCTTGTCGGGGATTGGGAACCCTTCGCCAGAATGTCCAAAGTTTCAGCGGGATTTCCAAAACGTTGAGCGGAACTCAAAACATGTGAACCTTGGTTTTGAGAATCTCTCCCGGAGTTTGAGAGATTTGGACGTGAAAGGGTACCAGTCTTGTCGGGGATTGGGAACCCTTCGCGAGAATGTCCAAAGTTTCAGCGGGATTTCCAAAATGTTGAGAGGAACTCGAAACATGTCAACCTCGGTTTTGAGAATCTCTCCCGGAGTTTGAGAGATTTGGACGTGAAAGGGTACCAGTCTTGTCGGGGATTGGGAACCCTTCGCCAGAATGTCCAAAGTTTCAGCAGGATTTCCAAAACGTTGAGCGGAACTCATAACATGTGAACCTTGGTTTTGAGAATCTCTCCCGGAGTTTGAGAGATTTGGACGTGAAAGGGTACCAGTCTTGTCGGGGATTGGGAACCCTTCGCGAGAATGTCCCAAGTTTCAGCGGGATTTCCAAAATGTTGAGAGGAACTCAAAACATGTCAACCTTGGTTTTGAGAATCTCTCCCGGAGTTTGAGAGATTTGGACGTGAAAGGGTACCAGTCTTGTCGGGGATTGGGAACCCTTCGCGAGAATGTCCCAAGTTTCAGCGGGATTTCCAAAATGTTGAGAGGAACTCGAAACATGTCAACCTTGGTTTTGAGAATCTCTCCCGGAGTTTGAGAGATTTGGACGTGAAAGGGTACCAGTCTTGTCGGGGATTGGGAACCCTTCGCGAGAATGTCCAAAGTTTCAGCGGGATTTCCAAAATGTTGAGAGGAACTCGAAACATGTCAACCTCGGTTTTGAGAATCTCTCCCGGAGTTTGAGAGATTTGGACGTGAAAGGGTACCAGTCTTGTCGGGGATTGGGAACCCTTCGCGAGAATGTCCCAAGTTTCAGCGGGATTTCCAAAATGTTGAGAGGAACTCAAAACATGTCAACCTTGGTTTTGAGAATCTCTCCCGGAGTTTGAGAGATTTGGACGTGAAAGGGTACCAGTCTTGTCGGGGATTGGGAACCCTTCGCGAGAATGTCCCAAGTTTCAGCGGGATTTCCAAAATGTTGAGAGGAACTCGAAACATGTCAACCTTGGTTTTGAGAATCTCTCCCGGAGTTTGAGAGATTTGGACGTGAAAGGGTACCAGTCTTGTCGGGGATTGGGAACCCTTCGCGAGAATGTCCAAAGTTTCAGCGGGATTTCCAAAATGTTGAGAGGAACTCGAAACATGTCAACCTTGGTTTTGAGAATCTCTCCCGGAGTTTGAGAGATTTGGACGTGAAAGGGTACCAGTCTTGTCGGGGATTGGGAACCCTTCGCGAGAATGTCCAAAGTTTCAGCGGGATTTCCAAAATGTTGAGAGGAACTCGAAACATGTCAACCTTGGTTTTGAGAATCTCTCCCGGAGTTTGAGAGATTTGGACGTGAAAGGGTACCAGTCTTGTCGGGGATTGGGAACCCTTCGCCAGAATGTCCAAAGTTTCAGCGGGATTTCCAAAATGTTGAGAGGAACTCGAAACATGTCAACCTTGGTTTTGAGAATCTCTCCCGGAGTTTGAGAGATTTGGACGTGAAAGGGTACCAGTCTTGTCGGGGATTGGGAACCCTTCGCCAGAATGTCCAAAGTTTCAGCGGGATTTCCAAAACGTTGAGCGGAACTCAAAACATGTGAACCTTGGTTTTGAGAATCTCTCCCGGAGTTTGAGAGATTTGGACGTGAAAGGGTACCAGTCTTGTCGGGGATTGGGAACCCTTCGCGAGAATGTCCAAAGTTTCAGCGGGATTTCCAAAATGTTTAGAGGAACTCGAAACATGTCAACCTCGGTTTTGAGAATCTCTCCCGGAGTTTGAGAGATTTGGACGTGAAAGGGTACCAGTCTTGTCGGGGATTGGGAACCCTTCGCGAGAATGTCCAAAGTTTCACCGGATTTCCAAAATGTTGAAAGGAACTCGAAACATGTCAACCTTGGTTTTGAGAATCTCTCCCGGAGTTTGAGAGATTTGGACGTGAAAGGGTACCAGTCTTGTCGGGGATTGGGAACCCTTCGCGAGAATGTCCAAAGTTTCAGCGGGATTTCCAAAATGTTGAGAGGAACTCAAAACATGTCAACCTTGGTTTTGAGAATCTCTCCCGGAGTTTGAGAGATTTGGACGTGAAAGGGTACCAGTCTTGTCGGGGATTGGGAACCCTTCGCGAGAATGTCCAAAGTTTCAGCGGGATTTCCAAAATGTTGAGAGGAACTCGAAACATGTCAACCTTGGTTTTGAGAATCTCTCCCGGAGTTTGAGAGATTTGGACGTGAAAGGGTACCAGTCTTGTCGGGGATCGGGAACCCTTCGCGAGAATGTCCAAAGTTTCAGCGGGATTTCCAAAATGTTGAAAGGAACTCGAAACATGTCAACCTTGGTTTTGAGAATCTCTCCCGGAGTTTGAGAGATTTGGACGTGAAAGGGTACCAGTCTTGTCGGGGATTGGGAACCCTTCGCGAGAATGTCCCAAGTTTCAGCAGGATTTCTAAAATGTTGAGAGGAACTCAAAACATGTCAACCTTGGTTTTGAGAATCTCTCCCGGAGTTTGAGAGATTTGGACGTGAAAGGGTACCAGTCTTGTCGGGGATTGGGAACCCTTCGCCAGAATGTCCAAAGTTTCAGCGGGATTTCCAAAATGTTGAGAGGAACTCGAAACATGTCAACCTTGGTTTTGAGAATCTCTCCCGGAGTTTGAGAGATTTGGACGTGAAAGGGTACCAGTCTTGTCGGGGATTGGGAACCCTTCGTGAGAATGTCCAAAGTTTCAGCGGGATTTCCAAAATGTTGAAAGGAACTCGAAACATGTCAACCTTGGTTTTGAGAATCTCTCCCGGAGTTGGAGAGATTTGGACGTGAAAGGGTACCAGTCTTGTCGGGGATTGGGAACCCTTCGCGAGAATGTCCAAAGTTTCAGCGGGATTTCCAAAATGTTGAGAGGAACTCGAAACATGTCAACCTTGGTTTTGAGAATCTCTCCCGGAGTTTGAGAGATTTGGACGTGAAAGGGTACCAGTCTTGTCGGGGATTGGGAACCCTTCGCGAGAATGTCCAAAGTTTCAGCAGGATTTCCAAAATGTTGAGAGGAACTCGAAACATGTCAACCTTGGTTTTGAGAATCTCTCCCGGAGTTTGAGAGATTTGGACGTGAAAGGGTACCAGTCTTGTCGGGGATTGGGAACCCTTCGCCAGAATGTCCAAAGTTTCAGCGGGATTTCCAAAATGTTGAGAGGAACTCGAAACATGTCAACCTTGGTTTTGAGAATCTCTCCCGGAGTTTGAGAGATTTGGACGTGAAAGGGTACCAGTCTTGTCGGGGATTGGGAACCCTTCGCGAGAATGTCCAAAATTTCAGCGGGATTTCCAAAACGTTGAGAGGAACTCGAAACATGTCAACCTTGGTTTTGAGAATCTCTCCCGGAGTTTGAGAGATTTGGACGTGAAAGGGTACCAGTCTTGTCGGGGATTGGGAACCCTTCGCCAGAATGTCCAAAGTTTCAGCGGGATTTCCAAAATGTTGAGAGGAACTCGAAACATGTCAACCTCGGTTTTGAGAATCTCTCCCGGAGTTGGAGAGATTTGGACGTGAAAGGGTACCAGTCTTGTCGGGGATCGGGAACCCTTCGCGAGAATGTCCAAAGTTTCAGCGGGATTTCCAAAATGTTGAAAGGAGCTCGAAACATGTCAACCTTGGTTTTGAGAATCTCTCCCGGAGTTGGAGAGATTTGGACGTGAAAGGGTACCAGTCTTGTCGGGGATTGGGAACCCTTCGCGAGAATGTCCCAAGTTTCAGCGGGATTTCCAAAATGTTGAGAGGAACTCAAAACATGTCAACCTTGGTTTTGAGAATCTCTCCCGGAGTTTGAGAGATTTGGACGTGAAAGGGTACCAGTCTTGTCGGGGATTGGGAACCCTTCGCCAGAATGTCCAAAGTTTCAGCGGGATTTCCAAAATGTTGAGAGGAACTCGAAACATGTCAACCTTGGTTTTGAGAATCTCTCCCGGAGTTTGAGAGATTTGGACGTGAAAGGGTACCAGTCTTGTCGGGGATTGGGAACCCTTCGCCAGAATGTCCAAAGTTTCAGCGGGATTTCCAAAATGTTGAGAGGAACTCGAAACATGTCAACCTTGGTTTTGAGAATCTCTCCCGGAGTTTGAGAGATTTGGACGTGAAAGGGTACCAGTCTTGTCGGGGATTGGGAACCCTTCGCCAGAATGTCCAAAGTTTCAGCGGGATTTCCAAAACGTTGAGAGGAACTCAAAACATGTGAACCTTGGTTTTGAGAATCTCTCCCAGAGTTTGAGAGATTTGGACGTGAAAGGGTACCAGTCTTGTCGGGGATTGGGAACCCTTCGCCAGAATGTCCAAAGTTTCAGCGGGATTTCCAAAATGTTGAGAGGAACTCGAAACATGTCAACCTTGGTTTTGAGAATCTCTCCCGGAGTTGGAGAGATTTGGACGTGAAAGGGTACCAGTCTTGTCGGGGATTGGGAACCCTTCGCGAGAATGTCCAAAGTTTCAGCGGGATTTCCAAAATGTTGAGAGGAACTCGAAACATGTCAACCTTGGTTTTGAGAATCTCTCCCGGAGTTTGAGAGATTTGGACGTGAAAGGGTACCAGTCTTGTCGGGGATTGGGAACCCTTCGTGAGAATGTCCAAAGTTTCAGCGGGATTTCCAAAATGTTGAAAGGAACTCGAAACATGTCAACCTTGGTTTTGAGAATCTCTCCCGGAGTTGGAGAGATTTGGACGTGAAAGGGTACCAGTCTTGTCGGGGATTGGGAACCCTTCGCCAGAATGTCCAAAGTTTCAGCGGGATTTCCAAAACGTTGAGAGGAACTCGAAACATGTCAACCTCGGTTTTGAGAATCTCTCCCGGAGTTTGAGAGATTTGGACGTGAAAGGGTACCAGTCTTGTCGGGGACTGGGAACCCTTCGCCAGAATGTCCAAAGTTTCAGCGGGATTTCCAAAATGTTGAGAGGAACTCGAAACATGTCAACCTTGGTTTTGAGAATCTCTCCCGGAGTTTGAGAGATTTGGACGTGAAAGGGTACCAGTCTTGTCGGGGATCGGGAACCCTTCGCGAGAATGTCCAAAGTTTCAGCGGGATTTCCAAAATGTTGAAAGGAACTCGAAACATGTCAACCTTGGTTTTGAGAATCTCTCCCGGAGTTTGAGAGATTTGGACGTGAAAGGGTACCAGTCTTGTCGGGGATCGGGAACCCTTCGCGAGAATGTCCAAAGTTTCAGCGGGATTTCCAAAATGTTGAAAGGAACTCGAAACATGTCAACCTTGGTTTTGAGAATCTCTCCCGGAGTTTGAGAGATTTGGACGTGAAAGGGTACCAGTCTTGTCGGGGATTGGGAACCCTTCGCGAGAATGTCCCAAGTTTCAGCAGGATTTCTAAAATGTTGAGAGGAACTCAAAACATGTCAACCTTGGTTTTGAGAATCTCTCCCGGAGTTTGAGAGATTTGGACGTGAAAGGGTACCAGTCTTGTCGGGGATTGGGAACCCTTCGCCAGAATGTCCAAAGTTTCAGCGGGATTTCCAAAATGTTGAGAGGAACTCGAAACATGTCAACCTTGGTTTTGAGAATCTCTCCCGGAGTTGGAGAGATTTGGACGTGAAAGGGTACCAGTCTTGTCGGGGATTGGGAACCCTTCGCGAGAATGTCCAAAGTTTCAGCGGGATTTCCAAAATGTTGAGAGGAACTCGAAACATGTCAACCTTGGTTTTGAGAATCTCTCCCGGAGTTTGAGAGATTTGGACGTGAAAGGGTACCAGTCTTGTCGGGGATTGGGAACCCTTCGTGAGAATGTCCAAAGTTTCAGCGGGATTTCCAAAATGTTGAAAGGAACTCGAAACATGTCAACCTTGGTTTTGAGAATCTCTCCCGGAGTTTGAGAGATTTGGACGTGAAAGGGTACCAGTCTTGTCGGGGATTGGGAACCCTTCGCGAGAATGTCCAAAGTTTCAGCGGGATTTCCAAAATGTTGAGAGGAACTCGAAACATGTCAACCTTGGTTTTGAGAATCTCTCCCGGAGTTTGAGAGATTTGGACGTGAAAGGGTACCAGTCTTGTCGGGGATTGGGAACCCTTCGCGAGAATGTCCAAAGTTTCAGCAGGATTTCCAAAATGTTGAGAGGAACTCAAAACATGTCAACCTTGGTTTTGAGAATCTCTCCCGGAGTTTGAGAGATTTGGACGTGAAAGGGTACCAGTCTTGTCGGGGATTGGGAACCCTTCGCCAGAATGTCCAAAGTTTCAGCGGGATTTCCAAAATGTTGAGAGGAACTCGAAACATGTGAACCTTGGTTTTGAGAATCTCTCCCGGAGTTTGAGAGATTTGGACGTGAAAGGGTACCAGTCTTGTCGGGGATTGGGAACCCTTCGCCAGAATGTCCAAAGTTTCAGCGGGATTTCCAAAACGTTGAGAGGAACTCAAAACATGTGAACCTTGGTTTTGAGAATCTCTCCCGGAGTTTGAGAGATTTGGACGTGAAAGGGTACCAGTCTTGTCGGGGATTGGGAACCTTTCGCGAGAATGTCCAAAGTTTCAGCGGGATTTCCAAAATGTTGAGAGGAACTCGAAACATGTCAACCTCGGTTTTGAGTATCTCTCCCGGAGTTGGAGAGATTTGGACGTGAAAGGGTACCAGTCTTGTCGGGGATCGGGAACCCTTCGCGAGAATGTCCAAAGTTTCAGCGGGATTTCCAAAATGTTGAAAGGAGCTCGAAACATGTCAACCTTGGTTTTGAGAATCTCTCCCGGAGTTTGAGAGATTTGGACGTGAAAGGGTACCAGTCTTGTCGGGGATTGGGAACCCTTCGCGAGAATGTCCCAAGTTTCAGCAGGATTTCTAAAATGTTGAGAGGAACTCGAAACATGTCAACCTTGGTTTTGAGAATCTCTCCCGGAGTTGGAGAGATTTGGACGTGAAAGGGTACCAGTCTTGTCGGGGATTGGGAACCCTTCGCCAGAATGTCCAAAGTTTCAGCGGGATTTCCAAAATGTTGAGAGGAACTCGAAACATGTCAACCTTGGTTTTGAGAATCTCTCCCGGAGTTTGAGAGATTTGGACGTGAAAGGGTACCAGTCTTGTCGGGGATTGGGAACCCTTCGCCAGAATGTCCAAAGTTTCAGCGGGATTTCCAAAATGTTGAGAGGAACTCGAAACATGTCAACCTTGGTTTTGAGAATCTCTCCCGGAGTTTGAGAGATTTGGACGTGAAAGGGTACCAGTCTTGTCGGGGATTGGGAACCCTTCGCCAGAATGTCCAAAGTTTCAGCGGGATTTCCAAAACGTTGAGAGGAACTCGAAACATGTGAACCTTGGTTTTGAGAATCTCTCCCAGAGTTTGAGAGATTTGGACGTGAAAGGGTACCAGTCTTGTCGAGGATTGGGAACCCTTCGCCAGAATGTCCAAAGTTTCAGCGGGATTTCCAAAATGTTGAGAGGAACTCGAAACATGTCAACCTCGGTTTTGAGAATCTCTCCCGGAGTTTGAGAGATTTGGACGTGAAAGGGTACCAGTCTTGTCGGGGATCGGGAACCCTTCGCGAGAATGTCCAAAGTTTCAGCGGGATTTCCAAAATGTTGAAAGGAGCTCGAAACATGTCAACCTTGGTTTTGAGAATCTCTCCCGGAGTTTGAGAGATTTGGACGTGAAAGGGTACCAGTCTTGTCGGGGATTGGGAACCCTTCGCCAGAATGTCCCAAGTTTCAGCAGGATTTCTAAAATGTTGAGAGGAACTCGAAACATGTCAACCTTGGTTTTGAGAATCTCTCCCGGAGTTTGAGAGATTTGGACGTGAAAGGGTACCAGTCTTGTCGGGGATTGGGAACCCTTCGCCAGAATGTCCAAAGTTTCAGCGGGATTTCCAAAATGTTGAGAGGAACTCGAAACATGTCAACCTTGGTTTTGAGAATCTCTCCCGGAGTTTGAGAGATTTGGACGTGAAAGGGTACCAGTCTTGTCGGGGATTGGGAACCCTTCGCCAGAATGTCCAAAGTTTCAGCGGGATTTCCAAAACGTTGAGAGGAACTCGAAACATGTCAACCTCGGTTTTGAGAATCTCTCCCGGAGTTTGAGAGATTTGGACGTGAAAGGGTACCAGTCTTGTCGGGGATTGGGAACCCTTCGCCAGAATGTCCAAAGTTTCAGCGGGATTTCCAAAATGTTGAGAGGAACTCGAAACATGTCAACCTTGGTTTTGAGAATCTCTCCCGGAGTTTGAGAGATTTGGACGTGAAAGGGTACCAGTCTTGTCGGGGATCGGGAACCCTTCGCGAGAGTGTCCAAAGTTTCAGCGGGATTTCCAAAATGTTGAAAGGAACTCGAAACATGTCAACCTTGGTTTTGAGAATCTCTCCCGGAGTTGGAGAGATTTGGACGTGAAAGGGTACCAGTCTTGTCGGGGATTGGGAACCCTTCGCGAGAATGTCCCAAGTTTCAGCAGGATTTCTAAAATGTTGAGAGGAACTCAAAACATGTCAAGCTTGGTTTTGAGAATCTCTCCCGGAGTTTGAGAGATTTGGACGTGAAAGGGTACCAGTCTTGTCGGGGATTGGGAACCCTTCGCCAGAATGTCCAAAGTTTCAGCGGGATTTCCAAAACGTTGAGAGGAACTCGAAACATGTCAACCTTGGTTTTGAGAATCTCTCCCGGAGTTGGAGAGATTTGGACGTGAAAGGGTACCAGTCTTGTCGGGGATTGGGAACCCTTCGCCAGAATGTCCAAAGTTTCAGCGGGATTTCCAAAATGTTGAGAGGAACTCGAAACATGTCAACCTTGGTTTTGAGAATCTCTCCCGGAGTTTGAGAGATTTGGACGTGAAAGGGTACCAGTCTTGTCGGGGATTGGGAACCCTTCGTGAGAATGTCCAAAGTTTCAGCGGGATTTCCAAAATGTTGAAAGGAACTCGAAACATGTCAACCTTGGTTTTGAGAATCTCTCCCGGAGTTGGAGAGATTTGGACGTGAAAGGGTACCAGTCTTGTCGGGGATTGGGAACCCTTCGCGAGAATGTCCAAAGTTTCAGCGGGATTTCCAAAATGTTGAGAGGAACTCGAAACATGTCAACCTTGGTTTTGAGAATCTCTCCCGGAGTTTGAGAGATTTGGACGTGAAAGGGTACCAGTCTTGTCGGGGATTGGGAACCCTTCGCGAGAATGTCCAAAGTTTCAGCAGGATTTCCAAAATGTTGAGAGGAACTCGAAACATGTCAACCTTGGTTTTGAGAATCTCTCCCGGAGTTTGAGAGATTTGGACGTGAAAGGGTACCAGTCTTGTCGGGGATTGGGAACCCTTCGCGAGAATGTCCAAAGTTTCAGCGGGATTTCCAAAACGTTGAGAGGAACTCGAAACATGTCAACCTCGGTTTTGAGAATCTCTCCCGGAGTTTGAGAGATTTGGACGTGAAAGGGTACCAGTCTTGTCGGGGATTGGGAACCCTTCGCCAGAATGTCCAAAGTTTCAGCGGGATTTCCAAAATGTTGAGAGGAACTCGAAACATGTCAACCTTGGTTTTGAGAATCTCTCCCGGAGTTTGAGAGATTTGGACGTGAAAGGGTACCAGTCTTGTCGGGGATCGGGAACCCTTCGCGAGAGTGTCCAAAGTTTCAGCGGGATTTCCAAAATGTTGAGAGGAACTCGAAACATGTCAACCTTGGTTTTGAGAATCTCTCCCGGAGTTTGAGAGATTTGGACGTGAAAGGGTACCAGTCTTGTCGGGGATTGGGAACCCTTCGCGAGAATGTCCCAAGTTTCAGCAGGATTTCTAAAATGTTGAGAGGAACTCAAAACATGTCAAGCTTGGTTTTGAGAATCTCTCCCGGAGTTTGAGAGATTTGGACGTGAAAGGGTACCAGTCTTGTCGGGGATTGGGAACCCTTCGCCAGAATGTCCAAAGTTTCAGCGGGATTTCCAAAACGTTGAGAGGAACTCGAAACATGTCAACCTTGGTTTTGAGAATCTCTCCCGGAGTTGGAGAGATTTGGACGTGAAAGGGTACCAGTCTTGTCGGGGATTGGGAACCCTTCGCCAGAATGTCCAAAGTTTCAGCGGGATTTCCAAAATGTTGAGAGGAACTCGAAACATGTCAACCTTGGTTTTGAGAATCTCTCCCGGAGTTTGAGAGATTTGGACGTGAAAGGGTACCAGTCTTGTCGGGGATTGGGAACCCTTCGTGAGAATGTCCAAAGTTTCAGCGGGATTTCCAAAATGTTGAAAGGAACTCGAAACATGTCAACCTTGGTTTTGAGAATCTCTCCCGGAGTTGGAGAGATTTGGACGTGAAAGGGTACCAGTCTTGTCGGGGATTGGGAACCCTTCGCGAGAATGTCCAAAGTTTCAGCGGGATTTCCAAAATGTTGAGAGGAACTCGAAACATGTCAACCTTGGTTTTGAGAATCTCTCCCGGAGTTTGAGAGATTTGGACGTGAAAGGGTACCAGTCTTGTCGGGGATTGGGAACCCTTCGCGAGAATGTCCAAAGTTTCAGCAGGATTTCCAAAATGTTGAGAGGAACTCGAAACATGTCAACCTTGGTTTTGAGAATCTCTCCCGGAGTTTGAGAGATTTGGACGTGAAATGGTACCAGTCTTGTCGGGGATTGGGAACCCTTCGCCAGAATGTCCAAAGTTTCAGCGGGATTTCCAAAATGTTGAGAGGAACTCGAAACATGTCAACCTTGGTTTTGAGAATCTCTCCCGGAGTTTGAGAGATTTGGACGTGAAAGGGTACCAGTCTTGTCGGGGATTGGGAACCCTTCGCCAGAATGTCCAAAGTTTCAGCGGGATTTCCAAAACGTTGAGAGGAACTCAAAACATGTGAACCTTGGTTTTGAGAATCTCTCCCGGAGTTGGAGAGATTTGGACGTGAAAGGGTACCAGTCTTGTCGGGGATTGGGAACCCTTCGCCAGAATGTCCAAAGTTTCAGCGGGATTTCCAAAATGTTGAGAGGAACTCGAAACATGTCAACCTCGGTTTTGAGAATCTCTCCCGGAGTTTGAGAGATTTGGACGTGAAAGGGTACCAGTCTTGTCGGGGATTGGGAACCCTTCGCGAGAATGTCCAAAGTTTCAGCGGGTTTTCCAAAATGTTGAAAGGAACTCGAAACATGTCAACCTTGGTTTTGAGAATCTCTCCCGGAGTTTGAGAGATTTGGACGTGAAAGGGTACCAGTCTTGTCGGGGATTGGGAACCCTTCGCGAGAATGTCCAAAGTTTCAGCGGGATTTCCAAAACGTTGAGAGGAACTCGAATCATGTCAACCTTGGTTTTGAGAATCTCTCCCGGAGTTTGAGAGATTTGGACGTGAAAGGGTACCAGTCTTGTCGGGGATTGGGAACCCTTCGCCAGAATGTCCAAAGTTTCAGCGGGATTTCCAAAATGTTGAGAGGAACTCGAAACATGTCAACCTCGGTTTTGAGAATCTCTCCCGGAGTTTGAGAGATTTGGACGTGAAAGGGTACCAGTCTTGTCGGGGATTGGGAACCCTTCACCAGAATGTCCAAAGTTTCAGCGGTTTTCCAAAATGTTGAAAGGAACTCGAAACATGTCAACCTTGGTTTTGAGAATCTCTCCCGGAGTTTGAGAGATTTGGACGTGAAAGGGTACCAGTCTTGTCGGGGATTGGGAACCCTTCGCCAGAATGTCCAAAGTTTCAGCGGGATTTCCAAAATGTTGAGAGGAACTCGAAACATGTCAACCTTAATTTTGAGAATCTCTCCCGGAGTTTGAGAGATTTGGACGTGAAAGGGTACCAGTCTTGTCGGGGATCGGGAACCCTTCGCGAGAATGTCCAAAGTTTCAGCGAGATTTCCAAAATGTTGAAAGGAACTCGAAACATGTCAACCTCGGTTTTGAGAATCTCTCCCGGAGTTTGAGAGATTTGGACGTGAAAGGGTACCAGTCTTGTCGGGGATTGGGAACCCTTCGCCACAATGTCCAAAGTTTCAGCGGGATTTCCAAAATGTTGAGAGGAACTCGAAACATGTCAACCTTGGTTTTGAGAATCTCTCCCGGAGTTTGAGAGATTTGGACGTGAAAGGGTACCAGTCTTGTCGGGGATCGGGAACCCTTCGCGAGAATGTCCAAAGTTTCAGCGGGATTTCCAAAATGTTGAAAGGAACTCGAAACATGTCAACCTCGGTTTTGAGAATCTCTCCCGGAGTTTGAGAGATTTGGACGTGAAAGGGTACCAGTCTTGTCGGGGATTGGGAACCCTTCGCGAGAATGTCCACAGTTTCAGCGGGATTTCCAAAATGTTGAGAGGAACTCGAAACATGTCAACCTTGGTTTTGAGAATCTCTCCCGGAGTTTGAGAGATTTGGACGTGAAAGGGTACCAGTCTTGTCGGGGATTGGGAACCCATCGCGAGAATGTCCAAAGTTTCAGCGGGATTTCCAAAATGTTGAAAGGAACTCGAAACATGTCAACCTTGGTTTTGAGAATCTCTCCCAGAGTTTGAGAGATTTGGACGTGAAAGGGTACCAGTCTTGTCGGGGATCGGGAACCCTTCGCGAGAATGTCCAAAGTTTCAGCGGGATTTCCAAAATGTTGAAAGGAACTCGAAACATGTCAACCTTGGTTTTGAGAATCTCTCCCGGAGTTTGAGAGATTTGGACGTGAAAGGGTACCAGTCTTGTCGGGGATTGGGAACCCTTCGCGAGAATGTCCAAAGTTTCAGCGGGATTTCCAAAATGTTGAAAGGAACTCGAAACATGTCAAGCTTGGTTTTGAGAATCTCTCCCGGAGTTTGAGAGATTTGGACGTGAAAGGGTACCAGTCTTGTCGGGGATTGGGAACCCTTCGCGAGAATGTCCAAAGTTTCAGCGGGATTTCCAAAATGTTGAAAGGAACTCGAAACATGTCAAGCTTGGTTTTGAGAATCTCTCCCGGAGTTTGAGAGATTTGGACGTGAAAGGGTACCAGTCTTGTCGGGGATTGGGAACCCTTCGCGAGAATGTCCAAAGTTTCAGCGGGATTTCCAAAATGTTGAAAGGAACTCGAAACATGTCAAGCTTGGTTTTGAGAATCTCTCCCGGAGTTTGAGAGATTTGGACGTGAAAGGGTACCAGTCTTGTCGGGGATTGGGAACCCTTCACTAGAATGTCCAAAGTTTCAGCAGGATTTCCAAAATGTTGAGAGGAACTCGAAACATGTCAACCTTGGTTTTGAGAATCTCTCCCGGAGTTTGAGAGATTTGGACGTGAAAGGGTACCAGTCTTGTCGGGGATTGGGAACCCTTCGCGAGAATGTCCACAGTTTCAGCGGGATTTCCAAAATGTTGAGAGGAACTCGAAACATGTCAACCTTGGTTTTGAGAATCTCTCCCGGAGTTTGAGAGATTTGGACGTGAAAGGGTACCAGTCTTGTCGGGGATTGGGAACCCTTCGCGAGAATGTCCAAAGTTTCAGCAGGATTTCCAAAATGTTGAGAGGAACTCGAAACATGTGAACCTTGGTTTTGAGAATCTCTCCCGGAGTTTGAGAGATTTGGACGTGAAAGGGTACCAGTCTTGTCGGGGATTGGGAACCCTTCGCGAGAATGTCCAAAGTTTCAGCGGGATTTCCAAAATGTTGAAAGGAACTCGAAACATGTCAACCTTGGTTTTGAGAATCTCTCCCGGAGTTGGAGAGATTTGGACGTGAAAGGGTACCAGTCTTGTCGGGGATTGGGAACCCTTCGCGAGAATGTCCAAAGTTTCAGCGGGATTTCCAAAATGTTGAAAGGAACTCGAAACATGTCAACCTTGGTTTTGAGAATCTCTCCCGGAGTTTGAGAGATTTGGACGTGAAAGGGTACCAGTCTTGTCGGGGATTGGGAACCCTTCGCGAGAATGTCCAAAGTTTCAGCAGGATTTCCAAAATGTTGAGAGGAACTCGAAACATGTCAACCTTGGTTTTGAGAATCTCTCCCGGAGTTTGAGAGATTTGGACGTGAAAGGGTACCAGTCTTGTCGGGGATTGGGAACCCTTCGCGAGAATGTCCAAAGTTTCAGCGGGATTTCCAAAATGTTGAGAGGAACTCGAAACATGTCAACCTTGGTTTTGAGAATCTCTCCCGGAGTTTGAGAGATTTGGACGTGAAAGGGTACCAGTCTTGTCGGGGATTGGGAACCCTTCGCGAGAATGTCCAAAGTTTCAGCAGGATTTCCAAAATGTTGAGAGGAACTCGAAACATGTCAACCTTGGTTTTGAGAATCTCTCCCGGAGTTGGAGAGATTTGGACGTGAAAGGGTACCAGTCTTGTCGGGGATTGGGAACCCTTCGCGAGAATGTCCAAAGTTTCAGCGGGATTTCCAAAATGTTGAGAGGAACTCGAAACATGTCAACCTTGGTTTTGAGAATCTCTCCCGGAGTTTGAGAGATTTGGACGTGAAAGCGTACCAGTCTTGTCGGGGATTGGGAACCCTTCGCCACAATGTCCAAAGTTTCAGCGGGATTTCCAAAACGTTGAGAGGAACTCAAAACATGTGAACCTTGGTTTTGAGAATCTCTCCCGGAGTTTGAGAGATTTGGACGTGAAAGGGTACCAGTCTTGTCGGGGATTGGGAACCCTTCGCGAGAATGTCCAAAGTTTCAGCGGGATTTCCAAAATGTTGAGAGGAACTCGAAACATGTCAACCTTGGTTTTGAGAATCTCTCCCGGACTTTGAGAGATTTGGACGTGAAAGGGTACCAGTCTTGTCGGGGATTGGGAACCCTTCGCGAGAATGTCCAAAGTTTCAGCAGGATTTCCAAAATGTTGAGAGGAACTCGAAACATGTCAACCTTGGTTTTGAGAATCTCTCCCGGAGTTGGAGAGATTTGGACGTGAAAGGGTACCAGTCTTGTCGGGGATTGGGAACCCTTCGCCAGAATGTCCAAAGTTTCAGCGGGATTTCCAAAATGTTGAGAGGAACTCGAAACATGTCAACCTTGGTTTTGAGAATCTCTCCCGGAGTTTGAGAGATTTGGACGTGAAAGGGTACCAGTCTTGTCGGGGATTGGGAACCCTTCGCGAGAATGTCCACAGTTTCAGCGGGATTTCCAAAATGTTGAGAGGAACTCGAAACATGTCAACCTTGGTTTTGAGAATCTCTCCCGGAGTTTGAGAGATTTGGACGTGAAAGGGTACCAGTCTTGTCGGGGATTGGGAACCCTTCGCGAGAATGTCCAAAGTTTCAGCGGGATTTCCAAAATGTTGAAAGGAACTCGAAACATGTCAACCTTGGTTTTGAGAATCTCTCCCGGAGTTTGAGAGATTTGGACGTGAAAGGGTACCAGTCTTGTCGGGGATCGGGAACCCTTCGCGAGAATGTCCAAAGTTTCAGCGGGATTTCCAAAATGTTGAAAGGAACTCGAAACATGTCAAGCTTGGTTTTGAGAATCTCTCCCGGAGTTTGAGAGATTTGGACGTGAAAGGGTACCAGTCTTGTCGGGGATTGGGAACCCTTCGCGAGAATGTCCAAAGTTTCAGCGGGATTTCCAAAATGTTGAAAGGAACTCGAAACATGTCAAGCTTGGTTTTGAGAATCTCTCCCGGAGTTTGAGAGATTTGGACGTGAAAGGGTACCAGTCTTGTCGGGGATTGGGAACCCTTCGCCAGAATATCCAAAGTTTCAGCGGGATTTCCAAAATGTTGAGAGGAACTCGAAACATGTCAACCTTGGTTTTGAGAACCTCTCCCGGAGTTTGAGAGATTTGGACGTGAAAGGGTACCAGTCTTGTCGGGGATTGGGAACCCTTCGCGAGAATGTCCACAGTTTCAGCGGGATTTCCAAAATGTTGAGAGGAACTCGAAACATGTCAACCTTGGTTTTGAGAATCTCTCCCGGAGTTTGAGAGATTTGGACGTGAAAGGGTACCAGTCTTGTCGGGGATTGGGAACCCTTCGCGAGAATGTCCCAAGTTTCAGCAGGATTTCCAAAATGTTGAGAGGAACTCGAAACATGTCAACCTTGGTTTTGAGAATCTCTCCCGGAGTTTGAGAGATTTGGACGTGAAAGGGTACCAGTCTTGTCGGGGATTGGGAACCCTTCGCGAGAATGTCCAAAGTTTCAGCGGGATTTCCAAAATGTTGAAAGGAACTCGAAACATGTCAACCTTGGTTTTGAGAATCTCTCCCGGAGTTTGAGAGATTTGGACGTGAAAGGGTACCACTCTTGTCGGGGATTGGGAACCCTTCGCGAGAATGTCCAAAGTTTCAGCAGGATTTCCAAAATGTTGAGAGGAACTCGAAACATGTCAACCTTGGTTTTGAGAATCTCTCCCGGAGTTTGAGAGATTTGGACGTGAAAGGGTACCAGTCTTGTCGGGGATTGGGAACCCTTCGCGAGAATGTCCAAAGTTTCAGCAGGATTTGCAAAATGTTGAGAGGAACTCGAAACATGTCAACCTTGGTTTTGAGAATCTCTCCCGGAGTTTGAGAGATTTGGACGTGAAAGGGTACCAGTCTTGTCGGGGATTGGGAACCCTTCGCGAGAATGTCCACAGTTTCAGCGGGATTTCCAAAATGTTGAGAGGAACTCGAAACATGTCAACCTTGGTTTTGAGAATCTCTCCCGGAGTTTGAGAGATTTGGACGTGAAAGGGTACCAGTCTTGTCTGGGATTGGGAACCCTTCGCGAGAATGTCCAAAGTTTCAGCAGGATTTCCAAAATGTTGAGAGGAACTCGAAACATGTCAACCTTGGTTTTGAGAATCTCTCCCGGAGTTTGAGAGATTTGGACGTGAAAGGGTACCAGTCTTGTCGGGGATTGGGAACCCTTCGCGAGAATGTCCAAAGTTTCAGCGGGATTTCCAAAATGTTGAGAGGAACTCGAAACATGTCAACCTTGGTTTTGAGAATCTCTCCCGGAGTTTGAGAGATTTGGACGTGAAAGGGTACCAGTCTTGTCGGGGATTGGGAACCCTTCGCGAGAATGTCCAAAGTTTCAGCGGGATTTCCAAAATGTTGAGAGGAACTCGAAACATGTCAACCTTGGTTTTGAGAATCTCTCCCGGAGTTTGAGAGATTTGGACGTGAAAGGGTACCAGTCTTGTCGGGGATTGGGAACCCTTCGCGAGAATGTCCAAAGTTTCAGCGGGATTTCCAAAATGTTGAGAGGAACTCGAAACATGTCAACCTTGGTTTTGAGAATCTCTCCCGGAGTTTGAGAGATTTGGACGTGAAAGGGTACCAGTCTTGTCGGGGATTGGGAACCCTTCGCGAGAATGTCCAAAGTTTCAGCGGGATTTCCAAAATGTTGAGAGGAACTCGAAACATGTCAACCTTGGGTTTGAGAATCTCTCCCGGAGTTTGAGAGATTTGGACGTGAAAGGGTACCAGTCTTGTCGGGGATTGGGAACCCTTCGCGAGAATGTCCAAAGTTTCAGCAGGATTTCCAAAATGTTGAGAGGAACTCGAAACATGTCAACCTTGGTTTTGAGAATCTCTCCCGGAGTTTGAGAGATTTGGACGTGAAAGGGTACCAGTCTTGTCGGGGATTGGGAACCCTTCGCCAGAATGTCCAAAGTTTCAGCGGGATTTCCAAAATGTTGAGAGGAACTCGAAACATGTCAACCTTGGTTTTGAGAATCTCTCCCGGAGTTTGAGAGATTTGGACGTGAAAGGGTACCAGTCTTGTCGGGGATTGGGAACCCTTCGCGAGAATGTCCAAAGTTTCAGCGGGATTTCCAAAACGTTGAGAGGAACTCAAAACATGTGAACCTTGGTTTTGAGAATCTCTCCCGGAGTTTGAGAGATTTGGACGTGAAAGGGTACCAGTCTTGTCGGGGATTGGGAACCCTTCGCGAGAATGTCCAAAGTTTCAGCGGGATTTCCAAAATGTTGAAAGGAACTCGAAACATGTCAACCTTGTTTTTGAGAATCTCTCCCGGAGTTTGAGAGATTTGGACGTGAAAGGGTACCAGTCTTGTCGGGGATTGGGAACCCTTCGCGAGAATGTCCCAAGTTTCAGCGGGATTTCCAAAATGTTGAGAGGAACTCAAAACATGTCAACCTTGGTTTTGAGAATCTCTCCCGGAGTTTGAGAGATTTGGACGTGAAAGGGTACCAGTCTTGTCGGGGATTGGGAACCCTTCGCGAGAATGTCCAAAGTTTCAGCGGGATTTCCAAAATGTTGAGAGGAACTCGAAACATGTCAACCTTGGTTTTGAGAATCTCTCCCGGAGTTGGAGAGATTTGGACGTGAAAGGGTACCAGTCTTGTCGGGGATTGGGAACCCTTCGCGAGAATGTCCAAAGTTTCAGCGGGATTTCCAAAATGTTGAGAGGAACTCGAAACATGTCAACCTTGGTTTTGAGAATCTCTCCCGGAGTTGGAGAGATTTGGACGTGAAAGGGTACCAGTCTTGTCGGGGATTGGGAACCCTTCGCCAGAATGTCCAAAGTTTCAGCGGGATTTCCAAAATGTTGAGAGGAACTCAAAACATGTCAACCTTGGTTTTGAGAATCTCTCCCGGAGTTTGAGAGATTTGGACGTGAAAGGGTACCAGTCTTGTCGGGGATTGGGAACCCTTCGCCAGAATGTCCAAAGTTTCAGCAGGATTTCCAAAATGTTGAGAGGAACTCGAAACATGTCAACCTTGGTTTTGAGAATCTCTCCCGGAGTTTGAGAGATTTGGACGTGAAAGGGTACCAGTCTTGTCGGGGATTGGGAACCCTTCGCGAGAATGTCCAGAGTTTCAGCGGGATTTCCAAAATGTTGAGAGGAACTCGAAACATGTCAACCTCGGTTTTGAGAATCTCTCCCGGAGTTTGAGAGATTTGGACGTGAAAGGGTACCAGTCTTGTTGGGGATTGGGAACCCTTCGCCAGAATGTCCAAAGTTTCAGCGGGATTTCCAAAATGTTGAGAGGAACTCGAAACATGTCAACCTTGGTTTTGAGAATCTCTCCCGGAGTTTGAGAGATTTGGACGTGAAAGGGTACCAGTCTTGTCGGGGATTGGGAACCCTTCGCGAGAATGTCCAAAGTTTCAGCGGGATTTCCAAAATGTTGAGAGGAACTCGAAACATGTCAACCTTGGTTTTGAGAATCTCTCCCGGAGTTTGAGAGATTTGGACGTGAAAGGGTACCAGTCTTGTCTGGGATTGGGAACCCTTCGCCAGAATGTCCAAAGTTTCAGCGGGATTTCCAAAATGTTGAGAGGAACTCGAAACATGTCAAGCTTGGTTTTGAGAATCTCTCCCGGAGTTTGAGAGATTTGGACGTGAAAGGGTACCAGTCTTGTCGGGGATTGGGAACCCTTCGCCAGAATGTCCAAAGTTTCAGCGGGATTTCCAAAATGTTGAGAGGAACTCGAAACATGTCAACCTTGGTTTTGAGAATCTCTCCCGGATTTTGAGAGATTTGGACGTGAAAGGGTACCAGTCTTGTCGGGGATTGGGAACCCTTCGCGAGAATGTCCCAAGTTTCAGCGGGATTTCCAAAATGTTGAGAGGAACTCAAAACATGTCAACCTTGGTTTTGAGAATCTCTCCCGGAGTTTGAGAGATTTGGACGTGAAAGGGTACCAGTCTTGTCGGGGATTGGGAACCCTTCGCGAGAATGTCCCAAGTTTCAGCGGGATTTCCAAAATGTTGAAAGGAACTCGAAACATGTCAACCTTGGTTTTGAGAATCTCTCCCGGAGTTTGAGAGATTTGGACGTGAAAGGGTACCAGTCTTGTCAGGGATTGGGAACCCTTCGCGAGAATGTCCAAAGTTTCAGCGGGATTTCCAAAATGTTGAGAGGAACTCGAAACATGTCAACCTTGGTTTTGAGAATCTCTCCCGGAGTTTGAGAGATTTGGACGTGAAAGGGTACCAGTCTTGTCGGGGATTGGGAACCCTTCGCGAGAATGTCCAAAGTTTCAGCGGGATTTCCAAAATGTTGAGAGGAACTCGAAACATGTCAACCTTGGTTTTGAGAATCTCTCCCGGAGTTTGAGAGATTTGGACGTGAAAGGGTACCAGTCTTGTCGGGGATTGGGAACCCTTCGCCACAATGTCCAAAGTTTCAGCGGGATTTCCAAAATGTTGAGAGGAACTCGAAACATGTCAACCTTGGTTTTGAGAATCTCTCCCGGAGTTTGAGAGATTTGGATGTGAAAGGGTACCAGTCTTGTCGGGGATTGGGAACCCTTCGCGAGAATGTCCAAAGTTTCAGCGGGATTTCCAAAATGTTGAGAGGAACTCGAAACATGTCAACCTTGGTTTTGAGAATCTCTCCCGGAGTTTGAGAGATTTGGACGTGAAAGGGTACCAGTCTTGTCGGGGATTGGGAACCCTTCGCGAGAATGTCCCAAGTTTCAGCGGGATTTCCAAAATGGTGAGAGGAACTCGAAACATGTCAGCCTTGGTTTTGAGAATCTCTCCCGGAGTTTGAGAGATTTGGACGTGAAAGGGTACCAGTCTTGTCGGGGATTGGGAACCCTTCGCGAGAATGTCCAAAGTTTCAGCGGGATTTCCAAAATGTTGAGAGGAACTCGAAACATGTCAACCTTGGTTTTGAGAATCTCTCCCGGAGTTTGAGAGATTTGGACGTGAAAGGGTACCAGTCTTGTCGGGGATTGGGAACCCTTCGCCACAATGTCCAAAGTTTCAGCGGGATTTCCAAAATGGTGAGAGGAACTCGAAACATGTCAGCCTTGGTTTTGAGAATCTCTCCCGGAGTTTGAGAGATTTGGACGTGAAAGGGTACCAGTCTTGTCGGGGATTGGGAACCCTTCGCGAGAATGTCCAAAGTTTCAGCGGGATTTCCAAAATGTTGAGAGGAACTCGAAACATGTCAACCTTGGTTTTGAGAATCTCTCCCGGAGTTTGAGAGATTTGGACGTGAAAGGGTACCAGTCTTGTCGGGGATTGGGAACCCTTCGCGAGAATGTCCAAAGTTTCAGCGGGATTTCCAAAATGTTGAGAGGAACTCGAAACATGTCAACCTCGGTTTTGAGAATCTCTCCCGGAGTTTGAGAGATTTGGACGTGAAAGGGTACCAGTCTTGTCGGGGATTGGGAACCCTTCGCGAGAATGTCCCAAGTTTCAGCAGGATTTCCAAAATGTTGAAAGGAACTCGAAACATGTCAACCTTGGTTTTGAGAATCTCTCCCGGAGTTGGAGAGATTTGGACGTGAAAGGGTACCACTCTTGTCGGGGATTGGGAACCCTTCGCGAGAATGTCCAAAGTTTCAGCAGGATTTCCAAAATGTTGAAAGGAACTCGAAACATGTCAACCTTGGTTTTGAGAATCTCTCCCGGAGTTTGAGAGATTTGGACGTGAAAGGGTACCAGTCTTGTCGGGGATTGGGAACCCTTCGCGAGAATGTCCAAAGTTTCAGCAGGATTTCCAAAATGTTGAGAGGAACTCGAAACATGTCAACCTTGGTTTTGAGAATCTCTCCCGGAGTTTGAGAGATTTGGACGTGAAAGGGTACCAGTCTTGTCGGGGATTGGGAACCCTTCGCGAGAATGTCCACAGTTTCAGCGGGATTTCCAAAATGTTGAGAGGAACTCGAAACATGTCAACCTTGGTTTTGAGAATCTCTCCCGGAGTTTGAGCGATTTGGACGTGAAAGGGTACCAGTCTTGTCGGGGATTGGGAACCCTTCGCGAGAATGTCCAAATTTTCAGCAGGATTTCCAAAATGTTGAGAGGAACTCGAAACATGTCAACCTTGGTTTTGAGAATCTCTCCCGGAGTTTGAGAGATTTGGACGTGAAAGGGTACCAGTCTTGTCGGGGATTGGGAACCCTTCGCCAGAATGTCCAAAGTTTCAGCGGGATTTCCAAAATGTTGAAAGGAACTCGAAACATGTCAACCTTGGTTTTGAGAATCTCTCCCGGAGTTGGAGAGATTTGGACGTGAAAGGGTACCAGTCTTGTCGGGGATTGGGAACCCTTCGCGAGAATGTCCAAAGTTTCAGCAGGATTTCCAAAATGTTGAGAGGAACTCGAAACATGTCAACCTTGGTTTTGAGAATCTCTCCCGGAGTTTGAGAGATTTGGACGTGAAAGGGTACCAGTCTTGTCGGGGATTGGGAACCCTTCGCGAGAATGTCCACAGTTTCAGCGGGATTTCCAAAATGTTGAGAGGAACTCGAAACATGTCAACCTTGGTTTTGAGAATCTCTCCCGGAGTTTGAGAGATTTGGACGTGAAAGGGTACCAGTCTTGTCGGGGATTGGGAACCCTTCGCGAGAATGTCCAAAGTTTCAGCAGGATTTCCAAAATGTTGAGAGGAACTCGAAACATGTCAACCTTGGTTTTGAGAATCTCTCCCGGAGTTTGAGAGATTTGGACGTGAAAGGGTACCAGTCTTGTCGGGGATTGGGAACCCTTCGCGAGAATGTCCAAAGTTTCAGCGGGATTTCCAAAATGTTGAAAGGAACTCGAAACATGTCAACCTTGGTTTTGAGAATCTCTCCCGGAGTTTGAGAGATTTGGACGTGAAAGGGTACCAGTCTTGTCGGGGATTGGGAACCCTTCGCGAGAATGTCCAAAGTTTCAGCAGGATTTCCAAAATGTTGAGAGGAACTCGAAACATGTCAACCTTGGTTTTGAGAATCTCTCCCGGAGTTTGAGAGATTTGGACGTGAAAGGGTACCAGTCTTGTCGGGGATTGGGAACCCTTCGCGAGAATGTCCACAGTTTCAGCGGGATTTCCAAAATGTTGAGAGGAACTCGAAACATGTCAACCTTGGTTTTGAGAATCTCTCCCGGAGTTTGAGAGATTTGGACGTGAAAGGGTACCAGTCTTGTCGGGGATTGGGAACCCTTCGCGAGAATGTCCAAAGTTTCAGCAGGATTTCCAAAATGTTGAGAGGAACTCGAAACATGTCAACCTTGGTTTTCAGAATCTCTCCCGGAGTTTGAGAGATTTGGACGTGAAAGGGTACCAGTCTTGTCGGGGATTGGGAACCCTTCGCGAGAATGTCCAAAGTTTCAGCGGGATTTCCAAAATGTTGAAAGGAACTCGAAACATGTCAACCTTGGTTTTGAGAATCTCTCCCGGAGTTTGAGAGATTTGGACGTGAAAGGGTACCAGTCTTGTCGGGGATTGGGAACCCTTCGCCAGAATGTCCAAAGTTTCAGCGGGATTTCCAAAATGTTGAAAGGAACTCGAAACATGTCAACCTTGGTTTTGAGAATCTCTCCCGGAGTTTGAGAGATTTGGACGTGAAAGGGTACCAGTCTTGTCGGGGATTGGGAACCCTTCGCGAGAATGTCCAAAGTTTCAGCAGGATTTCCAAAATGTTGAGAGGAACTCGAAACATGTCAACCTTGGTTTTGAGAATCTCTCCCGGAGTTTGAGAGATTTGGACGTGAAAGGGTACCAGTCTTGTCGGGGATTGGGAACCCTTCGCGAGAATGTCCAAAGTTTCAGCGGGATTTCCAAAATGTTGAGAGGAACTCGAAACATGTCAACCTTGGTTTTGAGAATCTCTCCCGGAGTTGGAGAGATTTGGACGTGAAAGGGTACCAGTCTTGTCGGGGATTGGGAACCCTTCGCGAGAATGTCCACAGTTTCAGCGGGATTTCCAAAATGTTGAGAGGAACTCGAAACATGTCAACCTTGGTTTTGAGAATCTCTCCCGGAGTTTGAGAGATTTGGACGTGAAAGGGTACCAGTCTTGTCGGGGATTGGGAACCCTTCGCGAGAATGTCCAAAGTTTCAGCAGGATTTCCAAAATGTTGAGAGGAACTCGAAACATGTCAACCTTGGTTTTGAGAATCTCTCCCGGAGTTTGAGAGATTTGGACGTGAAAGGGTACCAGTCTTGTCGGGGATTGGGAACCCTTCGCGAGAATGTCCAAAGTTTCAGCAGGATTTCCAAAATGTTGAGAGGAACTCGAAACATGTCAACCTTGGTTTTGAGAATCTCTCCCGGAGTTTGAGAGATTTGGACGTGAAAGGGTACCAGTCTTGTCGGGGATTGGGAACCCTTCGCGAGAATGTCCAAAGTTTCAGCGGGATTTCCAAAATGTTGAAAGGAACTCGAAACATGTCAACCTTGGTTTTGAGAATCTCTCCCGGAGTTTGAGAGATTTGGACGTGAAAGGGTACCAGTCTTGTCGGGGATTGGGAACCCTTCGCGAGAATGTCCAAAGTTTCAGCAGGATTTCCAAAATGTTGAGAGGAACTCGAAACATGTCAACCTTGGTTTTGAGAATCTCTCCCGGAGTTTGAGAGATTTGGACGTGAAAGGGTACCAGTCTTGTCGGGGATTGGGAACCCTTCGCGAGAATGTCCAAAGTTTCAGCAGGATTTCCAAAATGTTGAGAGGAACTCAAAACATGTCAACCTTGGTTTTGAGAATCTCTCCCGGAGTTTGAGAGATTTGGACGTGAAAGGGTACCAGTCTTGTCGGGGATTGGGAACCCTTCGCGAGAATGTCCAAAGTTTCAGCAGGATTTCCAAAATGTTGAAAGGAACTCGAAACATGTCAACCTTGGTTTTGAGAATCTCTCCCGGAGTTTGAGAGATTTGGACGTGAAAGGGTACCAGTCTTGTCGGGGATTGGGAACCCTTCGCGAGAATGTCCACAGTTTCAGCGGGATTTCCAAAATGTTGAGAGGAACTCGAAACATGTCAACCTTGGTTTTGAGAATCTCTCCCGGAGTTTGAGAGATTTGGACGTGAAAGGGTACCAGTCTTGTCGGGGATTGGGAACCCTTCGCGAGAATGTCCACAGTTTCAGCGGGATTTCCAAAATGTTGAGAGGAACTCGAAACATGTCAACCTTGGTTTTGAGAATCTCTCCCGGAGTTTGAGAGATTTGGACGTGAAAGGGTACCAGTCTTGTCGGGGATTGGGAACCCTTCGCGAGAATGTCCAAAGTTTCAGCGGGATTTCCAAAATGTTGAGAGGAACTCGAAACATGTCAACCTTGGTTTTGAGAATCTCTCCCGGAGTTTGAGAGATTTGGACGTGAAAGGGTACCAGTCTTGTCGGGGATTGGGAACCCTTCGCGAGAATGTCCAAAGTTTCAGCGGGATTTCCAAAATGTTGAAAGGAACTTGAAACATGTCAACCTTGGTTTTGAGAATCTCTCCCGGAGTTTGAGAGATTTGGACGTGAAAGGGTACCAGTCTTGTCGGGGATTGGGAACCCTTCGCGAGAATGTCCAAAGTTTCAGCAGGATTTCCAAAATGTTGAGAGGAACTCGAAACATGTCAACCTTGGTTTTGAGAATCTCTCCCGGAGTTGGAGAGATTTGGACGTGAAAGGGTACCAGTCTTGTCGGGGATTGGGAACCCTTCGCGAGAATGTCCACAGTTTCAGCGGGATTTCCAAAATGTTGAGAGGAACTCGAAACATGTCAACCTTGGTTTTGAGAATCTCTCCCGGAGTTGGAGAGATTTGGACGTGAAAGGGTACCAGTCTTGTCGGGGATTGGGAACCCTTCGCCAGAATGTCCAAAGTTTCAGCGGGATTTCCAAAATGTTGAGAGGAACTCAAAACATGTCAACCTTGGTTTTGAGAATCTCTCCCGGAGTTTGAGAGATTTGGACGTGAAAGGGTACCAGTCTTGTCGGGGATTGGGAACCCTTCGCCAGAATGTCCAAAGTTTCAGCAGGATTTCCAAAATGTTGAGAGGAACTCGAAACATGTCAACCTTGGTTTTGAGAATCTCTCCCGGAGTTTGAGAGATTTGGACGTGAAAGGGTACCAGTCTTGTTGGGGATTGGGAACCCTTCGCGAGAATGTCCAAAGTTTCAGCGGGATTTCCAAAATGTTGAGAGGAACTCGAAACATGTCAACCTTGGTTTTGAGAATCTCTCCCGGAGTTTGAGAGATTTGGACGTGAAAGGGTACCAGTCTTGTCGGGGATTGGGAACCCTTCGCGAGAATGTCCAAAGTTTCAGCGGGATTTCCAAAATCTTGAGAGGAACTCGAAACATGTCAACCTTGGTTTTGAGAATCTCTCCCGGAGTTTGAGAGATTTGGACGTGAAAGGGTACCAGTCTTGTCTGGGATTGGGAACCCTTCGCGAGAATGTCCAAAGTTTCAGCGGGATTTCCAAAATGTTGAGAGGAACTCGAAACATGTCAAGCTTGGTTTTGAGAATCTCTCCCGGAGTTTGAGAGATTTGGACGTGAAAGGGTACCAGTCTTGTCGGGGATTGGGAACCCTTCGCCAGAATGTCCAAAGTTTCAGCGGGATTTCCAAAATGTTGAGAGGAACTCGAAACATGTCAACCTTGGTTTTGAGAATCTCTCCCGGATTTTGAGAGATTTGGACGTGAAAGGGTACCAGTCTTGTCGGGGATTGGGAACCCTTCGCGAGAATGTCCCAAGTTTCAGCGGGATTTCCAAAATGTTGAGAGGAACTCAAAACATGTCAACCTTGGTTTTGAGAATCTCTCCCGGAGTTTGAGAGATTTGGACGTGAAAGGGTACCAGTCTTGTCGGGGATTGGGAACCCTTCGCGAGAATGTCCCAAGTTTCAGCGGGATTTCCAAAATGTTGAAAGGAACTCGAAACATGTCAACCTTGGTTTTGAGAATCTCTCCCGGAGTTTGAGAGATTTGGACGTGAAAGGGTACCAGTCTTGTCGGGGATTGGGAACCCTTCGCGAGAATGTCCAAAGTTTCAGCGGGATTTCCAAAATGTTGAGAGGAACTCGAAACATGTCAACCTTGGTTTTGAGAATCTCTCCCGGAGTTTGAGAGATTTGGACGTGAAAGGGTACCAGTCCTGTCGGGGATTGGGAACCCTTCGCGAGAATGTCCAAAGTTTCAGCGGGATTTCCAAAATGTTGAAAGGAACTCGAAACATGTCAACCTTGGTTTTGAGAATCTCTCCCGGAGTTTGAGAGATTTGGACGTGAAAGGGTACCAGTCTTGTCGGGGATTGGGAACCCTTCGCGAGAATGTCCAAAGTTTCAGCGGGATTTCCAAAATGTTGAGAGGAACTCGAAACATGTCAACCTTGGTTTTGAGAATCTCTCCCGGAGTTTGAGAGATTTGGATGTGAAAGGGTACCAGTCTTGTCGGGGATTGGGAACCCTTCGCCACAATGTCCAAAGTTTCAGCGGGATTTCCAAAATGTTGAGAGGAACTCGAAACATGTCAACCTTGGTTTTGAGAATCTCTCCCGGAGTTTGAGAGATTTGGACGTGAAAGGGTACCAGTCTTGTCGGGGATTGGGAACCCTTCGCCAGAATGTCCAAAGTTTCAGCGGGATTTCCAAAATGTTGAGAGGAACTCGAAACATGTCAGCCTTGGTTTTGAGAATCTCTCCCGGAGTTTGAGAGATTTGGACGTGAAAGGGTACCAGTCTTGTCGGGGATTGGGAACCCTTCGCGAGAATGTCCAAAGTTTCAGCGGGATTTCCAAAATGTTGAGAGGAACTCGAAACATGTCAACCTTGGTTTTGAGAATCTCTCCCGGAGTTTGAGAGATTTGGACGTGAAAGGGTACCAGTCTTGTCGGGGATTGGGAACCCTTCGCCACAATGTCCAAAGTTTCAGCGGGATTTCCAAAATGGTGAGAGGAACTCGAAACATGTCAGCCTTGGTTTTGAGAATCTCTCCCGGAGTTTGAGAGATTTGGACGTGAAAGGGTACCAGTCTTGTCGGGGATTGGGAACCCTTCGCGAGAATGTCCAAAGTTTCAGCGGGATTTCCAAAATGTTGAGAGGAACTCGAAACATGTCAACCTTGGTTTTGAGAATCTCTCCCGGAGTTTGAGAGATTTGGACGTGAAAGGGTACCAGTCTTGTCGGGGATTGGGAACCCTTCGCGAGAATGTCCAAAGTTTCAGCAGGATTTCCAAAATGTTGAGAGGAACTCGAAACATGTCAACCTCGGTTTTGAGAATCTCTCCCGGAGTTTGAGAGATTTGGACGTGAAAGGGTACCAGTCTTGTCGGGGATTGGGAACCCTTCGCGAGAATGTCCAAAGTTTCAGCGGGATTTCCAAAATGTTGAGAGGAACTCGAAACATGTCAACCTTGGTTTTGAGAATCTCTCCCGGAGTTTGAGAGATTTGGACGTGAAAGGGTACCAGTCTTGTCGGGGATTGGGAACCCTTCGCGAGAATGTCCAAAGTTTCAGCGGGATTTCCAAAATGTTGAGAGGAACTCGAAACATGTCAACCTTGGTTTTGAGAATCTCTCCCGGAGTTTGAGAGATTTGGACGTGAAAGGGTACCAGTCTTGTCGGGGATTGGGAACCCTTCGCCAGAATGTCCAAAGTTTCAGCGGGATTTCCAAAATGGTGAGAGGAACTCGAAACATGTCAGCCTTGGTTTTGAGAATCTCTCCTGGAGTTTGAGAGATTTGGACGTGAAAGGGTACCAGTCTTGTCGGGGATTGGGAACCCTTCGCGAGAATGTCCAAAGTTTCAGCGGGATTTCCAAAATGTTGAGAGGAATTCGAAACATGTCAACCTTGGTTTTGAGAATTTCTCCCGGAGTTTGAGAGATTTGGACGTGAAAGGGTACCAGTCTTGTCGGGGATTGGGAATCCTTCGCGAGAATGTCCAAAGTTTCAGCGGGATTTCCAAAATGTTGAGAGGAACTCGAAACATGTCAGCCTTGGTTTTGAGAATCTCTCCCGGAGTTTGAGAGATTTGGACGTGAAAGGGTACCAGTCTTGTCGGGGATTGGGAACCCTTCGCCAGAATGTCCAAAGTTTCAGCGGGATTTCCAAAATGGTGAGAGGAACTCGAAACATGTCAACCTTGGTTTTGAGAATCTCTCCAGGAGTTTGAGAGATTTGGACGTGAAAGGGTACCAGTCTTGTCGGGGATTGGGAACCCTTCGCGAGAATGTCCAAAGTTTCAGCGGGATTTCCAAAATGTTGAGAGGAACTCGAAACATGTCAACCTCGGTTTTGAGAATCTCTCCCGGAGTTTGAGAGATTTGGACGTGAAAGGGTACCAGTCTTGTCGGGGATTGGGAACCCTTCGCCAGAATGTCCAAAGTTTCAGCGGGATTTCCAAAATGTTGAGAGGAACTCGAAACATGTCAACCTTGGTTTTGAGAATCTCTCCCGGAGTTTGAGAGATTTGGACGTGAAAGGGTACCAGTCTTGTCGGGGATTGGGAACCCTTCGCGAGAATGTCCAAAGTTTCAGCGGGATTTCCAAAATGTTGAGAGGAACTCGAAACATGTCAACCTTGGTTTTGAGAATCTCTCCCGGAGTTTGAGAGATTTGGACGTGAAAGGGTACCAGTCTTGTCGGGGATTGGGAACCCTTCGCGAGAATGTCCAAAGTTTCAGCGGGATTTCCAAAATGTTGAGAGGAACTCGAAACATGTCAACCTTGGTTTTGAGAATCTCTCCCGGAGTTGGAGAGATTTGGACGTGAAAGGGTACCAGTCTTGTCGGGGATTGGGAACCCTTCGCGAGAATGTCCAAAGTTTCAGCGGGATTTCCAAAATGTTGAGAGGAACTCGAAACATGTCAACCTTGGTTTTGAGAATCTCTCCCGGAGTTTGAGAGATTTGGACGTGAAAGCGTACCAGTCTTGTCGGGGATTGGGAACCCTTCGCCACAATGTCCAAAGTTTCAGCGGGATTTCCAAAATGTTGAGAGGAACTCAAAACATGTGAACCTTGGTTTTGAGAATCTCTCCCGGAGTTTGAGAGATTTGGACGTGAAAGGGTACCAGTCTTGTCGGGGATTGGGAACCCTTCGCGAGAATGTCCAAATTTTCAGCGGGATTTCCAAAATGTTGAGAGGAACTCGAATCATGTCAATCTTGGTTTTGAGAATCTCTCCCGGAGTTTGAGAGATTTGGACGTGAAAGGGTACCAGTCTTGTCGGGGATTGGGAACCCTTCGCCAGAATGTCCAAAGTTTCAGCGGGATTTCCAAAATGTTGAGAGGAACTCGAAACATGTCAACCTTGGTTTTGAGAATCTCTCCCGGAGTTTGAGAGATTTGGACGTGAAAGGGTACCAGTCTTGTCGGGGATTGGGAACCCTTCGCCAGAATGTCCAAAGTTTCAGCGGGATTTCCAAAATGTTGAGAGGAACTCGAAACATGTCAACCTTGGTTTTGAGAATCTCTCCCGGAGTTTGAGAGATTTGGACGTGAAAGGGTACCAGTCTTGTCGGGGATTGGGAACCCTTCGCGAGAATGTCCAAAGTTTCAGCGGGATTTCCAAAATGTTGAGAGGAACTCGAAACATGTCAACCTCGGTTTTGAGAATCTCTCCCGGAGTTTGAGAGATTTGGACGTGAAAGGGTACCAGTCTTGTCGGGGATTGGGAACCCTTCGCGAGAATGTCCAAAGTTTCAGCGGGATTTCCAAAATGTTGAGAGGAACTCAAAACATGTCAACCTTGGTTTTGAGAATCTCTCCCGGAGTTTGAGAGATTTGGACGTGAAAGGGTACCAGTCTTGTCGGGGATTGGGAACCTTTCGCCAGAATGTCCAAAGTTTCAGCGGGATTTCCAAAATGTTGAGAGGAACTCGAAACATGTCAACCTTGGTTTTGAGAATCTCTCCCGGAGTTTGAGAGATTTGGACGTGAAAGGGTACCAGTCTTGTCGGGGATTGGGAACCCTTCACGAGAATGTCCCAAGTTTCAGCGGGATTTCCAAAATGTTGAAAGGAACTCGAAACATGTCAACCTTGGTTTTGAGAATCTCTCCCGGAGTTTGAGAGATTTGGACGTGAAAGGGTACCAGTCTTGTCGGGGATTGGGAACCCTTCGCCAGAATGTCCAAAGTTTCAGCGGGATTTCCAAAATGTTGAGAGGAACTCGAAACATGTCAACCTTGGTTTTGAGAATCTCTCCCGGAGTTTGAGAGATTTGGACGTGAAAGGGTACCAGTCTTGTCGGGGATTGGGAACCCTTCGCGAGAATGTCCAAAGTTTCAGCGGGATTTCCAAAATGTTGAGAGGAACTCGAAACATGTCAACCTCGGTTTTGAGAATCTCTCCCGGAGTTTGAGAGATTTGGATGTGAAAGGGTACCAGTCTTGTCGGGGATTGGGAACCCTTCGCCAGAATGTCCAAAGTTTCAGCGGGATTTCCAAAATGTTGAGAGGAACTCGAAACATGTCAACCTTGGTTTTGAGAATCTCTCCCGGAGTTTGAGAGATTTGGACGTGAAAGGGTACCAGTCTTGTCGGGGATTGGGAACCCTTCGCCAGAATGTCCAAAGTTTCAGCGGGATTTCCAAAATGGTGAGAGGAACTCGAAACATGTCAGCCTTGGTTTTGAGAATCTCTCCTGGAGTTTGAGAGATTTGGACGTGAAAGGGTAGCAATCTTGTCGGGGATTGGGAACCCTTCGCGAGAATGTCCAAAGTTTCAGCGGGATTTCCAAAATGTTGAGAGGAACTCGAAACATGTCAACCTTGGTTTTGAGAATCTCTCCCGGAGTTTGAGAGATTTGGACGTGAAAGGGTACCAGTCTTGTCGGGGATTGGGAACCCTTCGCGAGAATGTCCAAAGTTTCAGCGGGATTTCCAAAATGTTGAGAGGAACTCGAAACATGTCAGCCTTGGTTTTGAGAATCTCTCCCGGAGTTTGAGAGATTTGGACGTGAAAGGGTACCAGTCTTGTCGGGGATTGGGAACCCTTCGCCAGAATGTCCAAAGTTTCAGTGGGATTTCCAAAATGGTGAGAGGAACTCGAAACATGTCAAGCTTGGTTTTGAGAATCTCTCCCGGAGTTTGAGAGATTTGGACGTGAAAGGGTACCAGTCTTGTCGGGGATTGGGAACCCTTCGCGAGAATGTCCAAAGTTTCAGCGGGATTTCCAAAATGTTGAGAGGAACTCGAAACATGTCAACCTTGGTTTTGAGAATCTCTCCCGGAGTTTGAGAGATTTGGACGTGAAAGGGTACCAGTCTTGTCGGGGATTGGGAACCCTTCGCCAGAATGTCCAAAGTTTCAGCGGGATTTCCAAAATGTTGAGAGGAACTCGAAACATGTCAACCTTGGTTTTGAGAATCTCTCCTGGAGTTTGAGAGATTTGGACGTGAAAGGGTACCAGTCTTGTCGGGGATTGGGAACCCTTCGCGAGAATGTCCAAAGTTTCAGCGGGATTTCCAAAATGTTGAGAGGAACTCAAAACATGTCAACCTTGGTTTTGAGAATCTCTCCCGGAGTTTGAGAGATTTGGACGTGAAAGGGTACCAGTCTTGTCGGGGATTGGGAACCCTTCGCGAGAATGTCCAAAGTTTCAGCGGGATTTCCAAAATGTTGAGAGGAACTCGAAACATGTCAACCTTGGTTTTGAGAATCTCTCCCGGAGTTTGAGAGATTTGGACGTGAAAGGGTACCAGTCTTGTCGGGGATTGGGAACCCTTCGCCAGAATGTCCAAAGTTTCAGCGGGATTTCCAAAATGTTGAGAGGAACTCAAAACATGTCAGCCTTGGTTTTGAGAATCTCTCCCGGAGTTTGAGAGATTTGGACGTGAAAGGGTACCAGTCTTGTCGGGGATTGGGAACCCTTCGCCAGAATGTCCAAATTTTCAGCGGGATTTCCAAAATGTTGAGAGGAACTCGAAACATGTCAACCTTGATTTTGAGAATCTCTCCCGGAGTTTGAGAGATTTGGACGTGAAAGGGTACCAGTCTTGTCGGGGATTGGGAACCCTTCGCCACAATGTCCAAAGTTTCAGCGGGATTTCCAAAATGTTGAAAGGAACTCGAAACATGTCAACCTTGGTTTTGAGAATCTCTCCCGGAGTTTGAGAGATTTGGACGTGAAAGGGTACCAGTCTTGTCGGGGATTGGGAACCCTTCGCGAGAATGTCCAAAGTTTCAGCGGGATTTCCAAAATGTTGAGAGGAACTCGAAACATGTCAACCTTGGTTTTGAGAATCTCTCCCGGAGTTTGAGAGATTTGGACGTGAAAGGGTACCAGTCTTGTCGGGGATTGGGAACCCTTCGCGAGAATGTCCAAAGTTTCAGCGGGATTTCCAAAATGTTGAGAGGAACTCGAAACATGTGAACCTTGGTTTTGAGAATCTCTCCCGGAGTTTGAGAGATTTGGACGTGAAAGGGTACCAGTCTTGTCGGGGATTGGGAACCCTTCGCCACAATGTCCAAAGTTTCAGCGGGATTTCCAAAATGTTGAGAGGAACTCAAAACATGTGAACCTTGGTTTTGAGAATCTCTCCCGGAGTTGGAGAGATTTGGACGTGAAAGGGTACCAGTCTTGTCGGGGATTGGGAACCCTTCGCCACAATGTCCAAAGTTTCAGCGGGATTTCCAAAATGTTGAGAGGAACTCGAAACATGTCAACCTTGGTTTTGAGAATCTCTCCCGGAGTTTGAGAGATTTGGACGTGAAAGCGTACCAGTCTTGCCGGGGATTGGGAACCCTTCGCCAGAATGTCCAAAGTTTCAGCGGGATTTCCAAAATGTTGAGAGGAACTCAAAACATGTCAACCTTGGTTTTGAGAATCTCTCCCGGAGTTTGAGAGATTTGGACGTGAAAGGGTACCAGTCTTGTCGGGGATTGGGAACCCTTCGCGAGAATGTCCAAAGTTTCAGCGGGATTTCCAAAATGTTGAGAGGAACTCGAAACATGTCAACCTTGATTTTGAGAATCTCTCCCGGAGTTGGAGAGATTTGGACGTGAAAGGGTACCAGTCTTGTCGGGGATTGGGAACCCTTCGCGAGAATGTCCCAAGTTTCAGCGGGATTTCCAAAATGTTGAAAGGAACTCGAAACATGTCAACCTTGGTTTTGAGAATCTCTCCCGGAGTTTGAGAGATTTGGACGTGAAAGGGTACCAGTCTTGTCGGGGATTGGGAACCCTTCGCGAGAATGTCCAAAGTTTCAGCGGGATTTCCAAAATGTTGAGAGGAACTCGAAACATGTCAGCCTTGGTTTTGAGAATCTCTCCCACAGTTTGAGAGATTTGGACGTGAAAGGGTACCAGTCTTGTCGGGGATTGGGAACCCTTCGCGAGAATGTCCAAAGTTTCAGCGGGATTTCCAAAATGTTGAGAGGAACTCGAAACATGTCAACCTTGGTTTTGAGAATCTCTCCCGGAGTTTGAGAGATTTGGACCTCAAAGGGTACCAGTCTTGTCGGGGATTGGGAACCCTTCGCCACAATGTCCAAAGTTTCAGCGGGATTTCCAAAATGTTGAGAGGAACTCGAAACATGTCAACCTTGGTTTTGAGAATCTCTCCCGGAGTTGGAGAGATTTGGACGTGAAAGGGTACCAGTCTTGTCGGGGATTGGGAACCCTTCGCGAGAATGTCCAAAGTTTCAGCGGGATTTCCAAAATGTTGAGAGGAACTCGAAACATGTCAGCCTTGGTTTTGAGAATCTCTCCCGGAGTTTGAGAGATTTGGACGTGAAAGGGTACCAGTCTTGTCGGGGATTGGGAACCCTTCGCGAGAATGTCCAAAGTTTCAGCGGGATTTCCAAAATGTTGAGAGGAACTCGAAACATGTCAACCTTGGTTTTGAGAATCTCTCCCGGAGTTTGAGAGATTTGGACGTGAAAGGGTACCAGTCTTGTCGGGGATTGGGAACCCTTCGCCACAATGTCCAAAGTTTCAGCGGGATTTCCAAAATGTTGAGAGGAACTCGAAACATGTCAACCTTGGTTTTGAGAATCTCTCCCGGAGTTTGAGAGATTTGGACGTGAAAGGGTACCAGTCTTGTCGGGGATTGGGAACCCTTCGCGAGAATGTCCAAAGTTTCAGCGGGATTTCCAAAATGTTGAGAGGAACTCGAAACATGTCAACCTTGATTTTGAGAATCTCTCCCGGAGTTGGAGAGATTTGGACGTGAAAGGGTACCAGTCTTGTCGGGGATTGGGAACCCTTCGCGAGAATGTCCCAAGTTTCAGTGGGATTTCCAAAATGTTGAAAGGAACTCGAAACATGTCAACCTTGGTTTTGAGAATCTCTCCCGGAGTTTGAGAGATTTGGACGTGAAAGGGTACCAGTCTTGTCGGGGATTGGGAACCCTTCGCCACAATGTCCAAAGTTTCAGCGGGATTTCCAAAATGTTGAGAGGAACTCGAAACATGTCAACCTTGGTTTTGAGAATCTCTCCCGGAGTTTGAGAGATTTGGACGTGAAAGGGTACCACTCTTGTCGGGGATTGGGAACCCTTCGCGAGAATGTCCCAAGTTTCAGCGGGATTTCCAAAATGTTGAAAGGAACTCGAAACATGTCAACCTTGGTTTTGAGAATCTCTCCCGGAGTTTGAGAGATTTGGACGTGAAAGGGTACCAGTCTTGTCGGGGATTGGGAACCCTTCGCCACAATGTCCAAAGTTTCAGCGGGATTTCCAAAATGTTGAGAGGAACTCGAAACATGTCAACCTTGGTTTTGAGAATCTCTCCCGGAGTTGGAGAGATTTGGACGTGAAAGGGTACCAGTCTTGTCTGGGATTGGGAACCCTTCGCGAGAATGTCCAAAGTTTCAGCGGGATTTCCAAAATGTTGAGAGGAACTCGAAACATGTCAACCTTGGTTTTGAGAATCTCTCCCGGAGTTTGAGAGATTTGGACGTGAAAGGGTACCAGTCTTGTCGGGGATTGGGAACCCTTCGCGAGAATGTCCAAAGTTTCAGCAGGATTTCCAAAATGTTGAGAGGAACTCGAAACATGTCAACCTTGGTTTTGAGAATCTCTCCCGGAGTTGGAGAGATTTGGACGTGAAAGGGTACCAGTCTTGTCGGGGATTGGGAACCCTTCGCGAGAATGTCCAAAGTTTCAGCGGGATTTCCAAAATGTTGAGAGGAACTCGAAACATGTCAACCTTGGTTTTGAGAATCTCTCCCGGAGTTTGAGAGATTTGGACGTGAAAGGGTACCAGTCTTGTCGGGGATTGGGAACCCTTTGCGAGAATGTCCAATGTTTCAGCGGGATTTCCAAAATGTTGAGAGGAACTCGAAACATGTCAACCTTGGTTTTGAGAATCTCTCCCGGAGTTTGAGAGATTTGGACGTGAAAGGGTACCAGTCTTGTCGGGGATTGGGAACCCTTCGCGAGAATGTCCAAAGTTTCAGCGGGATTTCCAAAATGTTGAGAGGAACTCGAAACATGTCAACCTTGGTTTTGAGAATCTCTCCCGGAGTTTGAGAGATTTGGACGTGAAAGGGTACCAGTCTTGTCGGGGATTGGGAACCCTTCGCCACAATGTCCAAAGTTTCAGCGGGATTTCCAAAATGTTGAGAGGAACTCGAAACATGTCAACCTTGATTTTGAGAATCTCTCCCGGAGTTGGAGAGATTTGGACGTGAAAGGGTACCAGTCTTGTCGGGGATTGGGAACCCTTCGCGAGAATGTCCCAAGTTTCAGCGGGATTTCCAAAATGTTGAAAGGAACTCGAAACATGTCAACCTTGGTTTTGAGAATCTCTCCCGGAGTTTGAGAGATTTGGACGTGAAAGGGTACCACTCTTGTCGGGGATTGGGAACCCTTCGCGAGAATGTCCAAAGTTTCAGCGGGATTTCCAAAATGTTGAGAGGAACTCGAAACATGTCAACCTCGGTTTTGAGAATCTCTCCCGGAGTTTGAGAGATTTGGACCTGAAAGGGTACCAGTCTTGTCGGGGATTGGGAACCCTTCGCCACAATGTCCAAAGTTTCAGCGGGATTTCCAAAATGTTGAGAGGAACTCGAAACATGTCAACCTCGGTTTTGAGAATCTCTCCCGGAGTTTGAGAGATTTGGACATGAAAGGGTACCAGTCTTGTCGGGGATTGGGAACCCTTCGCGAGAATGTCCAAAGTTTCAGCGGGATTTCCAAAATGTTGAGAGGAACTCGAAACATGTCAACCTTGGTTTTGAGAATCTCTCCCGGAGTTTGAGAGATTTGGACGTGAAAGGGTACCAGTCTTGTCGGGGATTGGGAACCCTTCGCCAGAATGTCCAAAGTTTCAGCGGGATTTCCAAAATGTTGAGAGGAACTCGAAACATGTCAACCTTGGTTTTGAGAATCTCTCCCGGAGTTTGAGAGATTTGGACGTGAAAGGGTACCAGTCTTGTCGGGGATTGGGAACCCTTCGCGAGAATGTCCAAAGTTTCAGCGGGATTTCCAAAATGTTGAGAGGAACTCGAAACATGTCAACCTTGGTTTTGAGAATCTCTCCCGGAGTTTGAGAGATTTGGACGTGAAAGGGTACCAGTCTTGTCGGGGATTGGGAACCCTTCGCGAGAATGTCCAAAGTTTCAGCGGGATTTCCAAAATGTTGAAAGGAACTCGAAACATGTCAACCTTGGTTTTGAGAATCTCTCCCGGAGTTTGAGAGATTTGGACGTGAAAGGGTACCAGTCTTGTCGGGGATTGGGAACCCTTCGCCACAATGTCCAAAGTTTCAGCGGGATTTCCAAAATGTTGAGAGGAACTCGAAACATGTCAACCTTGGTTTTGAGAATCTCTCCCGGAGTTGGAGAGATTTGGACGTGAAAGGGTACCAGTCTTGTCTGGGATTGGGAACCCTTCGCGAGAATGTCCAAAGTTTCAGCGGGATTTCCAAAATGTTGAGAGGAACTCGAAACATGTCAACCTTGGTTTTGAGAATCTCTCCCGGAGTTTGAGAGATTTGGACGTGAAAGGGTACCAGTCTTGTCGGGGATTGGGAACCCTTCGCGAGAATGTCCAAAGTTTCAGCGGGATTTCCAAAATGTTGAGAGGAACTCGAAACATGTCAACATTGGTTTTGAGAATCTCTCCCGGAGTTGGAGAGATTTGGACGTGAAAGGGTACCAGTCTTGTCGGGGATTGGGAACCCTTCGCGAGAATGTCCAAAGTTTCAGCGGGATTTCCAAAATGTTGAAAGGAACTCGAAACATGTCAACCTTGGTTTTGAGAATCTCTCCCGGAGTTTGAGAGATTTGGACGTGAAAGGGTACCAGTCTTGTCGGGGATTGGGAACCCTTTGCGAGAATGTCCAATGTTTCAGCGGGATTTCCAAAATGTTGAGAGGAACTCGAAACATGTCAACCTTGGTTTTGAGAATCTCTCCCGGAGTTTGAGAGATTTGGACGTGAAAGGGTACCAGTCTTGTCGGGGATTGGGAACCCTTCGCGAGAATGTCCAAAGTTTCAGCGGGATTTCCAAAATGTTGAGAGGAACTCGAAACATGTCAACCTTGGTTTTGAGAATCTCTCCCGGAGTTTGAGAGATTTGGACGTGAAAGGGTACCAGTCTTGTCGGGGATTGGGAACCCTTCGCGAGAATGTCCAAAGTTTCAGCGGGATTTCCAAAATGTTGAGAGGAACTCGAAACATGTCAACCTTGATTTTGAGAATCTCTCCCGGAGTTGGAGAGATTTGGACGTGAAAGGGTACCAGTCTTGTCGGGGATTGGGAACCCTTCGCGAGAATGTCCCAAGTTTCAGCGGGATTTCCAAAATGTTGAAAGGAACTCGAAACATGTCAACCTTGGTTTTGAGAATCTCTCCCGGAGTTTGAGAGATTTGGACGTGAAAGGGTACCAGTCTTGTCGGGGATTGGGAACCCTTCGCCAGAATGTCCAAAGTTTCAGCGGGATTTCCAAAATGTTGAGAGGAACTCGAAACATGTCAACCTTGGTTTTGAGAATCTCTCCCGGAGTTTGAGAGATTTGGACGTGAAAGGGTACCAGTCTTGTCGGGGATTGGGAACCCTTCGCGAGAATGTCCAAAGTTTCAGCGGGATTTCCAAAATGTTGAGAGGAACTCGAAACATGTCAACCTTGGTTTTGAGAATCTCTCCCGGAGTTTGAGAGATTTGGACCTGAAAGGGTACCAGTCTTGTCGGGGATTGGGAACCCTTCGCCACAATGTCCAAAGTTTCAGCGGGATTTCCAAAATGTTGAGAGGAACTCGAAACATGTCAACCTTGGTTTTGAGAATCTCTCCCGGAGTTGGAGAGATTTGGACGTGAAAGGGTACCAGTCTTGTCGGGGATTGGGAACCCTTCGCGAGAATGTCCAAAGTTTCAGCGGGATTTCCAAAATGTTGAGAGGAACTCGAAACATGTCAACCTTGGTTTTGAGAATCTCTCCCGGAGTTTGAGAGATTTGGACGTGAAAGGGTACCAGTCTTGTCGGGGATTGGGAACCCTTCGCGAGAATGTCCAAAGTTTCAGCGGGATTTCCAAAATGTTGAGAGGAACTCGAAACATGTCAACCTTGATTTTGAGAATCTCTCCCGGAGTTGGAGAGATTTGGACGTGAAAGGGTACCAGTCTTGTCGGGGATTGGGAACCCTTCGCGAGAATGTCCAAAGTTTCAGCGGGATTTCCAAAATGTTGAAAGGAACTCGAAACATGTCAACCTTGGTTTTGAGAATCTCTCCCGGAGTTTGAGAGATTTGGACGTGAAAGGGTACCAGTCTTGTCGGGGATTGGGAACCCTTCGCCACAATGTCCAAAGTTTCAGCGGGATTTCCAAAATGTTGAGAGGAACTCGAAACATGTCAACCTTGGTTTTGAGAATCTCTCCCGGAGTTGGAGAGATTTGGACGTGAAAGGGTACCAGTCTTGTCTGGGATTGGGAACCCTTCGCGAGAATGTCCAAAGTTTCAGCGGGATTTCCAAAATGTTGAGAGGAACTCGAAACATGTCAACCTTGGTTTTGAGAATCTCTCCCGGAGTTTGAGAGATTTGGACGTGAAAGGGTACCAGTCTTGTCGGGGATTGGGAACCCTTCGCGAGAATGTCCAAAGTTTCAGCGGGATTTCCAAAATGTTGAGAGGAACTCGAAACATGTCAACCTTGGTTTTGAGAATCTCTCTGGGAGTTTGAGAGATTTGGACGTGAAAGGGTACCAGTCTTGTCGGGGATTGGGAACCCTTCGCGAGAATGTCCAAAGTTTCAGCGGGATTTCCAAAATGTTGAGAGGAACTCGAAACATGTCAACCTTGGTTTTGAGAATCTCTCCCGGAGTTTGAGAGATTTGGACGTGAAAGGGTACCAGTCTTGTCGGGGATTGGGAACCCTTTGCGAGAATGTCCAAAGTTTCAGCGGGATTTCCAAAATGTTGAGAGGAACTCGAAACATGTCAACCTTGGTTTTGAGAATCTCTCCCGGAGTTTGAGAGATTTGGACGTGAAAGGGTACCAGTCTTGTCGGGGATTGGGAACCCTTTGCGAGAATGTCCAAAGTTTCAGCGGGATTTCCAAAATGTTGAAAGGAACTCGAAACATGTCAACCTTGGTTTTGAGAATCTCTCCCGGAGTTTGAGAGATTTGGACGTGAAAGGGTACCAGTCTTGTCGGGGATTGGGAACCCTTCGCCACAATGTCCAAAGTTTCAGCGGGATTTCCAAAATGTTGAGAGGAACTCGAAACATGTCAACCTTGGTTTTGAGAATCTCTCCCGGAGTTGGAGAGATTTGGACGTGAAAGGGTACCAGTCTTGTCTGGGATTGGGAACCCTTCGCGAGAATGTCCAAAGTTTCAGCAGGATTTCCAAAATGTTGAGAGGAACTCGAAACATGTCAACCTTGGTTTTGAGAATCTCTCCCGGAGTTGGAGAGATTTGGACGTGAAAGGGTACCAGTCTTGTCGGGGATTGGGAACCCTTCGCGAGAATGTCCAAAGTTTCAGCGGGATTTCCAAAATGTTGAGAGGAACTCGAAACATGTCAACCTTGGTTTTGAGAATCTCTCCTGGAGTTTGAGAGATTTGGACGTGAAAGGGTACCAGTCTTGTCGGGGATTGGGAACCCTTTGCGAGAATGTCCAAAGTTTCAGCGGGATTTCCAAAATGTTGAGAGGAACTCGAAACATGTCAACCTTGGTTTTGAGAATCTCTCCCGGAGTTTGAGAGATTTGGACGTGAAAGGGTACCAGTCTTGTCGGGGATTGGGAACCCTTCGCGAGAATGTCCAAAGTTTCAGCGGGATTTCCAAAATGTTGAGAGGAACTCGAAACATGTCAACCTTGGTTTTGAGAATCTCTCCCGGAGTTTGAGAGATTTGGACGTGAAAGGGTACCAGTCTTGTCGGGGATTGGGAACCCTTCGCGAGAATGTCCAAAGTTTCAGCGGGATTTCCAAAATGTTGAGAGGAACTCGAAACATGTCAACCTTGATTTTGAGAATCTCTCCCGGAGTTGGAGAGATTTGGACGTGAAAGGGTACCAGTCTTGTCGGGGATTGGGAACCCTTCGCGAGAATGTCCCAAGTTTCAGCGGGATTTCCAAAATGTTGAAAGGAACTCGAAACATGTCAACCTTGGTTTTGAGAATCTCTCCCGGAGTTTGAGAGATTTGGACGTGAAAGGGTACCAGTCTTGTCGGGGATTGGGAACCCTTCGCCAGAATGTCCAAAGTTTCAGCGGGATTTCCAAAATGTTGAGAGGAACTCGAAACATGTCAACCTTGGTTTTGAGAATCTCTCCCGGAGTTGGAGAGATTTGGACGTGAAAGGGTACCAGTCTTGTCGGGGATTGGGAACCCTTCGCGAGAATGTCCAAAGTTTCAGCGGGATTTCCAAAATGTTGAGAGGAACTCGAAACATGTCAACCTTGGTTTTGAGAATCTCTCCCGGAGTTTGAGAGATTTGGACGTGAAAGGGTACCAGTCTTGTCGGGGATTGGGAACCCTTCGCGAGAATGTCCAAAGTTTCAGCAGGATTTCCAAAATGTTGAGAGGAACTCGAAACATGTCAACCTTGGTTTTGAGAATCTCTCCCGGAGTTGGAGAGATTTGGACGTGAAAGGGTACCAGTCTTGTCGGGGATTGGGAACCCTTCGCGAGAATGTCCAAAGTTTCAGCGGGATTTCCAAAATGTTGAGAGGAACTCGAAACATGTCAACCTTGGTTTTGAGAATCTCTCCCAGAGTTTGAGAGATTTGGACGTGAAAGGGTACCAGTCTTGTCGGGGATTGGGAACCCTTCACCACAATGTCCAAAGTTTCAGCGCGATTTCCAAAATGTTGAGAGGAACTCGAAACATGTCAACCTTGGTTTTGAGAATCTCTCCCGGAGTTTGAGAGATTTGGACGTGAAAGCGTACCAGTCTTGCCGGGGATTGGGAACCCTTCGCCAGAATGTCCAAAGTTTCAGCGGGATTTCCAAAATGTTGAGAGGAACTCAAAACATGTCAACCTTGGTTTTGAGAATCTCTCCCGGAGTTTGAGAGATTTGGACGTGAAAGGGTACCAGTCTTGTCGGGGATTGGGAACCCTTCGCGAGAATGTCCAAAGTTTCAGCGGGATTTCCAAAATGTTGAGAGGAACTCGAAACATGTCAACCTTGATTTTGAGAATCTCTCCCGGAGTTGGAGAGATTTGGACGTGAAAGGGTACCAGTCTTGTCGGGGATTGGGAACCCTTCGCGAGAATGTCCCAAGTTTCAGTGGGATTTCCAAAATGTTGAAAGGAACTCGAAACATGTCAACCTTGGTTTTGAGAATCTCTCCCGGAGTTTGAGAGATTTGGACGTGAAAGGGTACCAGTCTTGTCGGGGATTGGGAACCCTTCGCGAGAATGTCCAAAGTTTCAGCGGGATTTCCAAAATGTTGAGAGGAACTCGAAACATGTCAACCTTGGTTTTGAGAATCTCTCCCGGAGTTTGAGAGATTTGGACGTGAAAGGGTACCAGTCTTGTCGGGGATTGGGAACCCTTCGCCAGAATGTCCAAAGTTTCAGCGGGATTTCCAAAATGTTGAGAGGAACTCGAAACATGTCAACCTCGGTTTTGAGAATCTCTCCCGGAGTTTGAGAGATTTGGACCTGAAAGGGTACCAGTCTTGTCGGGGATTGGGAACCCTTCGCGAGAATGTCCAAAGTTTCAGCGGGATTTCCAAAATGTTGAGAGGAACTCGAAACATGTCAACCTTGGTTTTGAGAATCTCTCCCGGAGTTTGAGAGATTTGGACCTGAAAGGGTACCAGTCTTGTCGGGGATTGGGAACCCTTCGCCACAATGTCCAAAGTTTCAGCGGGATTTCCAAAATGTTGAGAGGAACTCGAAACATGTCAACCTTGGTTTTGAGAATCTCTCCCGGAGTTGGAGAGATTTGGACGTGAAAGGGTACCAGTCTTGTCGGGGATTGGGAACCCTTCGCGAGAATGTCCAAAGTTTCAGCGGGATTTCCAAAATGTTGAGAGGAACTCGAAACATGTCAACCTTGGTTTTGAGAATCTCTCCCGGAGTTTGAGAGATTTGGACGTGAAAGGGTACCAGTCTTGTCGGGGATTGGGAACCCTTCGCGAGAATGTCCAAAGTTTCAGCGGGATTTCCAAAATGTTGAGAGGAACTCGAAACATGTCAACCTTGATTTTGAGAATCTCTCCCGGAGTTGGAGAGATTTGGACGTGAAAGGGTACCAGTCTTGTCGGGGATTGGGAACCCTTCGCGAGAATGTCCCAAGTTTCAGTGGGATTTCCAAAATGTTGAAAGGAACTTGAAACATGTCAACCTTGGTTTTGAGAATCTCTCCCGGAGTTTGAGAGATTTGGACGTGAAAGGGTACCAGTCTTGTCGGGGATTGGGAACCCTTCGCCAGAATGTCCAAAGTTTCAGCGGGATTTCCAAAATGTTGAGAGGAACTCGAAACATGTCAACCTTGGTTTTGAGAATCTCTCCCGGAGTTTGAGAGATTTGGACGTGAAAGGGTACCAGTCTTGTCGGGGATTGGGAACCCTTCGCGAGAATGTCCAAAGTTTCAGCGGGATTTCCAAAATGTTGAAAGGAACTCGAAACATGTCAACCTTGGTTTTGAGAATCTCTCCCGGAGTTTGAGAGATTTGGACGTGAAAGGGTACCAGTCTTGTCGGGGATTGGGAACCCTTCGCGAGAATGTCCACAGTTTCAGCGGGATTTCCAAAATGTTGAGAGGAACTCGAAACATGTCAACCTTGGTTTTGAGAATCTCTCCCGGAGTTTGAGAGATTTGGACGTGAAAGGGTACCAGTCTTGTCGGAGATTGGGAACCCTTCGCCAGAATGTCCAAAGTTTAAGCGGGATTTCCAAAATGTTGAGAGGAACTCGAAACATGTCAACCTTGGTTTTGAGAATCTCTCCGGGAGTTTGAGAGATTTGGACGTGAAAGGGTACCAGTCTTGTCGGGGATTGAGAACCCTTCGCGAGAATGTCCAAAGTTTCAGCGGGATTTCCAAAATGTTGAGAGGAACTCGAAACATGTCAACCTTGGTTTTGAGAATCTCTCCCGGAGTTTGAGAGATTTGGACGTGAAAGGGTACCAGTCTTGTCGGGGATTGGGAACCCTTTGCGAGAATGTCCAATGTTTCAGCGGGATTTCCAAAATGTTGAGAGGAACTCGAAACATGTCAACCTTGGTTTTGAGAATCTCTCCCGGAGTTTGAGAGATTTGGACGTGAAAGGGTACCAGTCTTGTCGGGGATTGGGAACCCTTCGCGAGAATGTCCAAAGTTTCAGCGGGATTTCCAAAATGTTGAAAGGAACTCGAAACATGTCAACCTTGGTTTTGAGAATCTCTCCCGGAGTTTGAGAGATTTGGACGTGAAAGGGTACCAGTCTTGTCGGGGATTGGGAACCCTTCGCCACAATGTCCAAAGTTTCAGCGGGATTTCCAAAATGTTGAGAGGAACTCGAAACATGTCAACCTTGGTTTTGAGAATCTCTCCCGGAGTTGGAGAGATTTGGACGTGAAAGGGTACCAGTCTTGTCGGGGATTGGGAACCCTTTGCGAGAATGTCCAAAGTTTCAGCGGGATTTCCAAAATGTTGAGAGGAACTCGAAACATGTCAACCTTGGTTTTGAGAATCTCTCCCGGAGTTTGAGAGATTTGGACGTGAAAGGGTACCAGTCTTGTCGGGGATTGGGAACCCTTCGCGAGAATGTCCAAAGTTTCAGCGGGATTTCCAAAATGTTGAGAGGAACTCGAAACATGTCAACCTTGGTTTTGAGAATCTCTCCCGGAGTTTGAGAGATTTGGACGTGAAAGGGTACCAGTCTTGTCGGGGATTGGGAACCCTTCGCGAGAATGTCCAAAGTTTCAGCGGGATTTCCAAAATGTTGAGAGGAACTCGAAACATGTCAACCTTGATTTTGAGAATCTCTCCCGGAGTTGGAGAGATTTGGACGTGAAAGGGTACCAGTCTTGTCGGGGATTGGGAACCCTTCGCGAGAATGTCCCAAGTTTCAGCGGGATTTCCAAAATGTTGAAAGGAACTCGAAACATGTCAACCTTGGTTTTGAGAATCTCTCCCGGAGTTTGAGAGATTTGGACGTGAAAGGGTACCAGTCTTGTCGGGGATTGGGAACCCTTCGCCAGAATGTCCAAAGTTTCAGCGGGATTTCCAAAATGTTGAGAGGAACTCGAAACATGTCAACCTTGGTTTTGAGAATCTCTCCCGGAGTTGGAGAGATTTGGACGTGAAAGGGTACCAGTCTTGTCGGGGATTGGGAACCCTTCGCGAGAATGTCCAAAGTTTCAGCGGGATTTCCAAAATGTTGAGAGGAACTCGAAACATGTCAACCTTGGTTTTGAGAATCTCTCCCGGAGTTTGAGAGATTTGGACGTGAAAGGGTACCAGTCTTGTCGGGGATTGGGAACCCTTCGCGAGAATGTCCAAAGTTTCAGCAGGATTTCCAAAATGTTGAGAGGAACTCGAAACATGTCAACCTTGGTTTTGAGAATCTCTCCCGGAGTTGGAGAGATTTGGACGTGAAAGGGTACCAGTCTTGTCGGGGATTGGGAACCCTTCGCGAGAATGTCCAAAGTTTCAGCGGGATTTCCAAAATGTTGAGAGGAACTCGAAACATGTCAACCTTGGTTTTGAGAATCTCTCCCGGAGTTTGAGAGATTTGGACGTGAAAGGGTACCAGTCTTGTCGGGGATTGGGAACCCTTCACCACAATGTCCAAAGTTTCAGCGCGATTTCCAAAATGTTGAGAGGAACTCGAAACATGTCAACCTTGGTTTTGAGAATCTCTCCCGGAGTTTGAGAGATTTGGACGTGAAAGCGTACCAGTCTTGCCGGGGATTGGGAACCCTTCGCCAGAATGTCCAAAGTTTCAGCGGGATTTCCAAAATGTTGAGAGGAACTCAAAACATGTCAACCTTGGTTTTGAGAATCTCTCCCGGAGTTTGAGAGATTTGGACGTGAAAGGGTACCAGTCTTGTCGGGGATTGGGAACCCTTCGCGAGATGTCCAAAGTTTCAGCGGGATTTCCAAAATGTTGAGAGGAACTCGAAACATGTCAACCTTGATTTTGAGAATCTCTCCCGGAGTTGGAGAGATTTGGACGTGAAAGGGTACCAGTCTTGTCGGGGATTGGGAACCCTTCGCGAGAATGTCCCAAGTTTCAGTGGGATTTCCAAAATGTTGAAAGGAACTCGAAACATGTCAACCTTGGTTTTGAGAATCTCTCCCGGAGTTTGAGAGATTTGGACGTGAAAGGGTACCAGTCTTGTCGGGGATTGGGAACCCTTCGCCAGAATGTCCAAAGTTTCAGCGGGATTTCCAAAATGTTGAGAGGAACTCGAAACATGTCAACCTTGGTTTTGAGAATCTCTCCCGGAGTTTGAGAGATTTGGACGTGAAAGGGTACCAGTCTTGTCGGGGATTGGGAACCCTTCGCGAGAATGTCCAAAGTTTCAGCGGGATTTCCAAAATGTTGAGAGGAACTCGAAACATGTCAACCTCGGTTTTGAGAATCTCTCCCGGAGTTTGAGAGATTTGGACCTGAAAGGGTACCAGTCTTGTCGGGGATTGGGAACCCTTCGCCACAATGTCCAAAGTTTCAGCGGGATTTCCAAAATGTTGAGAGGAACTCGAAACATGTCAACCTTGGTTTTGAGAATCTCTCCGGGAGTTTGAGAGATTTGGACGTGAAAGGGTACCAGTCTTGTCGGGGATTGGGAACCCTTCGCGAGAATGTCCAAAGTTTCAGCGGGATTTCCAAAATGTTGAGAGGAACTCGAAACATGTCAACCTTGGTTTTGAGAATCTCTCCCGGAGTTTGAGAGATTTGGACGTGAAAGGGTACCAGTCTTGTCGGGGATTGGGAACCCTTCGCGAGAATGTCCAAAGTTTCAGCGGGATTTCCAAAATGTTGAGAGGAACTCGAAACATGTCAACCTTGGTTTTGAGAATCTCTCCCGGAGTTTGAGAGATTTGGACGTGAAAGGGTACCAGTCTTGTCGGGGATTGGGAACCCTTCGCCAGAATGTCCAAAGTTTCAGCGGGATTTCCAAAATGGTGAGAGGAACTCGAAACATGTCAAGCTTGGTTTTGAGAATCTCTCCCGGAGTTTGAGAGATTTGGACGTGAAAGGGTACCAGTCTTGTCGGGGATTGGGAACCCTTCACGAGAATGTCCAAAGTTTCAGCGGGATTTCCAAAATGTTGAAAGGAACTCGAAACATGTCAACCTTGGTTTTGAGAATCTCTCCCGGAGTTTGAGAGATTTGGACGTGAAAGGGTACCAGTCTTGTCGGGGATTGGGAACCCTTCGCGAGAATGTCCAAAGTTTCAGCGGGATTTCCAAAATGTTGAAAGGAACTCGAAACATGTCAACCTTGGTTTTGAGAATCTCTCCCGGAGTTTGAGAGATTTGGACGTGAAAGGGTACCAGTCTTGTCGGGGATTGGGAACCCTTCGCCACAATGTCCAAAGTTTCAGCGGGATTTCCAAAATGTTGAGAGGAACTCGAAACATGTCAACCTTGGTTTTGAGAATCTCTCCCGGAGTTGGAGAGATTTGGACGTGAAAGGGTACCAGTCTTGTCTGGGATTGGGAACCCTTCGCGAGAATGTCCAAAGTTTCAGCAGGATTTCCAAAATGTTGAGAGGAACTCGAAACATGTCAACCTTGGTTTTGAGAATCTCTCCCGGAGTTGGAGAGATTTGGACGTGAAAGGGTACCAGTCTTGTCGGGGATTGGGAACCCTTCGCGAGAATGTCCAAAGTTTCAGCGGGATTTCCAAAATGTTGAGAGGAACTCGAAACATGTCAACCTTGGTTTTGAGAATCTCTCCCGGAGTTTGAGAGATTTGGACGTGAAAGGGTACCAGTCTTGTCGGGGATTGGGAACCCTTTGCGAGAATGTCCAATGTTTCAGCAGGATTTCCAAAATGTTGAGAGGAACTCGAAACATGTCAACCTTGGTTTTGAGAATCTCTCCCGGAGTTTGAGAGATTTGGACGTGAAAGGGTACCAGTCTTGTCGGGGATTGGGAACCCTTCGCCAGAATGTCCAAAGTTTCAGCGGGATTTCCAAAATGTTGAGAGGAACTCGAAACATGTCAACCTTGGTTTTGAGAATCTCTCCCGGAGTTTGAGAGATTTGGACGTGAAAGGGTACCAGTCTTGTCGGGGATTGGGAACCCTTCGCGAGAATGTCCAAAGTTTCAGCGGGATTTCCAAAATGTTGAGAGGAACTCGAAACACGTCAGCCTTGGTTTTGAGAATCTCTCCCGGAGTTTGAGAGATTTGGACGTGAAAGGGTACCAGTCTTGTTGGGGATTGGGAACCCTTCGCGAGAATGTCCAGAGTTTCAGCGGGATTTCCAAAATGTTGAGAGGAACTCGAAACATGTCAACCTTGGTTTTGAGAATCTCTCCCGGAGTTTGAGAGATTTGGACGTGAAAGGGTACCAGTCTTGTCGGGGATTGGGAACCCTTTGCGAGAATGTCCAAAGTTTCAGCGGGATTTCCAAAATGTTGAGAGGAACTCGAAACATGTCAACCTTGGTTTTGAGAATCTCTCCCGGAGTTTGAGAGATTTGGACGTGAAAGGGTACCAGTCTTGTCGGGGATTGGGAACCCTTCGCGAGAATGTCCAAAGTTTCAGCGGGATTTCCAAAATGTTGAGAGGAACTCGAAACATGTCAACCTTGGTTTTGAGAATCTCTCCCGGAGTTTGAGAGATTTTGACGTGAAAGGGTACCAGTCTTGTCGGGGATTGGGAACCCTTCGCCAGAATGTCCAAAGTTTCAGCGGGATTTCCAAAATGTTGAGAGGAACTCGAAACATGTCAACCTTGGTTTTGAGAATCTCTCCCGGAGTTTGAGAGATTTGGACGTGAAAGGGTACCAGTCTTGTCGGGGATTGGGAACCCTTCGCCAGAATGTCCAAAGTTTCAGCGGGATTTCCAAAATGTTGAGAGGAACTCGAAACATGTCAACCTTGGTTTTGAGAATCTCTCCCGGAGTTTGAGAGATTTGGACGTGAAAGGGTACCAGTCTTGTCGGGGATTGGGAACCCTTCGCGAGAATGTCCAAAGTTTCAGCGGGATTTCCAAAATGTTGAGAGGAACTCGAAACATGTCAACCTTGGTTTTGAGAATCTCTCCCGGAGTTTGAGAGATTTGGACGTGAAAGGGTACCAGTCTTGTCGGGGATTGGGAACCCTTCGCGAGAATGTCCAAAGTTTCAGCGGGATTTCCAAAATGTTGAGAGGAACTCGAAACATGTCAACCTCGGTTTTGAGAATCTCTCCCGGAGTTTGAGAGATTTGGACGTGAAAGGGTACCAGTCTTGTCGGGGATTGGGAACCCTTCGCCACAATGTCCAAAGTTTCAGCGGGATTTCCAAAATGTTGAGAGGAACTCGAAACATGTCAGCCTTGGTTTTGAGAATCTCTCCCGGAGTTTGAGAGATTTGGACGTGAAAGGGTACCAGTCTTGTCGGGGATTGGGAACCCTTCGCCAGAATGTCCAAAGTTTCAGCGGGATTTCCAAAATGTTGAGAGGAACTCAAAACATGTCAACCTTGGTTTTGAGAATCTCTCCCGGAGTTTGAGAGATTTGGACGTGAAAGGGTACTAGTCTTGTCGGGGATTGGGAACCCTTCGCGAGAATGTCCAAAGTTTCAGCGGGATTTCCAAAATGTTGAGAGGAACTCGAAACATGTCAACCTTGGTTTTGAGAATCTCTCCCGGAGTTTGAGAGATTTGGACGTGAAAGGGTACCAGTCTTGTCGGGGATTGGGAACCCTTCGCGAGAATGTCCAAAGTTTCAGCGGGATTTCCAAAATGTTGAGAGGAACTCGAAACATGTCAACCTCGGTTTTGAGAATCTCTCCCGGAGTTTGAGAGATTTGGACGTGAAAGGGTACCAGTCTTGTCGGGGATTGGGAACCCTTCGCGAGAATGTCCAAAGTTTCAGCGGGATTTCCAAAATGTTGAGAGGAACTCGAAACATGTCAACCTTGGTTTTGAGAATCTCTCCCGGAGTTTGAGAGATTTGGACGTGAAAGGGTACCAGTCTTGTCGGGGATTGGGAACCCTTTGCGAGAATGTCCAATGTTTCAGCGGGATTTCCAAAATGTTGAGAGGAACTCGAAACATGTCAACCTTGGTTTTGAGAATCTCTCCCGGAGTTGGAGAGATTTGGACGTGAAAGGGTACCAGTCTTGTCGGGGATTGGGAACCCTTTGCGAGAATGTCCAATGTTTCAGCGGGATTTCCAAAATGTTGAGAGGAACTCGAAACATGTCAACCTTGGTTTTGAGAATCTCTCCCGGAGTTTGAGAGATTTGGACGTGAAAGGGTACCAGTCTTGTCGGGGATTGGGAACCCTTCGCGAGAATGTCCAAAGTTTCAGCGGGATTTCCAAAATGTTGAGAGGAACTCGAAACATGTCAACCTTGGTTTTGAGAATCTCTCCCGGAGTTTGAGAGATTTGGACGTGAAAGGGTACCAGTCTTGTCGGAGATTGGGAACCCTTTGCGAGAATGTCCAAAGTTTCAGCGGGATTTCCAAAATGTTGAGAGGAACTCAAAACATGTGAACCTTGGTTTTGAGAATCTCTCCCGGAGTTTGAGAGATTTGGACGTGAAAGGGTACCAGTCTTGTCGGGGATTGGGAACCCTTCGCCAGAATGTCCAAAGTTTCAGCGGGATTTCCAAAATGTTGAGAGGAACTCGAAACATGTCAACCTTGATTTTGAGAATCTCTCCCGGAGTTTGAGAGATTTGGACGTGAAAGGGTACCAGTCTTGTCGGGGATTGGGAACCATTCGCGAGAATGTCCCAAGTTTCAGCGGGATTTCCAAAATGTTGAGAGGAACTCGCAACATGTCAACCTTGGTTTTGAGAATCTCTCCCGGAGTTGGAGAGATTTGGACGTGAAAGGGTACCAGTCTTGTCGGGGATTGGGAACCCTTCGCGAGAATGTCCAAAGTTTCAGCGGGATTTCCAAAATGTTGAGAGGAACTCGAAACATGTCAACCTTGGTTTTGAGAATCTCTCCCGGAGTTTGAGAGATTTGGACGTGAAAGGGTACCAGTCTTGTCGGGGATTGGGAACCCTTCGCCAGAATGTCCAAAGTTTCAGCGGGATTCCCAAAATGTTGAGAGGAACTCGAAACATGTCAACCTTGGTTTTGAGAATCTCTCCCGGAGTTTGAGAGATTTGGACGTGAAAGGGTACCAGTCTTGTTGGGGATTGGGAACCCTTTGCGAGAATGTCCAAAGTTTCAGCGGGATTTCCAAAATGTTGAAAGGAACTCGAAACATGTCTACCTTGTTTTTGAGAATCTCTCCCGGAGTTTGAGAGATTTGGACGTGAAAGGGTACCAGTCTTGTCGGGGATTGGGAACCCTTCGCGAGAATGTCCAAAGTTTCAGCGGGATTTCCAAAATGTTGAGAGGAACTCAAAACATGTCAACCTTGGTTTTGAGAATCTCTCCCGGAGTTTGAGAGATTTGGATGTGAAAGGGTACCAGTCTTGTCGGGGATTGGGAACCCTTCGCCAGAATGTCCAAAGTTTCAGCGGGATTTCCAAAATGTTGAGAGGAACTCGAAACATGTCAGCCTTGGTTTTGAGAATCTCTCCCGGAGTTTGAGAGATTTGGACGTGAAAGGGTACCAGTCTTGTCGGGGATTGGGAACCCTTCGCGAGAATGTCCAAAGTTTCAGCGGGATTTCCAAAATGTTGAGAGGAACTCGAAACATGTCAGCCTTGGTTTTGAGAATCTCTCCCGGAGTTTGAGAGATTTGGACGTGAAAGGGTACCAGTCTTGTCGGGGATTGGGAACCCTTCGCGAGAATGTCCAAAGTTTCAGCGGGATTTCCAAAATGTTGAGAGGAACTCGAAACATGTCAACCTTGGTTTTGAGAATCTCTCCCGGAGTTTGAGAGATTTGGACGTGAAAGGGTACCAGTCTTGTCGGGGATTGGGAACCCTTCGCCAGAATGTCCAAAGTTTCAGCGGGATTTCCAAAATGTTGAGAGGAACTCGAAACATGTCAACCTTGGTTTTGAGAATCTCTCCCGGAGTTTGAGAGATTTGGACGTGAAAGGGTACCAGTCTTGTCAGGGATTGGGAACCCTTCGCCAGAATGTCCAAAGTTTCAGCGGGATTTCCAAAATGTTGAGAGGAACTCGAAACATGTCAACCTTGGTTTTGAGAATCTCTCCCGGAGTTTGAGAGATTTGGACGTGAAAGGGTACCAGTCTTGTCGGGGATTGGGAACCCTTCGCCACAATGTCCAAAGTTTCAGCGGGATTTCCAAAATGTTGAGAGGAACTCGAAATATGTCAACCTTGGTTTTGAGAATCTCTCCCGGAGTTTGAGAGATTTGGACGTGAAAGGGTACCAGTCTTGTCGGGGATTGGGAACCCTTCGCGAGAATGTCCAAAGTTTCAGCGGGATTTCCAAAATGTTGAGAGGAACTCAAAACATGTCAACCTTGGTTTTGAGAATCTCTCCCGGAGTTTGAGAGATTTGGACGTGAAAGGGTACCAGTCTTGTCGGGGATTGGGAACCCTTCGCGAGAATGTCCAAAGTTTCAGCGGGATTTCCAAAATGTTGAGAGGAACTCGAAACATGTCAACCTTGGTTTTGAGAATCTCTCCCGGAGTTTGAGAGATTTGGACGTGAAAGGGTACCAGTCTTGTCGGGGATTGGGAACCCTTCGCGAGAATGTCCCAAGTTTCAGCGGGATTTCCAAAATGTTGAGAGGAACTCAAAACATGTCAGCCTTGGTTTTGAGAATCTCTCCCGGAGTTGGAGAGATTTGGACGTGAAAGGGTACCAGTCTTGTCGGGGATTGGGAACCCTTCGCCACAATGTCCAAAGTTTCAGCGGGATTTCCAAAATGTTGAGAGGAACTCGAAACATGTCAACCTCGGTTTTGAGAATCTCTCCCGGAGTTTGAGAGATTTGGATGTGAAAGGGTACCAGTCTTGTTGGGGATTGGGAACCCTTCGCGAGAATGTCCAAAGTTTCAGCGGGATTTCCAAAATGTTGAGAGGAACTCGAAACATGTCAACCTTGGTTTTGAGAATCTCTCCCGGAGTTTGAGAGATTTGGACGTGAAAGGGTACCAGTCTTGTCGGGGATTGGGAACCCTTCGCCAGAATGTCCAAAGTTTCAGCGGGATTTCCAAAATGGTGAGAGGAACTCGAAACATGTCAGCCTTGGTTTTGAGAATCTCTCCCGGAGTTTGAGAGATTTGGACGTGAAAGGGTACCAGTCTTGTTGGGGATTGGGAACCCTTCGCGAGAATGTCCAAAGTTTCAGCGGGATTTCCAAAATGTTGAGAGGAACTCGAAACATGTCAACCTTGGTTTTGAGAATCTCTCCCGGAGTTTGAGAGATTTGGACGTGAAAGGGTACCAGTCTTGTCGGGGATTGGGAACCCTTCGCGAGAATGTCCAAAGTTTCAGCGGGATTTCCAAAATGTTGAGAGGAACTCGAAACATGTCAACCTTGGTTTTGAGAATCTCTCCCGGAGTTTGAGAGATTTGGACGTGAAAGGGTACCAGTCTTGTCGGGGATTGGGAACCCTTCGCGAGAATGTCCAAAGTTTCAGCGGGATTTCCAAAATGTTGAGAGGAACTCGAAACATGTCAACCTTGGTTTTGAGAATCTCTCCCGGAGTTTGAGAGATTTGGACGTGAAAGGGTACCAGTCTTGTCGGGGATTGGGAACCCTTCGCGAGAATGTCCAAAGTTTCAGCGGGATTTCCAAAATGTTGAGAGGAACTCGAAACATGTCAACCTTGGTTTTGAGAATCTCTCCCGGAGTTTGAGAGATTTGGACGTGAAAGGGTACCAGTCTTGTCGGGGATTGGGAACCCTTCGCGAGAATGTCCAAAGTTTCAGCGGGATTTCCAAAATGTTGAGAGGAACTCGAAACATGTCAACCTTGGTTTTGAGAATCTCTCCCGGAGTTTGAGAGATTTGGACGTGAAAGGGTACCAGTCTTGTCGGGGATTGGGAACCCTTCACGAGAATGTCCCAAGTTTCAGCGGGATTTCCAAAATGTTGAGAGGAACTCGAAACATGTCAACCTAGGTTTTGAGAATCTCTCCCGGAGTTTGAGAGATTTGGACGTGAAAGGGTACCAGTCTTGTCGGGGATTGGGAACCCTTCGCCAGAATGTCCAAAGTTTCAGCGGGATTCCCAAAATGTTGAGAGGAACTCGAAACATGTCAACCTTGGTTTTGAGAATCTCTCCCGGAGTTTGAGAGATTTGGACGTGAAAGGGTACCAGTCTTGTTGGGGATTGGGAACCCTTTGCGAGAATGTCCAAAGTTTCAGCGGGATTTCCAAAATGTTGAAAGGAACTCGAAACATGTCAACCTTGGTTTTGAGAATCTCTCCCGGAGTTTGAGAGATTTGGACGTGAAAGGGTACCAGTCTTGTCGGGGATTGGGAACCCTTCGCGAGAATGTCCCAAGTTTCAGCGGGATTTCCAAAATGTTGAGAGGAACTCAAAACATGTCAGCCTTGGTTTTGAGAATCTCTCCCGGAGTTTGAGAGATTTGGACGTGAAAGGGTACCAGTCTTGTCGGGGATTGGGAACCCTTCGCGAGAATGTCCAAAGTTTCAGCGGGATTTCCAAAATGTTGAGAGGAACTCGAAACATGTCAACCTTGGTTTTGAGAATCTCTCCCGGAGTTTGAGAGATTTGGACGTGAAAGGGTACCAGTCTTGTCGGGGATTGGGAACCCTTCGCGAGAATGTCCAAAGTTTCAGCGGGATTTCCAAAATGTTGAGAGGAACTCGAAACATGTCAACCTTGGTTTTGAGAATCTCTCCCGGAGTTTGAGAGATTTGGACGTGAAAGGGTACCAGTCTTGTCGGGGATTGGGAACCCTTCGCGAGAATGTCCAAAGTTTCAGCGGGATTTCCAAAATGTTGAGAGGAACTCGAAACATGTCAACCTTGGTTTTGAGAATCTCTCCCGGAGTTTGAGAGATTTGGACGTGAAAGGGTACCAGTCTTGTCGGGGATTGGGAACCCTTCGCGAGAATGTCCAAAGTTTCAGCGGGATTTCCAAAATGTTGAGAGGAACTCGAAACATGTCAACCTTGGTTTTGAGAATCTCTCCCGGAGTTTGAGAGATTTGGACGTGAAAGGGTACCAGTCTTGTCGGGGATTGGGAACCCTTCGCGAGAATGTCCAAAGTTTCAGCGGGATTTCCAAAATGTTGAGAGGAACTCGAAACATGTCAACCTTGGTTTTGAGAATCTCTCCCGGAGTTTGAGAGATTTGGACGTGAAAGGGTACCAGTCTTGTCGGGGATTGGGAACCCTTCACGAGAATGTCCCAAGTTTCAGCGGGATTTCCAAAATGTTGAGAGGAACTCGAAACATGTCAACCTAGGTTTTGAGAATCTCTCCCGGAGTTTGAGAGATTTGGACGTGAAAGGGTACCAGTCTTGTCGGGGATTGGGAACCCTTCGCCAGAATGTCCAAAGTTTCAGCGGGATTCCCAAAATGTTGAGAGGAACTCGAAACATGTCAACCTTGGTTTTGAGAATCTCTCCCGGAGTTTGAGAGATTTGGACGTGAAAGGGTACCAGTCTTGTTGGGGATTGGGAACCCTTTGCGAGAATGTCCAAAGTTTCAGCGGGATTTCCAAAATGTTGAAAGGAACTCAAAACATGTCAACCTTGGTTTTGAGAATCTCTCCCGGAGTTTGAGAGATTTGGACGTGAAAGGGTACCAGTCTTGTCGGGGATTGGGAACCCTTCGCGAGAATGTCCAAAGTTTCAGCGGGATTTCCAAAATGTTGAGAGGAACTCAAAACATGTCAACCTTGGTTTTGAGAATCTCTCCCGGAGTTTGAGAGATTTGGATGTGAAAGGGTACCAGTCTTGTCGGGGATTGGGAACCCTTCGCGAGAATGTCCAAAGTTTCAGCGGGATTTCCAAAATGTTGAGAGGAACTCGAAACATGTCAGCCTTGGTTTTGAGAATCTCTCCCACAGTTTGAGAGATTTGGACGTGAAAGGGTACCAGTCTTGTCGGGGATTGGGAACCCTTCGCGAGAATGTCCAAAGTTTCAGCGGGATTTCCAAAATGTTGAGAGGAACTCGAAACATGTCAGCCTTGGTTTTGAGAATCTCTCCCGGAGTTTGAGAGATTTGGACGTGAAAGGGTACCAGTCTTGTCGGGGATTGGGAACCCTTCGCGAGAATGTCCAAAGTTTCAGCGGGATTTCCAAAATGTTGAGAGGAACTCGAAACATGTCAACCTTGGTTTTGAGAATCTCTCCCGGAGTTTGAGAGATTTGGACGTGAAAGGGTACCAGTCGTGTCGGGGATTGGGAACCCTTCGCGAGAATGTCCAAAGTTTCAGCGGGATTTCCAAAATGTTGAGAGGAACTCGAAACATGTCAACCTTGGTTTTGAGAATCTCTCCCGGAGTTTGAGAGATTTGGACGTGAAAGGGTACCAGTCTTGTCGGGGATTGGGAACCCTTCGCGAGAATGTCCAAAGTTTCAGCGGGATTTCCAAAATGTTGAGAGGAACTCGAAACATGTCAACCTTGGTTTTGAGAATCTCTCCCGGAGTTTGAGAGATTTGGACGTGAAAGGGTACCAGTCTTGTCGGGGATTGGGAACCCTTCGCCACAATGTCCAAAGTTTCAGCGGGATTTCCAAAATGTTGAGAGGAACTCGAAATATGTCAACCTTGGTTTTGAGAATCTCTCCCGGAGTTTGAGAGATTTGGACGTGAAAGGGTACCAGTCTTGTCGGGGATTGGGAACCCTTCGCGAGAATGTCCAAAGTTTCAGCGGGATTTCCAAAATGTTGAGAGGAACTCGAAACATGTCAACCTTGGTTTTGAGAATCTCTCCCGGAGTTTGAGAGATTTGGACGTGAAAGGGTACCAGTCTTGTTGGGGATTGGGAACCCTTTGCGAGAATGTCCAAAGTTTCAGCGGGATTTCCAAAATGTTGAAAGGAACTCGAAACATGTCAACCTTGGTTTTGAGAATCTCTCCCGGAGTTTGAGAGATTTGGACGTGAAAGGGTACCAGTCTTGTCGGGGATTGGGAACCCTTCGCGAGAATGTCCAAAGTTTCAGCGGGATTTCCAAAATGTTGAGAGGAACTCAAAACATGTCAACCTTGGTTTTGAGAATCTCTCCCGGAGTTTGAGAGATTTGGATGTGAAAGGGTACCAGTCTTGTCGGGGATTGGGAACCCTTCGCGAGAATGTCCAAAGTTTCAGCGGGATTTCCAAAATGTTGAGAGGAACTCGAAACATGTCAGCCTTGGTTTTGAGAATCTCTCCCACAGTTTGAGAGATTTGGACGTGAAAGGGTACCAGTCTTGTCGGGGATTGGGAACCCTTCGCGAGAATGTCCAAAGTTTCAGCGGGATTTCCAAAATGTTGAGAGGAACTCGAAACATGTCAGCCTTGGTTTTGAGAATCTCTCCCGGAGTTTGAGAGATTTGGACGTGAAAGGGTACCAGTCTTGTCGGGGATTGGGAACCCTTCGCGAGAATGTCCAAAGTTTCAGCGGGATTTCCAAAATGTTGAGAGGAACTCGAAACATGTCAACCTTGGTTTTGAGAATCTCTCCCGGAGTTTGAGAGATTTGGACGTGAAAGGGTACCAGTCGTGTCGGGGATTGGGAACCCTTCGCCAGAATGTCCAAAGTTTCAGCGGGATTTCCAAAATGTTGAGAGGAACTCGAAACATGTCAACCTTGGTTTTGAGAATCTCTCCCGGAGTTTGAGAGATTTGGACGTGAAAGGGTACCAGTCTTGTCAGGGATTGGGAACCCTTCGCGAGAATGTCCAAAGTTTCAGCGGGATTTCCAAAATGTTGAGAGGAACTCGAAACATGTCAACCTTGGTTTTGAGAATCTCTCCCGGAGTTTGAGAGATTTGGACGTGAAAGGGTACCAGTCTTGTCGGGGATTGGGAACCCTTCGCCACAATGTCCAAAGTTTCAGCGGGATTTCCAAAATGTTGAGAGGAACTCGAAATATGTCAACCTTGGTTTTGAGAATCTCTCCCGGAGTTTGAGAGATTTGGACGTGAAAGGGTACCAGTCTTGTCGGGGATTGGGAACCCTTCGCGAGAATGTCCAAAGTTTCAGTGGGATTTCCAAAATGTTGAGAGGAACTCGAAACATGTCAACCTTGGTTTTGAGAATCTCTCCCGGAGTTTGAGAGATTTGGACGTGAAAGGGTACCAGTCTTGTCGGGGATTGGGAACCCTTCGCGAGAATGTCCACAGTTTCAGCGGGATTTCCAAAATGTTGAGAGGAACTCGAAACATGTCAACCTTGGTTTTGAGAATCTCTCCCGGAGTTTGAGAGATTTGGACGTGAAAGGGTACCAGTCTTGTCGGGGATTGGGAACCCTTCGCGAGAATGTCCAAAGTTTCAGCAGGATTTCCAAAATGTTGAGAGGAACTCAAAACATGTGAACCTTGGTTTTGAGAATCTCTCCCGGAGTTTGAGAGATTTGGACGTGAAAGGGTACCAGTCTTGTCGGGGATTGGGAACCCTTCGCGAGAATGTCCAAAGTTTCAGCGGGATTTCCAAAATGTTGAGAGGAACGCGAAACATGTCAACCTTGATTTTGAGAATCTCTCCCGGAGTATGAGAGATTTGGACGTGAAAGGGTACCAGTCTTGTCGGGGATTGGGAACCCTTCGCCAGAATGTCCAAAGTTTCAGCGGGATTTCCAAAATGTTGAGAGGAACTCGCAACATGTCAACCTTGGTTTTGAGAATCTCTCCCGGAGTTTGAGAGATTTGGACGTGAAAGGGTACCAGTCTTGTCGGGGATTGGGAACCCTTCGCGAGAATGTCCAAAGTTTCAGCGGGATTTCCAAAATGTTGAGAGGAACTCGAAACATGTCAACCTTGGTTTTGAGAATCTCTCCCGGAGTTTGAGAGATTTGGACGTGAAAGGGTACCAGTCTTGTCGGGGATTGGGAACCCTTCGCGAGAATGTCCAAAGTTTCAGCGGGATTTCCAAAATGTTGAGAGGAACTCGAAACATGTCAACCTTGGTTTTGAGAATCTCTCCCGGAGTTGGAGAGATTTGGACGTGAAAGGGTACCAGTCTTGTCGGGGATTGGGAACCCTTCGCCAGAATGTCCAAAGTTTCAGCGGGATTTCCAAAATGTTGAGAGGAACTCGAAACATGTCAACCTTGGTTTTGAGAATCTCTCCCGGAGTTTGAGAGATTTGGATGTGAAAGCGTACAAGTCTTGTCGGGGATTGGGAACCCTTCGCGAGAATGTCCAAAGTTTCAGCGGGATTTCCAAAATGTTGAGAGGAACTCGAAACATGTCAACCTTGGTTTTGAGAATCTCTCCCGGAGTTTGAGAGATTTGGACGTGAAAGGGTACCAGTCTTGTCGGGGATTGGGAACCCTTCGCGAGAATGTCCCAAGTTTCAGCGGGATTTCCAAAATGTTGAGAGGAACTCGAAACATGTCAACCTTGGTTTTGAGAATCTCTCCCGGAGTTTGAGAGATTTGGACGTGAAAGGGTACCAGTCTTGTCGGGGATTGGGAACCCTTCGCCAGAATGTCCAAAGTTTCAGCGGGATTTCCAAAATGGTGAGAGGAACTCGAAACATGTCAGCCTTGGTTTTGAGAATCTCTCCCGGAGTTTGAGAGATTTGGACGTGAAAGGGTACCAGTCTTGTTGGGGATTGGGAACCCTTCGCGAGAATGTCCAAAGTTTCAGCGGGATTTCCAAAATGTTGAGAGGAACTCGAAACATGTCAACCTTGGTTTTGAGAATCTCTCCCGGAGTTTGAGAGATTTGGACGTGAAAGGGTACCAGTCTTGTCGGGGATTGGGAACCCTTCGCCACAATGTCCAAAGTTTCAGCGGGATTTCCAAAATGTTGAGAGGAACTCGAAACATGTCAACCTTGGTTTTGAGAATCTCTCCCGGAGTTTGAGAGATTTGGACGTGAAAGGGTACCAGTCTTGTCGGGGATTGGGAACCCTTCGCGAGAATGTCCAAAGTTTCAGCGGGATTTCCAAAATGTTGAGAGGAACTCGAAACATGTCAACCTTGGTTTTGAGAATCTCTCCCGGAGTTTGAGAGATTTGGACGTGAAAGGGTACCAGTCTTGTCGGGGATTGGGAACCCTTCGCGAGAATGTCCAAAGTTTCAGCGGGATTTCCAAAATGTTGAGAGGAACTCGAAACATGTCAACCTTGGTTTTGAGAATCTCTCCCGGAGTTTGAGAGATTTGGACGTGAAAGGGTACCAGTCTTGTCGGGGATTGGGAACCCTTCGCGAGAATGTCCAAAGTTTCAGCGGGATTTCCAAAATGTTGAGAGGAACTCGAAACATGTCAACCTTGGTTTTGAGAATCTCTCCCGGAGTTTGAGAGATTTGGACGTGAAAGGGTACCAGTCTTGTCGGGGATTGGGAACCCTTCACGAGAATGTCCCAAGTTTCAGCGGGATTTCCAAAATGTTGAGAGGAACTCGAAACATGTCAACCTTGGTTTTGAGAATCTCTCCCGGAGTTTGAGAGATTTGGACGTGAAAGGGTACCAGTCTTGTCGGGGATTGGGAACCCTTCGCCAGAATGTCCAAAGTTTCAGCGGGATTCCCAAAATGTTGAGAGGAACTCGAAACATGTCAACCTTGGTTTTGAGAATCTCTCCCGGAGTTTGAGAGATTTGGACGTGAAAGGGTACCAGTCTTGTTGGGGATTGGGAACCCTTTGCGAGAATGTCCAAAGTTTCAGCGGGATTTCCAAAATGTTGAAAGGAACTCGAAACATGTCAACCTTGGTTTTGAGAATCTCTCCCGGAGTTTGAGAGATTTGGACGTGAAAGGGTACCAGTCTTGTCGGGGATTGGGAACCCTTCGCGAGAATGTCCAAAGTTTCAGCGGGATTTCCAAAATGTTGAGAGGAACTCAAAACATGTCAACCTTGGTTTTGAGAATCTCTCCCGGAGTTTGAGAGATTTGGATGTGAAAGGGTACCAGTCTTGTCGGGGATTGGGAACCCTTCGCGAGAATGTCCAAAGTTTCAGCGGGATTTCCAAAATGTTGAGAGGAACTCGAAACATGTCAGCCTTGGTTTTGAGAATCTCTCCCACAGTTTGAGAGATTTGGACGTGAAAGGGTACCAGTCTTGTCGGGGATTGGGAACCCTTCGCGAGAATGTCCAAAGTTTCAGCGGGATTTCCAAAATGTTGAGAGGAACTCGAAACATGTCAGCCTTGGTTTTTAGAATCTCTCCCGGAGTTTGAGAGATTTGGACGTGAAAGGGTACCAGTCTTGTCGGGGATTGGGAACCCTTCGCGAGAATGTCCAAAGTTTCAGCGGGATTTCCAAAATGTTGAGAGGAACTCGAAACATGTCAACCTTGGTTTTGAGAATCTCTCCCGGAGTTTGAGAGATTTGGACGTGAAAGGGTACCAGTCGTGTCGGGGATTGGGAACCCTTCGCGAGAATGTCCAAAGTTTCAGCGGGATTTCCAAAATGTTGAGAGGAACTCGAAACATGTCAACCTTGGTTTTGAGAATCTCTCCCGGAGTTTGAGAGATTTGGACGTGAAAGGGTACCAGTCTTGTCAGGGATTGGGAACCCTTCGCGAGAATGTCCAAAGTTTCAGCGGGATTTCCAAAATGTTGAGAGGAACTCGAAACATGTCAACCTTGGTTTTGAGAATCTCTCCCGGAGTTTGAGAGATTTGGACGTGAAAGGGTACCAGTCTTGTCGGGGATTGGGAACCCTTCGCCAGAATGTCCAAAGTTTCAGCGGGATTTCCAAAATGTTGAGAGGAACTCGAAATATGTCAACCTTGGTTTTGAGAATCTCTCCCGGAGTTTGAGAGATTTGGACGTGAAAGGGTACCAGTCTTGTCGGGGATTGGGAACCCTTCGCGAGAATGTCCAAAGTTTCAGCGGGATTTCCAAAATGTTGAGAGGAACTCGAAACATGTCAACCTTGGTTTTGAGAATCTCTCCCGGAGTTTGAGAGATTTGGACGTGAAAGGGTACCAGTCTTGTCGGGGATTGGGAACCCTTCGCGAGAATGTCCAAAGTTTCAGCGGGATTTCCAAAATGTTGAGAGGAACTCGAAACATGTCAACCTTGGTTTTGAGAATCTCTCCCGGAGTTGGAGAGATTTGGACGTGAAAGGGTACCAGTCTTGTCGGGGATTGGGAACCCTTCGCGAGAATGTCCAAAGTTTCAGCGGGATTTCCAAAATGTTGAGAGGAACTCGAAACATGTCAACCTTGGTTTTGAGAATCTCTCCCGGAGTTTGAGAGATTTGGATGTGAAAGCGTACAAGTCTTGTCGGGGATTGGGAACCCTTCGCGAGAATGTCCAAAGTTTCAGCGGGATTTCCAAAATGTTGAGAGGAACTCGAAACATGTCAACCTTGGTTTTGAGAATCTCTCCCGGAGTTTGAGAGATTTGGACGTGAAAGGGTACCAGTCTTGTCGGGGATTGGGAACCCTTCGCGAGAATGTCCCAAGTTTCAGCGGGATTTCCAAAATGTTGAGAGGAACTCAAAACATGTCAACCTTGGTTTTGAGAATCTCTCCCGGAGTTGGAGAGATTTGGACGTGAAAGGGTACCAGTCTTGTCAGGGATTGGGAACCCTTCGCCAGAATGTCCAAAGTTTCAGCGGGATTTCCAAAATGTTGAGAGGAACTCGAAACATGTCAACCTTGGTTTTGAGAATCTCTCCCGGAGTTTGAGAGATTTGGATGTGAAAGGGTACCAGTCTTGTTGGGGATTGGGAACCCTTCGCGAGAATGTCCAAAGTTTCAGCGGGATTTCCAAAATGTTGAGAGGAACTCGAAACATGTCAACCTTGGTTTTGAGAATCTCTCCCGGAGTTTGAGAGATTTGGACGTGAAAGGGTACCAGTCTTGTCGGGGATTGGGAACCCTTCGCGAGAATGTCCAAAGTTTCAGCGGGATGTGCAAAATGTTGAGAGGAACTCGAAACATGTCAACCTTGGTTTTGAGAATCTCTCCCGGAGTTTGAGAGATTTGGATGTGAAAGGGTACCAGTCTTGTCGGGGATTGGGAACCCTTCGCGAGAATGTCCAAAGTTTCAGCGGGATTTCCAAAATGTTGAGAGGAACTCGAAACATGTCAGCCTTGGTTTTGAGAATCTCTCCCACAGTTTGAGAGATTTGGACGTGAAAGGGTACCAGTCTTGTCGGGGATTGGGAACCCTTCGCGAGAATGTCCAAAGTTTCAGCGGGATTTCCAAAATGTTGAGAGGAACTCGAAACATGTCAACCTTGGTTTTGAGAATCTCTCCCGGAGTTTGAGAGATTTGGACGTGAAAGGGTACCAGTCTTGTCAGGGATTGGGAACCCTTCGCCAGAATGTCCAAAGTTTCAGCGGGATTTCCAAAATGTTGAGAGGAACTCGAAACATGTCAACCTTGGTTTTGAGAATCTCTCCCGGAGTTTGAGAGATTTGGACGTGAAAGGGTACCAGTCTTGTCGGGGATTGGGAACCCTTCGCCAGAATGTCCAAAGTTTCAGCGGGATTTCCAAAATGTTGAGAGGAACTCGAAATATGTCAACCTTGGTTTTGAGAATCTCTCCCGGAGTTTGAGAGATTTGGACGTGAAAGGGTATCAGTCTTGTCGGGGATTGGGAACCCTTCGCGAGAATGTCCAAAGTTTCAGCGGGATTTCCAAAATGTTGAGAGGAACTCAAAACATGTCAACCTTGGTTTTGAGAATCTCTCCCGGAGTTTGAGAGATTTGGACGTGAAAGGGTACCAGTCTTGTCGGGGATTGGGAACCCTTCGCGAGAATGTCCAAAGTTTCAGCGGGATTTCCAAAATGTTGAGAGGAACTCGAAACATGTCAACCTTGGTTTTGAGAATCTCTCCCGGAGTTTGAGAGATTTGGACGTGAAAGGGTACCAGTCTTGTCGGGGATTGGGAACCCTTCGCCAGAATGTCCAAAGTTTCAGCGGGATTTCCAAAATGTTGAGAGGAACTCAAAACATGTGAACCTTGGTTTTGAGAATCTCTCCCGGAGTTTGAGAGATTTGGACGTGAAAGGGTACCAGTCTTGTCGGGGATTGGGAACCCTTCGCGAGAATGTCCAAAGTTTCAGCGGGATTTCCAAAATGTTGAGAGGAACTCAAAACATGTCAACCTTGGTTTTGAGAATCTCTCCCGGAGTTTGAGAGATTTGGACGTGAAAGGGTACCAGTCTTGTCGGGGATTGGGAACCCTTCGCGAGAATGTCCAAAGTTCCAGCGGGATTTCCAAAATGTTGAGAGGAACTCGAAACATGTCAACCTTGGTTTTGAGAATCTCTCCCGGAGTTTGAGAGATTTGGACGTGAAAGGGTACCAGTCTTGTCGGGGATTGGGAACCCTTCGCCAGAATGTCCAAAGTTTCAGCGGGATTTCCAAAATGTTGAGAGGAACTCAAAACATGTGAACCTTGGTTTTGAGAATCTCTCCCGGAGTTTGAGAGATTTGGACGTGAAAGGGTACCAGTCTTGTCGGGGATTGGGAACCCTTCGCGAGAATGTCCCAAGTTTCAGCGGGATTTCCAAAATGTTGAGAGGAACTCAAAACATGTCAACCTTGGTTTTGAGAATCTCTCCCGGAGTTGGAGAGATTTGGACGTGAAAGGGTACCAGTCTTGTCAGGGATTGGGAACCCTTCGCCAGAATGTCCAAAGTTTCAGCGGGATTTCCAAAATGTTGAGAGGAACTCGAAACATGTCAACCTCGGTTTTGAGAATCTCTCCCGGAGTTTGAGAGATTTGGACGTGAAAGGGTACCAGTCTTGTTGGGGATTGGGAACCCTTCGCGAGAATGTCCAAAGTTTCAGCGGGATTTCCAAAATGTTGAGAGGAACTCGAAACATGTCAACCTTGGTTTTGAGAATCTCTCCCGGAGTTTGAGAGATTTGGACGTGAAAGGGTACCAGTCTTGTCGGGGATTGGGAACCCTTCGCCAGAATGTCCAAAGTTTCAGCGGGATTTCCAAAATGTTGAGAGGAACTCGAAACATGTCAGCCTTGGTTTTGAGAATCTCTCCCGGAGTTTGAGAGATTTGGACGTGAAAGGGTACCAGTCTTGTCGGGGATTGGGAACCCTTCGCCAGAATGTCCAAAGTTTCAGCGGGATTTCCAAAATGTTGAGAGGAACTCGAAACATGTCTACCTTGGTTTTGAGAATCTCTCCCGGAGTTTGAGAGATTTGGACGTGAAAGGGTACCAGTCTTGTCGGGGATTGGGAACCCTTCGCGAGAATGTCCAAAGTTTCAGCGGGATTTCCAAAATGTTGAGAGGAACTCGAAACATGTCAACCTTGGTTTTGAGAATCTCTCCCGGAGTTTGAGAGATTTGGACGTGAAAGGGTACCAGTCTTGTCGGGGATTGGGAACCCTTCGCCAGAATGTCCAAAGTTTCAGCGGGATTTCCAAAATGTTGAGAGGAACTCGAAACATGTCAACCTTGGTTTTGAGAATCTCTCCCGGAGTTTGAGAGATTTGGACGTGAAAGGGTACCAGTCTTGTCGGGGATTGGGAACCTTTCGCGAGAATGTCCAAAGTTTCAGCGGGATTTCCAAAATGTTGAGAGGAACTCGAAACATGTCAACCTTGGTTTTGAGAATCTCTCCCAGAGTTTGAGAGATTTGGACGTGAAAGGGTACCAGTCTTGTCGGGGATTGGGAACCCTTCGCTAGAATGTCCCAAGTTTCAGCGGGATTTCCAAAATGTTGAGAGGAACTCGAAACATGTCAACCTTGGTTTTGAGAATCTCTCCCGGAGTTTGAGAGATTTGGACGTGAAAGGGTACCAGTCTTGTCAGGGATTGGGAACCCTTCGCCAGAATGTCCAAAGTTTCAGCGGGATTTCCAAAATGTTGAGAGGAACTCGAAACATGTCAACCTTGGTTTTGAGAATCTCTCCCGGAGTTTGAGAGATTTGGACGTGAAAGGGTACCAGTCTTGTCGGGGATTGGGAACCCTTCGCGAGAATGTCCAAAGTTTCAGCGGGATTTCCAAAATGTTGAGAGGAACTCAAAACATGTCAACCTTGGTTTTGAGAATCTCTCCCGGAGTTGGAGAGATTTGGACGTGAAAGGGTACCAGTCTTGTCGGGGATTGGGAACCCTTCGCGAGAATGTCCAAAGTTTCAGCGGGATTTCCAAAATGTTGAGAGGAACTCGAAACATGTCAACCTTGGTTTTGAGAATCTCTCCCGGAGTTTGAGAGATTTGGACGTGAAAGGGTACCAGTCTTGTCGGGGATTGGGAACCCTTCGCGAGAATGTCCGAAGTTTCAGCGGGATTTCCAAAATGTTGAGAGGAACTCAAAACATGTCAACCTTGGTTTTGAGAATCTCTCCCGGAGTTTGAGAGATTTGGACGTGAAAGGGTACCAGTCTTGTCGGGGATTGGGAACCCTTCGCGAGAATGTCCAAAGTTTCAGCGGGATTCCCAAAATGTTGAGAGGAACTCGAAACATGTCAACCTTGGTTTTGAGAATCTCTCCCGGAGTTGGAGAGATTTGGACGTGAAAGGGTACCAGTCTTGTCGGGGATTGGGAACCCTTCGCGAGAATGTCCAAAGTTTCAGCGGGATTTCCAAAATGTTGAGAGGAACTCGAAACATGTCAACCTTGGTTTTGAGAATCTCTCCCGGAGTTTGAGAGATTTGGACGTGAAAGGGTACCAGTCTTGTCGGGGATTGGGAACCCTTCGCGAGAATGTCCAAAGTTTCAGCGGGATTTCCAAAATGTTGAGAGGAACTCGAAACATGTCAACCTTGGTTTTGAGAATCTCTCCCGGAGTTTGAGAGATTTGGATGTGAAAGCGTACAAGTCTTGTCGGGGATTGGGAACCCTTCGCGAGAATGTCCAAAGTTTCAGCGGGATTTCCAAAATGTTGAGAGGAACTCGAAACATGTCAACCTTGGTTTTGAGAATCTCTCCCGGAGTTTGAGAGATTTGGACGTGAAAGGGTACCAGTCTTGTCGGGGATTGGGAACCCTTCGCGAGAATGTCCCAAGTTTCAGCGGGATTTCCAAAATATTGAGAGGAACTCAAAACATGTCAACCTTGGTTTTGAGAATCTCTCCCGGAGTTGGAGAGATTTGGACGTGAAAGGGTACCAGTCTTGTCAGGGATTGGGAACCCTTCGCCAGAATGTCCAAAGTTTCAGCGGGATTTCCAAAATGTTGAGAGGAACTCGAAACATGTCAACCTCGGTTTTGAGAATCTCTCCCGGAGTTTGAGAGATTTGGATGTGAAAGGGTACCAGTCTTGTTGGGGATTGGGAACCCTTCGCGAGAATGTCCAAAGTTTCAGCGGGATTTCCAAAATGTTGAGAGGAACTCGAAACATGTCAACCTTGGTTTTGAGAATCTCTCCCAGAGTTTGAGAGATTTGGACGTGAAAGGGTACCAGTCTTGTCGGGGATTGGGAACCCTTCGCGAGAATGTCCAATGTTTCAGCGGGATTTCCAAAATGTTGAGAGGAACTCGAAACATGTCAACCTTGGTTTTGAGAATCTCTCCCGGAGTTTGAGAGATTTGGACGTGAAAGGGTACCAGTCTTGTCAGGGATTGGGAACCCTTCGCCAGAATGTCCAAAGTTTCAGCGGGATTTCCAAAATGTTGAGAGGAACTCGAAACATGTCAAACTTGGTTTTGAGAATCTCTCCCGGAGTTTGAGACATTTGGACATGGAAGGGTACCAGTCTTGTCTGGGATTGGGAACCCTTCGCGAGAATGTCCAAAGTTTCAGCGGGATTTCCAAAATGTTGAGAGGAACTCGAAACATGTCAAACTTGGTTTTGAGAATCTCTCCCGGAGTTTGAGAGATTTGGATGTGAAAGCGTACAAGTCTTGTCGGGGATTGGGAACCCTTCGCGAGAATGTCCAAAGTTTCAGCGGGATTTCCAAAATGTTGAGAGGAACTCGAAACATGTCAACCTTGGTTTTGAGAATCTCTCCCGGAGTTTGAGAGATTTGGACGTGAAAGGGTACCAGTCTTGTCGGGGATTGGGAACCCTTCGCGAGAATGTCCCAAGTTTCAGCGGGATTTCCAAAATGTTGAGAGGAACTCGAAACATGTCAACCTTGGTTTTGAGAATCTCTCCCGGAGTTGGAGAGATTTGGACGTGAAAGGGTACCAGTCTTGTTGGGGATTGGGAACCCTTTGCGAGAATGTCCAAAGTTTCAGCGGGATTTCCAAAATGTTGAAAGGAACTCGAAACATGTCTACCTTGGTTTTGAGAATCTCTCCCGGAGTTTGAGAGATTTGGACGTGAAAGGGTACCAGTCTTGTCGGGGATTGGGAACCCTTCGCGAGAATGTCCAAAGTTTCAGCGGGATTTCCAAAATGTTGAGAGGAACTCGAAACATGTCAACCTTGGTTTTGAGAATCTCTCCCGGAGTTTGAGAGATTTGGACGTGAAAGGGTACCAGTCTTGTCGGGGATTGGGAACCCTTCGCGACAATGTCCCAAGTTTCAGCGGGATTTCCAAAATGTTGAGAGGAACTCGAAACATGTCAGCCTTGGTTTTGAGAATCTCTCCCACAGTTTGAGAGATTTGGACGTGAAAGGGTACCAGTCTTGTCGGGGATTGGGAACCCTTCGCCACAATGTCCAAAGTTTCAGCGGGATTTCCAAAATGTTGAGAGGAACTCGAAACATGTCAGCCTTGGTTTTGAGAATCTCTCCCGGAGTTTGAGAGATTTGGACGTGAAAGGGTACCAGTCTTGTCGGGGATTGGGAACCCTTCGCCAGAATGTCCAAAGTTTCAGCGGGATTTCCAAAATGTTGAGAGGAACTCGAAACATGTCAACCTTGGTTTTGAGAATCTCTCCCGGAGTTTGAGAGATTTGGACGTGAAAGGGTACCAGTCTTGTCGGGGATTGGGAACCCTTCGCCAGAATGTCCAAAGTTTCAGCGGGATTCCCAAAATGTTGAGAGGAACTCGAAACATGTCAACCTTGGTTTTGAGAATCTCTCCCGGAGTTTGAGACATTTGGACATGGAAGGGTACCAGTCTTGTTGGGGATTGGGAACCCTTTGCGAGAATGTCCAAAGTTTCAGCGGGATTTCCAAAATGTTGAAAGGAACTCGAAACATGTCTACCTTGGTTTTGAGAATCTCTCCCGGAGTTTGAGAGATTTGGACGTGAAAGGGTACCAGTCTTGTCGGGGATTGGGAACCCTTCGCGAGAATGTCCAAAGTTTCAGCGGGATTTCCAAAATGTTGAGAGGAACTCAAAACATGTCAACCTTGGTTTTGAGAATCTCTCCCGGAGTTTGAGAGATTTGGATGTGAAAGGGTACCAGTCTTGTCGGGGATTGGGAACCCTTCGCGAGAATGTCCAAAGTTTCAGTGGGATTTCCAAAATGTTGAGAGGAACTCGAAACATGTCAGCCTTGGTTTTGAGAATCTCTCCCACAGTTTGAGAGATTTGGACGTGAAAGGGTACCAGTCTTGTCAGGGATTGGGAACCCTTCGCCAGAATGTCCAAAGTTTCAGCGGGATTTCCAAAATGTTGAGAGGAACTCGAAACATGTCAACCTTGGTTTTGAGAATCTCTCCCGGAGTTTGAGAGATTTGGACGTGAAAGGGTACCAGTCTTGTCGGGGATTGGGAACCCTTCGCCAGAATGTCCAAAGTTTCAGCGGGATTTCCAAAATGTTGAGAGGAACTCGAAATATGTCAACCTTGGTTTTGAGAATCTCTCCCGGAGTTTGAGAGATTTGGACGTGAAAGGGTACCAGTCTTGTCGGGGATTGGGAACCCTTCGCGAGAATGTCCAAGTTTCAGTGGGATTTCCAAAATGTTGAAAGGAATTGAAACATGTCAAGCTTGGTTTTGAGAATCTCTCCCGGAGTTTGAGAGATTTGGACGTGAAAGGGTACCAGTCTTGTCGGGGATTGGGAACCCTTCGCGAGAATGTCCAAAGTTTCAGCGGGATTTCCAAAATGTTGAGAGGAACTCGAAACATGTCAACGTTGGTTTTGAGAATCTCTCCCGGAGTTTGAGAGATTTGGACGTGAAAGTGTACCAGTCTTGTCGGAGATTGGGAACCCTTCGCCAGAATGTCCAAAGTTTAAGCGGGATTTCCAAAATGTTGAGAGGAACTCGAAACATGTCAACCTTGGTTTTGAGAATCTCTCCGGGAGTTTGAGAGATTTGGACGTGAAAGGGTACCAGTCTTGTCGGGGATTGAGAACCGTTTGCGAGAATGTCCAAAGTTTCAGCGGGATTTCCAAAATGTTGAGAGGAACTCGAAACATGTCAACCTCGGTTTTGAGAATCTCTCCCGGAGTTTGAGAGATTTGGACGTGAAAGGGTACCAGTCTTGTCGGGGATTGGGAACCCTTCGCGAGAATGTCCAAAGTTTCAGCGGGATTTCCAAAATGTTGAGAGGAACTCGAAACATGTCAACCTTGGTTTTGAGAATCTCTCCCGGAGTTGGAGAGATTTGGACGTGAAAGGGTACCAGTCTTGTCGGGGATTGGGAACCCTTCGCCAGAATGTCCAAAGTTTCAGCGGGATTTCCAAAATGGTGAGAGGAACTCGAAACATGTCAGCCTTGGTTTTGAGAATCTCTCCCGGAGGTTGAGAGATTTGGACGTGAAAGGGTACCAGTCTTGTCGGGGATTGGGAACCCTTCGCGAGAATGTCCACAGTTTCAGCGGGATTTCCAAAATGTTGAGAGGAACTCGAAACATGTCAACCTTGGTTTTGAGAATCTCTCCCGGAGTTTGAGAGATTTGGACGTGAAAGTGTACCAGTCTTGTCAGGGATTGGGAACCCTTCACCAGAATGTCCAAAGTTTCAGCGGGATTTCCAAAATGTTGAGAGGAACTCGAAACATGTCAACCTTGGTTTTGAGAATCTCTCCCGGAGTTTGAGAGATTTGGACGTGAAAGGGTACCAGTCTTGTCGGGGATTGGGAACCCTTCGCCAGAATGTCCAAAGTTTCAGCGGGATTTCCAAAATGTTGAAAGGAATTGAAACATGTCAACCTTGGTTTTGAGAATCTCTCCCGGAGTTTGAGAGATTTGGACGTGAAAGGGTACCAGTCTTGTCGGGGATTGGGAACCCTTCGCGAGAATGTCCAAAGTTTCAGCGGGATTTCCAAAATGTTGAGAGGAACTCAAAACATGTCAACCTTGGTTTTGAGAATCTCTCCCGGAGTTTGAGAGATTTGGACGTGAAAGGGTACCAGTCTTGTCGGAGATTGGGAACCCTTCGCCAGAATGTCCAAAGTTTAAGCGGGATTTCCAAAATGTTGAGAGGAACTCGAAACATGTCAACCTTGGTTTTGAGAATCTCTCCGGGAGTTTGAGAGATTTGGACGTGAAAGGGTACCAGTCTTGTCGGGGATTGAGAACCCTTCGCGAGAATGTCCAAAGTTTCAGCGGGATTTCCAAAATGTTGAGAGGAACTCGAAACATGTCAACCTCGGTTTTGAGAATCTCTCCCGGAGTTGGAGAGATTTGGACGTGAAAGGGTACCAGTCTTGTCGGGGATTGGGAACCCTTCGCGACAATGTCCAAAGTTTCAGCGGGATTTCCAAAATGTTGAGAGGAACTCGAAACATGTCAACCTTGGTTTTGAGAATCTCTCCCGGAGTTTGAGAGATTTGGACGTGAAAGGGTACCAGTATTGTCGGGGATTGGGAACCCTTCGCGAGAATGTCCAAAGTTTCAGCGGGATTTCCAAAATGTTGAGAGGAACTCGAAACATGTCAACCTTGGTTTTGAGAATCTCTCCCGGAGTTTGAGAGATTTGGACGTGAAAGGGTACCAGTCTTGTCGGGGATTGGGAACCCTTCGCCAGAATGTCCAGAGTTTCAGCGGGATTTCCAAAATGTTGAGAGGAACTCGAAACATGTCAACCTTGGTTTTGAGAATCTCTCCCGGAGTTTGAGAGATTTGGACGTGAAAGGGTACCAGTCTTGTCGGGGATTGGGAACCCTTCGCCAGAATGTCCAAAGTTTCAGCGGGATTTCTCAAAATATTGAGAGGAACTCAAAACCTGTCAAACTTGGTTTTGAGAATCTCTCCCGGAGTTGGAGAGATTTGGACGTGAAAGGGTACCAGTCTTGTCGGGGATTGGGAACCCTTCGCGAGAATGTCCAAAGTTTCAGCGGGATTTCCAAAATGTTGAGAGGAACTCGAAACATGTCAACCTTGGTTTTGAGAATCTCTCCCGGAGTTTGAGAGATTTGGACGTGAAAGGGTACCAGTCTTGTCGGGGATTGGGAACCCTTCGCGAGAATTTCCAAAGTTTCAGCGGGATTTCCAAAATGTTGAGAGGAACTCGAAACATGTCAACCTTGGTTTTGAGAATCTCTCCCAGAGTTTGAGAGATTTGGACGTGAAAGGGTACCAGTCTTGTCGGGGATTGGGAACCCTTCGCGAGAATGTCCAAAGTTTCAGCGGGATTTCCAAAATGTTGAGAGGAACTCGAAACATGTCAACCTTGGTTTTGAGAATCTCTCCCGGAGTTTGAGAGATTTGGACGTGAAAGGGTACCAGTCTTGTCGGGGATTGGGAACCCTTTGCCAGAATGTCCAGAGTTTCAGCGGGATTTCCAAAATGTTGAGAGGAACTCGAAACATGTCAACCTTGGTTTTGAGAATCTCTCCCGGAGTTGGAGAGATTTGGACGTGAAAGGGTACCAGTCTTGTCGGGGATTGGGAACCCTTCGCCAGAATGTCCAAAGTTTCAGCGGGATTTCTCAAAATATTGAGAGGAACTCAAAACCTGTCAACCTTGGTTTTGAGAATCTCTCCCGGAGTTGGAGAGATTTGGACGTGAAAGGGTACCAGTCTTGTCGGGGATTGGGAACCCTTCGCGAGAATGTCCAAAGTTTCAGCGGGATTTCCAAAATGTTGAGAGGAACTCGAAACATGTCAACCTTGGTTTTGAGAATCTCTCCCGGAGTTTGAGAGATTTGGACGTGAAAGGGTACCAGTCTTGTCGGGGATTGGGAACCCTTCGCGAGAATGTCCAAAGTTTCAGCGGGATTTCCAAAATGTTGAGAGGAACTCGAAACATGTCAACCTTGGTTTTGAGAATCTCTCCCGGAGTTTGAGAGATTTGGACGTGAAAGGGTACCAGTCTTGTCGGGGATTGGGAACCCTTCGCGAGAATGTCCAAAGTTTCAGCGGGATTTCCAAAATGTTGAGAGGAACTCGAAACATGTCAACCTTGGTTTTGAGAATCTCTCCCGGAGTTTGAGAGATTTGGACGTGAAAGGGTACCAGTCTTGTCGGGGATTGGGAACCCTTCGCGAGAATGTCCCAAGTTTCAGCGGGATTTCCAAAATGTTGAGAGGAACTCAAAACATGTCAACCTTGGTTTTGAGAATCTCTCCCGGAGTTGGAGAGATTTGGACGTGAAAGGGTACCAGTCTTGTCAGGGATTGGGAACCCTTCGCCAGAATGTCCAAAGTTTCAGCGGGATTTCCAAAATGTTGAGAGGAACTCGAAACATGTCAACCTCGGTTTTGAGAATCTCTCCCGGAGTTTGAGAGATTTGGATGTGAAAGGGTACCAGTCTTGTTGGGGATTGGGAACCCTTCGCGAGAATGTCCAAAGTTTCAGCGGGATTTCCAAAATGTTGAGAGGAACTCGAAACATGTCAACCTTGGTTTTGAGAATCTCTCCCAGAGTTTGAGAGATTTGGACGTGAAAGGGTACCAGTCTTGTCGGGGATTGGGAACCCTTCGCGAGAATGTCCAATGTTTCAGCGGGATTTCCAAAATGTTGAGAGGAACTCGAAACATGTCAACCTTGGTTTTGAGAATCTCTCCCGGAGTTGGAGAGATTTGGACGTGAAAGGGTGCCAGTCTTGTCAGGGATTGGGAACCCTTCGCCAGAATGTCCAAAGTTTCAGCGGGATTTCCAAAATGTTGAGAGGAACTCGAAACATGTCAAACTTGGTTTTGAGAATCTCTCCCGGAGTTTGAGACATTTGGACATGGAAGGGTACCAGTCTTGTCGGGGATTGGGAACCCTTCGCGAGAATGTCCAAAGTTTCAGCGGGATTTCCAAAATGTTGAGAGGAAATCGAAACATGTCAACCTTGGTTTTGAGAATCTCTCCCGGAGTTTGAGAGATTTGGATGTGAAAGCGTACAAGTCTTGTCGGGGATTGGAAACCCTTCGCGAGAATGTCCAAAGTTTCAGCGGGATTTCCAAAATGTTGAGAGGAACTCGAAACATGTCAACCTTGGTTTTGAGAATCTCTCCCGGAGTTTGAGAGATTTGGACGTGAAAGGGTACCAGTCTTGTCGGGGATTGGGAACCCTTCGCCAGAATGTCCCAAGTTTCAGCGGGATTTCCAAAATGTTGAGAGGAACTCGAAACATGTCAACCTTGGTTTTGAGAATCTCTCCCGGAGTTGGAGAGATTTGGACGTGAAAGGGTACCAGTCTTGTTGGGGATTGGGAACCCTTTGCGAGAATGTCCAAAGTTTCAGCGGGATTTCCAAAATGTTGAGAGGAACTCGAAACATGTCTACCTTGGTTTTGAGAATCTCTCCCGGAGTTTGAGAGATTTGGACGTGAAAGGGTACCAGTCTTGTCGGGGATTGGGAACCCTTCGCGAGAATGTCCAAAGTTTCAGCGGGATTTCCAAAATGTTGAGAGGAACTCGAAACATGTCAACCTTGGTTTTGAGAATCTCTCCCGGAGTTTGAGAGATTTGGACGTGAAAGGGTACCAGTCTTGTCGGGGATTGGGAACCCTTCGCCAGAATGTCCCAAGTTTCAGCGGGATTTCCAAAATGTTGAGAGGAACTCGAAACATGTCAGCCTTGGTTTTGAGAATCTCTCCCACAGTTTGAGAGATTTGGACGTGAAAGGGTACCAGTCTTGTCGGGGATTGGGAACCCTTCGCCACAATGTCCAAAGTTTCAGCGGGATTTCCAAAATGTTGAGAGGAACTCGAAACATGTCAGCCTTGGTTTTGAGAATCTCTCCCGGAGTTTGAGAGATTTGGACGTGAAAGGGTACCAGTCTTGTCGGGGATTGGGAACCCTTCGCGAGAATGTCCAAAGTTTCAGCGGGATTTCCAAAATGTTGAGAGGAACTCGAAACATGTCAACCTTGGTTTTGAGAATCTCTCCCGGAGTTTGAGAGATTTGGACGTGAAAGGGTACCAGTCTTGTCGGGGATTGGGAACCCTTCGCGAGAATGTCCAAAGTTTCAGCGGGATTTCCAAAATGTTGAGAGGAACTCGAAACATGTCAACCTTGGTTTTGAGAATCTCTCCCGGAGTTTGAGAGATTTGGACGTGAAAGGGTACCAGTCTTGTCAGGAATTGGGAACCCTTCGCCAGAATGTCCAAAGTTTCAGCGGGATTTCCAAAATGTTGAGAGGAACTCGAAACATGTCAACCTTGGTTTTGAGAATCTCTCCCGGAGTTTGAGAGATTTGGACGTGAAAGGGTACCAGTCTTGTCGGGGATTGGGAACCCTTCGCCAGAATGTCCAAAGTTTCAGCGGGATTTCCAAAATGTTGAGAGGAACTCGAAACATGTCAACCTTGGTTTTGAGAATCTCTCCCGGAGTTTGAGAGATTTGGACGTGAAAGGGTACCAGTCTTGTCGGGGATTGGGAACCCTTCGCCAGAATGTCCAAAGTTTCAGCGGGATTCCCAAAATGTTGAGAGGAACTCGAAACATGTCAACCTTGGTTTTGAGAATCTCTCCCGGAGTTGGAGAGATTTGGACGTGAAAGGGTACCAGTCTTGTTGGGGATTGGGAACCCTTTGCGAGAATGTCCAAAGTTTCAGCGGGATTTCCAAAATGTTGAAAGGAACTCGAAACATGTCTACCTTGGTTTTGAGAATCTCTCCCGGAGTTTGAGAGATTTGGACGTGAAAGGGTACCAGTCTTGTCGGGGATTGGGAACCCTTCGCGAGAATGTCCAAAGTTTCAGCGGGATTTCCAAAATGTTGAGAGGAACTCAAAACATGTCAACCTTGGTTTTGAGAATCTCTCCCGGAGTTTGAGAGATTTGGATGTGAAAGGGTACCAGTCTTGTCGGGGATTGGGAACCCTTCGCGAGAATGTCCAAAGTTTCAGTGGGATTTCCAAAATGTTGAGAGGAACTCGAAACATGTCAGCCTTGGTTTTGAGAATCTCTCCCACAGTTTGAGAGATTTGGACGTGAAAGGGTACCAGTCTTGTCGGGGATTGGGAACCCTTCGCCACAATGTCCAAAGTTTCAGCGGGATTTCCAAAATGTTGAGAGGAACTCGAAACATGTCAGCCTTGGTTTTGAGAATCTCTCCCGGAGTTTGAGAGATTTGGACGTGAAAGGGTACCAGTCTTGTCGGGGATTGGGAACCCTTCGCGAGAATGTCCAAAGTTTCAGCGGGATTTCCAAAATGTTGAGAGGAACTCGAAACATGTCAACCTTGGTTTTGAGAATCTCTCCCGGAGTTTGAGAGATTTGGACGTGAAAGGGTACCAGTCTTGTCGGGGATTGGGAACCCTTCGCGAGAATGTCCAAAGTTTCAGCGGGATTTCCAAAATGTTGAGAGGAACTCGAAACATGTCAACCTTGGTTTTGAGAATCTCTCCCGGAGTTTGAGAGATTTGGACGTGAAAGGGTACCAGTCTTGTCAGGGATTGGGAACCCTTCGCCAGAATGTCCAAAGTTTCAGCGGGATTTCCAAAATGTTGAGAGGAACTCGAAACATGTCAACCTTGGTTTTGAGAATCTCTCCCGGAGTTTGAGAGATTTGGACGTGAAAGGGTACCAGTCTTGTCGGGGATTGGGAACCCTTCGCCAGAATGTCCAAAGTTTCAGCGGGATTTCCAAAATGTTGAGAGGAACTCGAAACATGTCAACCTTGGTTTTGAGAATCTCTCCCGGAGTTTGAGAGATTTGGACGTGAAAGGGTACCAGTCTTGTCGGGGATTGGGAACCCTTCGCGAGAATGTCCAAAGTTTCAGTGGGATTTCCAAAATGTTGAAAGGAATTGAAACATGTCAAGCTTGGTTTTGAGAATCTCTCCCGGAGTTTGAGAGATTTGGACGTGAAAGGGTACCAGTCTTGTCGGGGATTGGGAACCCTTCGCGAGAATGTCCAAAGTTTCAGCGGGATTTCCAAAATGTTGAGAGGAACTCGAAACATGTCAACGTTGGTTTTGAGAATCTCTCCCGGAGTTTGAGAGATTTGGACGTGAAAGTGTACCAGTCTTGTCGGAGATTGGGAACCCTTCGCCAGAATGTCCAAAGTTTAAGCGGGATTTCCAAAATGTTGAGAGGAACTCGAAACATGTCAACCTTGGTTTTGAGAATCTCTCCGGGAGTTTGAGAGATTTGGACGTGAAAGGGTACCAGTCTTGTCGGGGATTGAGAACCGTTTGCGAGAATGTCCAAAGTTTCAGCGGGATTTCCAAAATGTTGAGAGGAACTCGAAACATGTCAACCTCGGTTTTGAGAATCTCTCCCGGAGTTTGAGAGATTTGGACGTGAAAGGGTACCAGTCTTGTCGGGGATTGGGAACCCTTCGCGAGAATGTCCAAAGTTTCAGCGGGATTTCCAAAATGTTGAGAGGAACTCGAAACATGTCAACCTTGGTTTTGAGAATCTCTCCCGGAGTTTGAGAGATTTGGACGTGAAAGGGTACCAGTCTTGTCGGGGATTGGGAACCCTTCGCCAGAATGTCCAAAGTTTCAGCGGGATTTCCAAAATGTTGAGAGGAACTCGAAACATGTCAACCTTGGTTTTGAGAATCTCTCCCGGAGTTGGAGAGATTTGGACGTGAAAGGGTACCAGTCTTGTCGGGGATTGGGAACCCTTCGCCAGAATGTCCAAAGTTTCAGCGGGATTTCCAAAATGGTGAGAGGAACTCGAAACATGTCAGCCTTGGTTTTGAGAATCTCTCCCGGAGGTTGAGAGATTTGGACGTGAAAGGGTACCAGTCTTGTCGGGGATTGGGAACCCTTCGCGAGAATGTCCACAGTTTCAGCGGGATTTCCAAAATGTTGAGAGGAACTCGAAACATGTCAACCTTGGTTTTGAGAATCTCTCCCGGAGTTTGAGAGATTTGGACGTGAAAGGGTACCAGTCTTGTCGGAGATTGGGAACCCTTCGCCAGAATGTCCAAAGTTTAAGCGGGATTTCCAAAATGTTGAGAGGAACTCGAAACATGTCAACCTTGGTTTTGAGAATCTCTCCCGGAGTTTGAGAGATTTGGACGTGAAATGGTACCAGTCTTGTCGGGGATTGAGAACCCTTCGCGAGAATGTCCAAAGTTTCAGCGGGATTTCCAAAATGTTGAGAGGAACTCGAAACATGTCAACCTTGGTTTTGAGAATCTCTCCCGGAGTTGGAGAGATTTGGACGTGAAAGGGTACCAGTCTTGTCGGGGATTGGGAACCCTTCGCGACAATGTCCAAAGTTTCAGCGGGATTTCCAAAATGTTGAGAGGAACTCGAAACATGTCAACCTTGGTTTTGAGAATCTCTCCCGGAGTTTGAGAGATTTGGACGTGAAAGGGTACCAGTATTGTCGGGGATTGGGAACCCTTCGCGAGAATGTCCAAAGTTTCAGCGGGATTTCCAAAATGTTGAGAGGAACTCGAAACATGTCAACCTTGGTTTTGAGAATCTCTCCCGGAGTTTGAGAGATTTGGACGTGAAAGGGTACCAGTCTTGTCGGGGATTGGGAACCCTTCGCCAGAATGTCCAGAGTTTCAGCGGGATTTCCAAAATGTTGAGAGGAACTCGAAACATGTCAACCTTGGTTTTGAGAATCTCTCCCGGAGTTTGAGAGATTTGGACGTGAAAGGGTACCAGTCTTGTCGGGGATTGGGAACCCTTCGCCAGAATGTCCAAAGTTTCAGCGGGATTTCTCAAAATATTGAGAGGAACTCAAAACCTGTCAACCTTGGTTTTGAGAATCTCTCCCGGAGTTGGAGAGATTTGGACGTGAAAGGGTACCAGTCTTGTCGGGGATTGGGAACCCTTCGCCAGAATGTCCAAAGTTTCAGCGGGATTTCCAAAATGTTGAGAGGAACTCGAAACATGTCAACCTTGGTTTTGAGAATCTCTCCCGGAGTTTGAGAGATTTGGACGTGAAAGGGTACCAGTCTTGTCAGGGATTGGGAACCCTTCGCCAGAATGTCCAAAGTTTCAGCGGGATTTCCAAAATGTTGAGAGGAACTCGAAACATGTCAACCTTGGTTTTGAGAATCTCTCCCAGAGTTTGAGAGATTTGGACGTGAAAGGGTACCAGTCTTGTCGGGGATTGGGAACCCTTCGCGAGAATGTCCAAAGTTTCAGCGGGATTTCCAAAATGTTGAGAGGAACTCGAAACATGTCAAACTTGGTTTTGAGAATCTCTCCCGGAGTTTGAGAGATTTGGACGTGAAAGGGTACCAGTCTTGTCGGGGATTGGGAACCCTTCGCCAGAATGTCCAGAGTTTCAGCGGGATTTCCAAAATGTTGAGAGGAACTCGAAACATGTCAACCTTGGTTTTGAGAATCTCTCCCGGAGTTTGAGAGATTTGGACGTGAAAGGGTACCAGTCTTGTCGGGGATTGGGAACCCTTCGCCAGAATGTCCAAAGTTTCAGCGGGATTTCTCAAAATATTGAGAGGAACTCAAAACCTGTCAACCTTGGTTTTGAGAATCTCTCCCGGAGTTGGAGAGATTTGGACGTGAAAGGGTACCAGTCTTGTCGGGGATTGGGAACCCTTCGCGAGAATGTCCAAAGTTTCAGCGGGATTTCCAAAATGTTGAGAGGAACTCGAAACATGTCAACCTTGGTTTTGAGAATCTCTCCCGGAGTTTGAGAGATTTGGACGTGAAAGGGTACCAGTCTTGTCGGGGATTGGGAACCCTTCGCGAGAATGTCCAAAGTTTCAGCGGGATTTCCAAAATGTTGAGAGGAACTCGAAACATGTCAACCTTGGTTTTGAGAATCTCTCCCGGAGTTTGAGAGATTTGGACGTGAAAGGGTACCAGTCTTGTCGGGGATTGGGAACCCTTCGCGAGAATGTCCAAAGTTTCAGCGGGATTTCCAAAATGTTGAGAGGAACTCGAAACATGTCAACCTTGGTTTTGAGAATCTCTCCCGGAGTTTGAGAGATTTGGACGTGAAAGGGTACCAGTCTTGTCGGGGATTGGGAACCCTTTGCGAGAATGTCCAAAGTTTCAGCGGGATTTCCAAAATGTTGAGAGGAATTCGAAACATGTCAACCTTGGTTTTGAGAATCTCTCCCGGAGTTTGAGAGATTTGGACGTGAAAGGGTACCAGTCTTGTCGGGGATTGGGAACCCTTCGCGAGAATGTCCGAAGTTTCAGCGGGATTTCCAAAATGTTGAAAGGAACTCGAAACATGTCAACCTTGGTTTTGAGAATCTCTCCCGGAGTTTGAGAGATTTGGACGTGAAAGGGTACCAGTCTTGTCGGGGATTGGGAACCCTTTGCGAGAATGTCCAAAGTTTCAGCGGGATTTCCAAAATGTTGAAAGGAACTCGAAACATGTCAACCTTGGTTTTGAGAATCTCTCCCGGAGTTTGAGAGATTTGGACGTGAAAGGGTACCAGTCTTGTCGGGGATTGGGAACCCTTCACGAGAATGTCCAAAGTTTCAGCGGGATTTCCAAAATGTTGAGAGGAACTCGAAACATGTCAACCTTGGTTTTGAGAATCTCTCCCGGAGTTTGAGAGATTTGGACGTGAAAGGGTACCAGTCTTGTCGGGGATTGGGAACCCTTCGCGAGAATGTCCAAAGTTTCAGCGGGATTTCCAAAATGTTGAGAGGAACTCGAAACATGTCAACCTTGGTTTTGAGAATCTCTCCCAGAGTTTGAGAGATTTGGACGTGAAAGGGTACCAGTCTTGTCGGGGATTGGGAACCCTTTGCGAGAATGTCCAAAGTTTCAGCGGGATTTCCAAAATGTTGAGAGGAACTCGAAACATGTCAACCTTGGTTTTTACAATCTCTCCCGGAGTTTGAGAGATTTGGACGTGAAAGGGTACCAGTCTTGTCGGGGATTGGGAACCCTTCGCGAGAATGTCCAGAGTTTCAGCGGGATTTCCAAAATGTTGAGAGGAACTCGAAACATGTCAGCCTTGGTTTTGAGAATCTCTCCCGGAGTTTGAGAGATTTGGACGTGAAAGGGTACCAGTCTTGTCGGGGATTGGGAACCCTTCGCAAGAATGTCCAAAGTTTCAGCGGGATTTCCAAAATGTTGAAAGGAACTCGAAACATGTCAACCTTGGTTTTGAGAATCTCTCCCGGAGTTTGAGAGATTTGGACGTGAAAGGGTACCAGTCTTGTCGGGGATTGGGAACCCTTCGTGAGAATGTCCAAAGTTTCAGCGGGATTTCCAAAATGTTGAGAGGAACTCGAAACACGTCAACCTTGGTTTTGAGAATCTCTCCCGGAGTTTGAGAGATTTGGACGTGAAAGTGTACCAGTCTTGTCAGGGATTGGGAACCCTTCACCAGAATGTCCAAAGTTTCAGCGGGATTTCCAAAATGTTGAGAGGAACTCGAAACATGTCAACCTTGGTTTTGAGAATCTCTCCCGGAGTTTGAGAGATTTGGACGTGAAAGGGTACCAGTCTTGTCGGGGATTGGGAACCCTTCGCGAGAATGTCCAAAGTTTCAGCGGGATTTCCAAAATGTTGAGAGGAACTCGAAACATGTCAACCTTGGTTTTGAGAATCTCTCCCGGAGTTTGAGAGATTTGGACGTGAAAGGGTACCAGTCTTGTCGGGGATTGGGAACCCTTCGCCAGAATGTCCAGAGTTTCAGCGGGATTTCCAAAATGTTGAGAGGAACTCGAAACATGTCAACCTTGGTTTTGAGAATCTCTCCCGGAGTTTGAGAGATTTGGACGTGAAAGGGTACCAGTCTTGTCGGGGATTGGGAACCCTTCGCCAGAATGTCCAAAGTTTCAGCGGGATTTCTCAAAATGTTGAGAGGAACTCAAAACCTGTCAACCTTGGTTTTGAGAATCTCTCCCGGAGTTTGAGAGATTTGGACGTGAAAGGGTACCAGTCTTGTCGGGGATTGGGAACCCTTCGCCAGAATGTCCAAAGTTTCAGCGGGATTTCCAAAATGTTGAGAGGAACTCGAAACATGTCAACCTTGGTTTTGAGAATCTCTCCCGGAGTTTGAGAGATTTGGACGTGAAAGGGTACCAGTCTTGTCGGGGATTGGGAACCCTTCGCCACAATGTCCAAAGTTTCAGCGGGATTTCCAAAATGGTGAGAGGAACTCGAAACATGTCAGCCTTGGTTTTGAGAATCTCTCCCGGAGGTTGAGAGATTTGGACGTGAAAGGGTACCAGTCTTGTCTGGGATTGGGAACCCTTCGCGAGAATGTCCAAAGTTTCAGCGGGATTTCCAAAATGTTGAGAGGAACTCGAAACATGTCAACCTTGGTTTTGAGAATCTCTCCCGGAGTTTGAGAGATTTGGACGTGAAAGGGTACCAGTCTTGTCGGGGATTGGGAACCCTTCGCGAGAATGTCCAAAGTTTCAGCGGGATTTCCAAAATGTTGAGAGGAACTCGAAACATGTCAACCTTGGTTTTGAGAATCTCTCCCGGAGTTTGAGAGATTTGGACGTGAAAGGGTACCAGTCTTGTCGGGGATTGGGAACCCTTCGCGAGAATGTCCAAAGTTTCAGCGGGATTTCCAAAATGTTGAGAGGAATTCGAAACATGTCAACCTTGGTTTTGAGAATCTCTCCCGGAGTTTGAGAGATTTGGACGTGAAAGGGTACCAGTCTTGTCGGGGATTGGGAACCCTTCGCGAGAATGTCCAGAGTTTCAGCGGGATTTCCAAAATGTTGAGAGGAACTCGAAACATGTCAGCCTTGGTTTTGAGAATCTCTCCCGGAGTTTGAGAGATTTGGACGTGAAAGGGTACCAGTCTTGTCGGGGATTGGGAACCCTTCGCAAGAATGTCCAAAGTTTCAGCGGGATTTCCAAAATGTTGAAAGGAACTCGAAACATGTCAACCTTGGTTTTGAGAATCTCTCCCGGAGTTTGAGAGATTTGGACGTGAAAGGGTACCAGTCTTGTCGGGGATTGGGAACCCTTCGTGAGAATGTCCAAAGTTTCAGCGGGATTTCCAAAATGTTGAGAGGAACTCGAAACACGTCAACCTTGGTTTTGAGAATCTCTCCCGGAGTTTGAGAGATTTGGACGTGAAAGTGTACCAGTCTTGTCAGGGATTGGGAACCCTTCACCAGAATGTCCAAAGTTTCAGCGGGATTTCCAAAATGTTGAGAGGAACTCGAAACATGTCAACCTTGGTTTTGAGAATCTCTCCCGGAGTTTGAGAGATTTGGACGTGAAAGGGTACCAGTCTTGTCGGGGATTGGGAACCCTTCGCGAGAATGTCCAAAGTTTCAGCGGGATTTCCAAAATGTTGAGAGGAACTCGAAACATGTCAACCTTGGTTTTGAGAATCTCTCCCGGAGTTTGAGAGATTTGGACGTGAAAGGGTACCAGTCTTGTCGGGGATTGGGAACCCTTCGCCAGAATGTCCAGAGTTTCAGCGGGATTTCCAAAATGTTGAGAGGAACTCGAAACATGTCAACCTTGGTTTTGAGAATCTCTCCCGGAGTTTGAGAGATTTGGACGTGAAAGGGTACCAGTCTTGTCGGGGATTGGGAACCCTTCGCCAGAATGTCCAAAGTTTCAGCGGGATTTCTCAAAATGTTGAGAGGAACTCAAAACCTGTCAACCTTGGTTTTGAGAATCTCTCCCGGAGTTTGAGAGATTTGGACGTGAAAGGGTACCAGTCTTGTCGGGGATTGGGAACCCTTCGCCAGAATGTCCAAAGTTTCAGCGGGATTTCCAAAATGTTGAGAGGAACTCGAAACATGTCAACCTTGGTTTTGAGAATCTCTCCCGGAGTTTGAGAGATTTGGACGTGAAAGGGTACCAGTCTTGTCGGGGATTGGGAACCCTTCGCCACAATGTCCAAAGTTTCAGCGGGATTTCCAAAATGGTGAGAGGAACTCGAAACATGTCAGCCTTGGTTTTGAGAATCTCTCCCGGAGGTTGAGAGATTTGGACGTGAAAGGGTACCAGTCTTGTCTGGGATTGGGAACCCTTCGCGAGAATGTCCAAAGTTTCAGCGGGATTTCCAAAATGTTGAGAGGAACTCGAAACATGTCAACCTTGGTTTTGAGAATCTCTCCCGGAGTTTGAGAGATTTGGACGTGAAAGGGTACCAGTCTTGTCGGGGATTGGGAACCCTTCGCGAGAATGTCCAAAGTTTCAGCGGGATTTCCAAAATGTTGAGAGGAACTCGAAACATGTCAACCTTGGTTTTGAGAATCTCTCCCGGAGTTTGAGAGATTTGGACGTGAAAGGGTACCAGTCTTGTCGGGGATTGGGAACCCTTCGCGAGAATGTCCAAAGTTTCAGCGGGATTTCCAAAATGTTGAGAGGAATTCGAAACATGTCAACCTTGGTTTTGAGAATCTCTCCCGGAGTTTGAGAGATTTGGACGTGAAAGGGTACCAGTCTTGTCGGGGATTGGGAACCCTTCGCGAGAATGTCCGAAGTTTCAGCGGGATTTCCAAAATGTTGAAAGGAACTCGAAACATGTCAACCTCGGTTTTGAGAATCTCTCCCGGAGTTTGAGAGATTTGGACGTGAAAGGGTACCAGTCTTGTCGGGGATTGGGAACCCTTTGCGAGAATGTCCAAAGTTTCAGCGGGATTTCCAAAATGTTGAAAGGAACTCGAAACATGTCAACCTTGGTTTTGAGAATCTCTCCCGGAGTTTGAGAGATTTGGACGTGAAAGGGTACCAGTCTTGTCGGGGATTGGGAACCCTTCACGAGAATGTCCAAAGTTTCAGCGGGATTTCCAAAATGTTGAGAGGAACTCGAAACATGTCAACCTTGGTTTTGAGAATCTCTCCCGGAGTTTGAGAGATTTGGACGTGAAAGGGTACCAGTCTTGTCGGGGATTGGGAACCCTTCGCGAGAATTTCCAAAGTTTCAGCGGGATTTCCAAAATGTTGAGAGGAACTCGAAACATGTCAACCTTGGTTTTGAGAATCTCTCCCAGAGTTTGAGAGATTTGGACGTGAAAGGGTACCAGTCTTGTCGGGGATTGGGAACCCTTCGCGAGAATGTCCAAAGTTTCAGCGGGATTTCCAAAATGTTGAGAGGAACTCGAAACATGTCAACCTTGGTTTTGAGAATCTCTCCCGGAGTTTGAGACATTTGGACGTGAAAGGGTACCAGTCTTGTCGGGGATTGGGAACCCTTCGCCAGAATGTCCAGAGTTTCAGCGGGATTTCCAAAATGTTGAGAGGAACTCGAAACATGTCAGCCTTGGTTTTGAGAATCTCTCCCGGAGTTTGAGAGATTTGGACGTGAAAGGGTACCAGTCTTGTCGGGGATTGGGAACCCTTCGCAAGAATGTCCAAAGTTTCAGCGGGATTTCCAAAATGTTGAAAGGAACTCGAAACATGTCAACCTTGGTTTTGAGAATCTCTCCCGGAGTTTGAGAGATTTGGACGTGAAAGGGTACCAGTCTTGTCGGGGATTGGGAACCCTTCGCGAGAATGTCCAAAGTTTCAGCGGGATTTCCAAAATGTTGAGAGGAACTCGAAACATGTCAACCTTGGTTTTGAGAATCTCTCCCGGAGTTTGAGAGATTTGGACGTGAAAGTGTACCAGTCTTGTCAGGGATTGGGAACCCTTCGCCAGAATGTCCAAAGTTTCAGCGGGATTTCCAAAATGTTGAGAGGAACTCGAAACATGTCAACCTTGGTTTTGAGAATCTCTCCCGGAGTTTGAGAGATTTGGACGTGAAAGGGTACCAGTCTTGTCGGGGATTGGGAACCCTTCGCGAGAATGTCCAAAGTTTCAGCGGGATTTCCAAAATGTTGAGAGGAACTCGAAACATGTCAACCTTGGTTTTGAGAATCTCTCCCGGAGTTTGAGAGATTTGGACGTGAAAGGGTACCAGTCTTGTCGGGGATTGGGAACCCTTCGCCAGAATGTCCAAAGTTTCAGCGGGATTTCCAAAATGTTGAGAGGAACTCGAAACATGTCAACGTTGGTTTTGAGAATCTCTCCCGGAGTTTGAGAGATTTGGACGTGAAAGGGTACCAGTCTTGTCGGAGATTGGGAACCCTTCGCCAGAATGTCCAAAGTTTCAGCGGGATTTCCAAAATGTTGAGAGGAACTCGAAACATGTCAACCTTGGTTTTGAGAATCTCTCACGGAGTCTGAGAGATTTGGACGTGAAAGGGTACCAGTCTTGTCGGGGATTGAGAACCCTTCGCCAGAATGTCCAAAGTTTCAGCGGGATTTCCAAAATGTTGAGAGGAACTCGAAACATGTCAACCTCGGTTTTGAGAATCTCTCCCGGAGTTTGAGAGATTTGGACGTGAAAGGGTACCAGTCTTGTCGGGGATTGGGAACCCTTCGCGACAATGTCCAAAGTTTCAGCGGGATTTCCAAAATGTTGAGAGGAACTCGAAACATGTCAACCTTGGTTTTGAGAATCTCTCCCGGAGTTTGAGAGATTTGGACGTGAAAGGGTACCAGTCTTGTCGGGGATTGGGAACCCTTCGCGAGAATGTCCAAAGTTTCAGCGGGATTTCCAAAATGTTGAGAGGAACTCGAAACATGTCAACCTTGGTTTTGAGAATCTCTCCCGGAGTTTGAGAGATTTGGACGTGAAAGGGTACCAGTCTTGTCGGGGATTGGGAACCCTTCGCCAGAATGTCCAGAGTTTCAGCGGGATTTCCAAAATGTTGAGAGGAACTCGAAACATGTCAACCTTGGTTTTGAGAATCTCTCCCGGAGTTTGAGAGATTTGGATGTGAAAGGGTACCAGTCTTGTCGGGGATTGGGAACCCTTCGCCAGAATGTCCAAAGTTTCAGCGGGATTTCTCAAAATGTTGAGAGGAACTCAAAACCTGTCAACCTTGGTTTTGAGAATCTCTCCCGGAGTTTGAGAGATTTGGACGTGAAAGGGTACCAGTCTTGTCGGGGATTGGGAACCCTTCGCCAGAATGTCCAAAGTTTCAGCGGGATTTCCAAAATGTTGAGAGGAACTCGAAACATGTCAACCTTGGTTTTGAGAATCTCTCCCAGAGTTTGAGAGATTTGGACGTGAAAGGGTACCAGTCTTGTCGGGGATTGGGAACCCTTCGCGAGAATGTCCAAAGTTTCAGCGGGATTTCCAAAATGTTGAGAGGAACTCGAAACATGTCAACCTTGGTTTTGAGAATCTCTCCCGGAGTTTGAGAGATTTGGACGTGAAAGGGTACCAGTCTTGTCGGGGATTGGGAACCCTTCGCCAGAATGTCCAGAGTTTCAGCGGGATTTCCAAAATGTTGAGAGGAACTCGAAACATGTCAGCCTTGGTTTTGAGAATCTCTCCCGGAGGTTGAGAGATTTGGACGTGAAAGGGTACCAGTCTTGTCGGGGATTGGGAACCCTTCGCGAGAATGTCCAAAGTTTCAGCGGGATTTCCAAAATGTTGAAAGGAACTCGAAACATGTCAACCTTGGTTTTGAGAATCTCTCCCGGAGTTTGAGAGATTTGGACGTGAAAGGGTACCAGTCTTGTCGGGGATTGGGAACCCTTCGCGAGAATGTCCAAAGTTTCAGCGGGATTTCCAAAATGTTGAGAGGAACTCAAAACATGTCAACCTTGGTTTTGAGAATCTCTCCCGGAGTTTGAGAGATTTGGACGTGAAAGGGTACCAGTCTTGTCGGGGATTGGGAACCCTTCGCGAGAATGTCCAAAGTTTCAGCGGGATTTCCAAAATGTTGAGAGGAATTCGAAACATGTCAACCTTGGTTTTGAGAATCTCTCCCGGAGTTTGAGAGATTTGGACGTGAAAGGGTACCAGTCTTGTCGGGGATTGGGAACCCTTCGCGAGAATGTCCGAAGTTTCAGCGGGATTTCCAAAATGTTGAAAGGAACTCGAAACATGTCAACCTCGGTTTTGAGAATCTCTCCCGGAGTTTGAGATATTTGGACGTGAAAGGGTACCAGTCTTGTCGGGGATTGGGAACCCTTTGCGAGAATGTCCAAAGTTTCAGCGGGATTTCCAAAATGTTGAAAGGAACTCGAAACATGTCAACCTTGGTTTTGAGAATCTCTCCCGGAGTTTGAGAGATTTGGACGTGAAAGGGTACCAGTCTTGTCGGGGATTGGGAACCCTTCACGAGAATGTCCAAAGTTTCAGCGGGATTTCCAAAATGTTGAGAGGAACTCGAAACATGTCAACCTTGGTTTTGAGAATCTCTCCCGGAGTTTGAGAGATTTGGACGTGAAAGGGTACCAGTCTTGTCGGGGATTGGGAACCCTTCGCGAGAATTTCCAAAGTTTCAGCGGGATTTCCAAAATGTTGAGAGGAACTCGAAACATGTCAACCTAGGTTTTGAGAATCTCTCCCAGAGTTTGAGAGATTTGGACGTGAAAGGGTACCAGTCTTGTCGGGGATTGGGAACCCTTCGCGAGAATGTCCAAAGTTTCAGCGGGATTTCCAAAATGTTGAGAGGAACTCGAAACATGTCAACCTCGGTTTTGAGAATCTCTCCCGGAGTTTGAGAGATTTGGACGTGAAAGGGTACCAGTCTTGTCGGGGATTGGGAACCCTTCGCCAGAATGTCCAGAGTTTCAGCGGGATTTCCAAAATGTTGAGAGGAACTCGAAACATGTCAGCCTTGGTTTTGAGAATCTCTCCCGGAGTTTGAGAGATTTGGACGTGAAAGGGTACCAGTCTTGTCGGGGATTGGGAACCCTTCGCAAGAATGTCCAAAGTTTCAGCGGGATTTCCAAAATGTTGAAAGGAACTCGAAACATGTCAACATTGATTTTGAGAATCTCTCCCGGAGTTTGAGAGATTTGGACGTGAAAGGGTACCAGTCTTGTCGGGGATTGGGAACCCTTCGCGAGAATGTCCAAAGTTTCAGCGGGATTTCCAAAATGTTGAGAGGAACTCGAAACATGTCAACCTTGGTTTTGAGAATCTCTCCCGGAGTTTGAGAGATTTGGACGTGAAAGTGTACCAGTCTTGTCAGGGATTGGGAACCCTTCACCAGAATGTCCAAAGTTTCAGCGGGATTTCCAAAATGTTGAGAGGAACTCGAAACATGTCAACCTTGGTTTTGAGAATCTCTCCCGGAGTTTGAGAGATTTGGACGTGAAAGGGTACCAGTCTTGTCGGGGATTGGGAACCCTTCGCGAGAATGTCCAAAGTTTCAGCGGGATTTCCAAAATGTTGAGAGGAACTCGAAACATGTCAACCTTGGTTTTGAGAATCTCTCCCGGAGTTTGAGAGATTTGGATGTGAAAGGGTACCAGTCTTGTCGGGGATTGGGAACCCTTCGCGAGAATGTCCAAAGTTTCAGCGGGATTTCCAAAATGTTGAGAGGAACTCGAAACATGTCAACGTTGGTTTTGAGAATCTCTCCCGGAGTTTGAGAGATTTGGACGTGAAAGGGTACCAGTCTTGTCGGAGATTGGGAACCCTTCGCCAGAATGTCCAAAGTTTCAGCGGGATTTCCAAAATGTTGAGAGGAACTCGAAACATGTCAACCTTGGTTTTGAGAATCTCTCCGGGAGTCTGAGAGATTTGGACGTGAAAGGGTACCAGTCTTGTCGGGGATTGAGAACCCTTCGCGAGAATGTCCAAAGTTTCAGCGGGATTTCCAAAATGTTGAGAGGAACTCGAAACATGTCAACCTCGGTTTTGAGAATCTCTCCCGGAGGTTGAGAGATTTGGACGTGAAAGGGTACCAGTCTTGTCGGGGATTGGGAACCCTTCGCCAGAATGTCCAAAGTTTCAGCGGGATTTCCAAAATGTTGAGAGGAACTCGAAACATGTCAACCTTGGTTTTGAGAATCTCTCCCAGAGTTTGAGAGATTTGGACGTGAAAGGGTACCAGTCTTGTCGGGGATTGGGAACCCTTCGCCACAATGTCCAAAGTTTCAGCGGGATTTCCAAAATGGTGAGAGGAACTCGAAACATGTCAGCCTTGGTTTTGAGAATCTCTCCCGGAGGTTGAGAGATTTGGACGTGAAAGGGTACCAGTCTTGTCGGGGATTGGGAACCCTTCGCGAGAATGTCCAAAGTTTCAGCGGGATTTCCAAAATGTTGAGAGGAACTCGAAACATGTCAACCTTGGTTTTGAGAATCTCTCCCGGAGTTTGAGAGATTTGGACGTGAAAGGGTACCAGTCTTGTCGGGGATTGGGAACCCTTCGCGAGAATGTCCAAAGTTTCAGCGGGATTTCCAAAATGTTGAGAGGAATTCGAAACATGTCAACCTTGGTTTTGAGAATCTCTCCCGGAGTTTGAGAGATTTGGACGTGAAAGGGTACCAGTCTTGTCGGGGATTGGGAACCCTTCGCGAGAATGTCCGAAGTTTCAGCGGGATTTCCAAAATGTTGAAAGGAACTCGAAACATGTCAACCTCGGTTTTGAGAATCTCTCCCGGAGTTTGAGAGATTTGGACGTGAAAGGGTACCAGTCTTGTCGGGGATTGGGAACCCTTTGCGAGAATGTCCAAAGTTTCAGCGGGATTTCCAAAATGTTGAAAGGAACTCGAAACATGTCAACCTTGGTTTTGAGAATCTCTCCCGGAGTTTGAGAGATTTGGACGTGAAAGGGTACCAGTCTTGTCGGGGATTGGGAACCCTTCACGAGAATGTCCAAAGTTTCAGCGGGATTTCCAAAATGTTGAGAGGAACTCGAAACATGTCAACCTTGGTTTTGAGAATCTCTCCCGGAGTTTGAGAGATTTGGACGTGAAAGGGTACCAGTCTTGTCGGGGATTGGGAACCCTTCGCGAGAATTTCCAAAGTTTCAGCGGGATTTCCAAAATGTTGAGAGGAACTCGAAACATGTCAACCTTGGTTTTGAGAATCTCTCCCAGAGTTTGAGAGATTTGGACGTGAAAGGGTACCAGTCTTGTCGGGGATTGGGAACCCTTCGCGAGAATGTCCAAAGTTTCAGCGGGATTTCCAAAATGTTGAGAGGAACTCGAAACATGTCAACCTTGGTTTTGAGAATCTCTCCCGGAGTTTGAGAGATTTGGACGTGAAAGGGTACCAGTCTTGTCGGGGATTGGGAACCCTTCGCCAGAATGTCCAGAGTTTCAGCGGGATTTCCAAAATGTTGAGAGGAACTCGAAACATGTCAGCCTTGGTTTTGAGAATCTCTCCCGGAGTTTGAGAGATTTGGACGTGAAAGGGTACCAGTCTTGTCGGGGATTGGGAACCCTTCGCAAGAATGTCCAAAGTTTCAGTGGGATTTCCAAAATGTTGAAAGGAACTCGAAACATGTCAACCTTGGTTTTGAGAATCTCTCCCGGAGTTTGAGAGATTTGGACGTGAAAGGGTACCAGTCTTGTCGGGGATTGGGAACCCTTCGCGAGAATGTCCAAAGTTTCAGCGGGATTTCCAAAATGTTGAGAGGAACTCGAAACATGTCAACCTTGGTTTTGAGAATCTCTCCCGGAGTTTGAGAGATTTGGACGTGAAAGTGTACCAGTCTTGTCAGGGATTGGGAACCCTTCACCAGAATGTCCAAAGTTTCAGCGGGATTTCCAAAATGTTGAGAGGAACTCGAAACATGTCAACCTTGGTTTTGAGAATCTCTCCCGGAGTTTGAGAGATTTGGACGTGAAAGGGTACCAGTCTTGTCGGGGATTGGGAACCCTTCGCGAGAATGTCCAAAGTTTCAGCGGGATTTCCAAAATGTTGAGAGGAACTCGAAACATGTCAACCTTGGTTTTGAGAATCTCTCCCGGAGTTTGAGAGATTTGGACGTGAAAGGGTACCAGTCTTGTCGGGGATTGGGAACCCTTCGCGAGAATGTCCAAAGTTTCAGCGGGATTTCCAAAATGTTGAGAGGAACTCGAAACATGTCAACCTTGGTTTTGAGAATCTCTCCCGGAGTTTGAGAGATTTGGACGTGAAAGGGTACCAGTCTTGTCGGAGATTGGGAACCCTTCGCCAGAATGTCCAAAGTTTCAGCGGGATTTCCAAAATGTTGAGAGGAACTCGAAACATGTCAACCTTGGTTTTGAGAATCTCTCCGGGAGTCTGAGAGATTTGGACGTGAAAGGGTACCAGTCTTGTCGGGGATTGAGAACCCTTCGCGAGAATGTCCAAAGTTTCAGCGGGATTTCCAAAATGTTGAGAGGAACTCGAAACATGTCAACCTTGGTTTTGAGAATCTCTCCCGGAGTTTGAGAGATTTGGACGTGAAAGGGTACCAGTCTTGTCGGGGATTGGGAACCCTTCGCGAGAATGTCCAAAGTTTCAGCGGGATTTCCAAAATGTTGAGAGGAACTCGAAACATGTCAACCTTGGTTTTGAGAATCTCTCCCAGAGTTTGAGAGATTTGGACGTGAAAGGGTACCAGTCTTGTCGGGGATTGGGAACCCTTCGCGAGAATGTCCAAAGTTTCAGCGGGATTTCCAAAATGTTGAGAGGAACTCGAAACATGTCAACCTTGGTTTTGAGAATCTCTCCCGGAGTTTGAGAGATTTGGACGTGAAAGGGTACCAGTCTTGTCGGGGATTGGGAACCCTTCGCAAGAATGTCCAAAGTTTCAGTGGGATTTCCAAAATGTTGAAAGGAACTCGAAACATGTCAACCTTGGTTTTGAGAATCTCTCCCGGAGTTTGAGAGATTTGGACGTGAAAGGGTACCAGTCTTGTCGGGGATTGGGAACCCTTCGCGAGAATGTCCAAAGTTTCAGCGGGATTTCCAAAATGTTGAGAGGAACTCGAAACATGTCAACCTTGGTTTTGAGAATCTCTCCCGGAGTTTGAGAGATTTGGACGTGAAAGTGTACCAGTCTTGTCAGGGATTGGGAACCCTTCACCAGAATGTCCAAAGTTTCAGCGGGATTTCCAAAATGTTGAGAGGAACTCGAAACATGTCAACCTTGGTTTTGAGAATCTCTCCCGGAGTTTGAGAGATTTGGACGTGAAAGGGTACCAGTCTTGTCGGGGATTGGGAACCCTTCGCGAGAATGTCCAAAGTTTCAGCGGGATTTCCAAAATGTTGAGAGGAACTCGAAACATGTCAACCTTGGTTTTGAGAATCTCTCCCGGAGTTTGAGAGATTTGGACGTGAAAGGGTACCAGTCTTGTCGGGGATTGGGAACCCTTCGCGAGAATGTCCAAAGTTTCAGCGGGATTTCCAAAATGTTGAGAGGAACTCGAAACATGTCAACGTTGGTTTTGAGAATCTCTCCCGGAGTTTGAGAGATTTGGACGTGAAAGGGTACCAGTCTTGTCGGAGATTGGGAACCCTTCGCCAGAATGTCCAAAGTTTCAGCGGGATTTCCAAAATGTTGAGAGGAACTCGAAACATGTCAACCTTGGTTTTGAGAATCTCTCCGGGAGTCTGAGAGATTTGGACGTGAAAGGGTACCAGTCTTGTCGGGGATTGAGAACCCTTCGCGAGAATGTCCAAAGTTTCAGCGGGATTTCCAAAATGTTGAGAGGAACTCGAAACATGTCAACCTTGGTTTTGAGAATCTCTCCCGGAGTTTGAGAGATTTGGACGTGAAAGGGTACCAGTCTTGTCGGGGATTGGGAACCCTTCGCGAGAATGTCCAAAGTTTCAGCGGGATTTCCAAAATGTTGAGAGGAACTCGAAACATGTCAACCTTGGTTTTGAGAATCTCTCCCAGAGTTTGAGAGATTTGGACGTGAAAGGGTAGCAGTCTTGTCGGGGATTGGGAACCCTTCGCCAGAATGTCCAGAGTTTCAGCGGGATTTCCAAAATGTTGAGAGGAACTCGAAACATGTCAACCTTGGTTTTGAGAATCTCTCCCGGAGTTTGAGAGATTTGGATGTGAAAGGGTACCAGTCTTGTCGGGGATTGGGAACCCTTCGCCAGAATGTCCAAAGTTTCAGCGGGATTTCTCAAAATGTTGAGAGGAACTCAAAACCTGTCAACCTTGGTTCTGAGAATCTCTCCCGGAGTTTGAGAGATTTGGACGTGAAAGGGTACCAGTGTTGTCGGGGATTGGGAACCCTTCGCCAGAATGTCCAAAGTTTCAGAGGGATTTCCAAAATGTTGAGAGGAACTCGAAACATGTCAACCTTGGTTTTGAGAATCTCTCCCGGAGTTTGAGAGATTTGGACGTGAAAGGGTACCAGTCTTGTCGGGGATTGGGAACCCTTCGCCACAATGTCCAAAGTTTCAGCGGGATTTCCAAAATGGTGAGAGGAACTCGAAACATGTAAGCCTTGGTTTTGAGAATCTCTCCCGGAGGTTGAGAGATTTGGACGTGAAAGGGTACCAGTCTTGTCGGGGATTGGGAACCCTTCGCGAGAATGTCCACAGTTTCAGCGGGATTTCCAAAATGTTGAGAGGAACTCGAAACATGTCAACCTTGGTTTTGAGAATCTCTCCCGGAGTTTGAGAGATTTGGACGTGAAAGGGTACCAGTCTTGTCGGGGATTGGGAACCCTTCGCGAGAATGTCCAAAGTTTCAGCGGGATTTCCAAAATGTTGAGAGGAACTCGAAACATGTCAACCTTGGTTTTGAGAATCTCTCCCGGAGTTTGAGAGATTTGGACGTGAAAGGGTACCAGTCTTGTCGGGGATTGGGAACCCTTCGCCAGAATGTCCAAAGTTTCAGCGGGATTTCCAAAATGTTGAGAGGAATTCGAAACATGTCAACCTTGGTTTTGAGAATCTCTCCCGGAGTTTGAGAGATTTGGACGTGAAAGGGTACCAGTCTTGTCGGGGATTGGGAACCCTTCGCCAGAATGTCCGAAGTTTCAGCGGGATTTCCAAAATGTTGAAAGGAACTCGAAACATGTCAACCTCGGTTTTGAGAATCTCTCCCGGAGTTGGAGAGATTTGGACGTGAAAGGGTACCAGTCTTGTCTGGGATTGGGAACCCTTTGCGAGAATGTCCAAAGTTTCAGCGGGATTTCCAAAATGTTGAAAGGAACTCGAAACATGTCAACCTTGGTTTTGAGAATCTCTCCCGGAGTTTGAGAGATTTGGACGTGAAAGGGTACCAGTCTTGTCGGGGATTGGGAACCCTTCGCGAGAATGTCCAAAGTTTCAGCGGGATTTCCAAAATGTTGAGAGGAACTCGAAACATGTCAACCTTGGTTTTGAGAATCTCTCCCGGAGTTTGAGAGATTTGGACGTGAAAGGGTACCAGTCTTGTCGGGCATTGGGAACCCTTCGCCAGAATGTCCAAAGTTTCAGCGGGATTTCTCAAAATGTTGAGAGGAACTCAAAACCTGTCAACCTTGGTTTTGAGAATCTCTCCCGGAGTTTGAGAGATTTGGACGTGAAAGGGTACCAGTCTTGTCGGGGATTGGGAACCCTTCGCTACAATGTCCAAAGTTTCAGCGGGATTTCCAAAATGTTGAGAGGAACTCGAAACATGTCAGCCTTGGTTTTGAGAATCTCTCCCGGAGGTTGAGAGATTTGGACGTGAAAGGGTACCAGTCTTGTCGGGGATTGGGAACCCTTTGCGAGAATGTCCAAAGTTTCAGTGGGATTTCCGAAATGTTGAAAGGAACTCGAAACATGTCAACCTTGGTTTTGAGAATCTCTCCCGGAGTTTGAGAGATTTGGACGTGAAAGGGTACCAGTCTTGTCGGGGATTGGGAACCCTTCGCGAGAATGTCCAAAGTTTCAGCGGGATTTCCAAAATGTTGAGAGGAACTCGAAACATGTCAACCTTGGTTTTGAGAATCTCTCCCGGAGTTTGAGAGATTTGGACGTGAAAGGGTACCAGTCTTGTCGGGGATTGGGAACCCTTCGCCAGAATGTCCAAAGTTTCAGCGGGATTTCCAAAATGTTGAGAGGAACTCGAAACATGTCAACCTTGGTTTTGAGAATCTCTCCCGGAGTTTGAGAGATTTGGACGTGAAAGGGTACCAGTCTTGTCGGGGATTGGGAACCCTTCGCGAGAATGTCCAAAGTTTCAGCGGGATTTCCAAAATGTTGAGAGGAACTCGAAACATGTCAACCTTGGTTTTGAGAATCTCTCCCGGAGTTTGAGAGATTTGGACGTGAAAGGGTACCAGTCTTGTCGGGGATTGGGAACCCTTCGCCACAATGTCCAAAGTTTCAGCGGGATTTCCAAAATGTTGAGAGGAACTCGAAACATGTCAACCTTGGTTTTGAGAATCTCTCCCGGAGTTTGAGAGATTTGGACGTGAAAGGGTACCAGTCTTGTCGGGGATTGGGAACCCTTCGCCACAATGTCCAAAGTTTCAGCGGGATTTCCAAAATGTTGAGAGGAACTCGAAACATGTCAACCTTGGTTTTGAGAATCTCTCCCGGAGTTTGAGAGATTTGGACGTGAAAGGGTACCAGTCTTGTCGGGGATTGGGAACCCTTCGCGAGAATGTCCAAAGTTTCAGCGGGATTTCCAAAATGTTGAGAGGAACTCGAAACATGTCAACCTTGGTTTTGAGAATCTCTCCCGGAGTTTGAGAGATTTGGACGTGAAAGGGTACCAGTCTTGTCGGGGATTGGGAACCCTTCGCCAGAATGTCCAAAGTTTCAGCGGGATTTCCAAAATGTTGAGAGGAACTCGAAACATGTCAACCTTGGTTTTGAGAATCTCTCCCGGAGTTTGAGAGATTTGGACGTGAAAGCGCACAAGTCTTGTCGGGGATTGGGAACCCTTCGCGAGAATGTCCAAAGTTTCAGCGGGATTTCCAAAATGTTGAGAGGAACTCGAAACATGTCAACCTTGGTTTTGAGAATCTCTCCCGGAGTTTGAGAGATTTGGACGTGAAAGGGTACCAGTCTTGTCGGGGATTGGGAACCCTTCGCGAGAATGTCCCAAGTTTCAGCGGGATTTCCAAAATGTTGAGAGGAACTCAAAACATGTCAACCTTGGTTTTGAGAATCTCTCCCGGAGTTGGAGAGATTTGGACGTGAAAGGGTACCAGTCTTGTCGGGGATTGGGAACCCTTCGCGAGAATGTCCAAAGTTTCAGCAGGATTTCCAAAATGTTGAGAGGAACTCGAAACATGTCAACCTTGGTTTTGAGAATCTCTCCCGGAGTTTGAGAGATTTGGATGTGAAAGGGTACCAGTCTTGTCGGGGATTGGGAACCCTTCGCGAGAATGTCCGAAGTTTCAGCGGGATTTCCAAAATGTTGAAAGGAACTCGAAACATGTCAACCTCGGTTTTGAGAATCTCTCCCGGAGTTGGAGAGATTTGGACGTGAAAGGGTACCAGTCTTGTCTGGGATTGGGAACCCTTTGCGAGAATGTCCAAAGTTTCAGCGGGATTTCCAAAATGTTGAAAGGAACTCGAAACATGTCAACCTTGGTTTTGAGAATCTCTCCCGGAGTTTGAGAGATTTGGACGTGAAAGGGTACCAGTCTTGTCGGGGATTGGGAACCCTTCGCGAGAATGTCCAAAGTTTCAGCGGGATTTCCAAAATGTTGAGAGGAACTCGAAACATGTCAACCTTGGTTTTGAGAATCTCTCCCGGAGTTTGAGAGATTTGGACGTGAAAGGGTACCAGTCTTGTCGGGGATTGGGAACCCTTCGCGAGAATTTCCAAAGTTTCAGCGGGATTTCCAAAATGTTGAGAGGAACTCAAAACATGTCAACCTTGGTTTTGAGAATCTCTCCCAGAGTTTGAGAGATTTGGACGTGAAAGGGTACCAGTCTTGTCGGGGATTGGGAACCCTTCGCCAGAATGTCCAAAGTTTCAGCGGGATTTCCAAAATGTTGAGAGGAACTCGAAACATGTCAACCTTGGTTTTGAGAATCTCTCCCGGAGTTTGAGAGATTTGGACGTGAAAGGGTACCAGTCTTGTCGGGGATTGGGAACCCTTCGCCAGAATGTCCAGAGTTTCAGCGGGATTTCCAAAATGTTGAGAGGAACTCGAAACATGTCAACCTTGGTTTTGAGAATCTCTCCCGGAGTTTGAGAGATTTGGACGTGAAAGGGTACCAGTCTTGTCGGGGATTGGGAACCCTTCGCCAGAATGTCCAAAGTTTCAGCGGGATTTCTCAAAATGTTGAGAGGAACTCAAAACCTGTCAACCTTGGTTTTGAGAATCTCTCCCGGAGTTTGAGAGATTTGGACGTGAAAGGGTACCAGTCTTGTCGGGGATTGGGAACCCTTCACGAGAATGTCCAAAGTTTCAGCGGGATTTCCAAAATGTTGAGAGGAACTCGAAACATGTCAGCCTTGGTTTTGAGAATCTCTCCTGGAGGTTGAGAGATTTGGACGTGAAAGGGTACCAGTCTTGTCGGGGATTGGGAACCCTTTGCGAGAATGTCCAAAGTTTCAGTGGGATTTCCGAAATGTTGAAAGGAACTCGAAACATGTCAACCTTGGTTTTGAGAATCTCTCCCGGAGTTTGAGAGATTTGGACGTGAAAGGGTACCAGTCTTGTCGGGGATTGGGAACCCTTCGCGAGAATGTCCAAAGTTTCAGCGGGATTTCCAAAATGTTGAGAGGAACTCGAAACATGTCAACCTTGGTTTTGAGAATCTCTCCCGGAGTTTGAGAGATTTGGACGTGAAAGGGTACCAGTCTTGTCGGGGATTGGGAACCCTTCGCCAGAATGTCCAAAGTTTCAGCGGGATTTCCAAAATGTTGAGAGGAACTCGAAACATGTCAACCTTGGTTTTGAGAATCTCTCCCGGAGTTTGAGAGATTTGGACGTGAAAGGGTACCAGTCTTGTCGGGGATTGGGAACCCTTCGCGAGAATGTCCAAAGTTTCAGCGGGATTTCCAAAATGTTGAAAGGAACTCGAAACATGTCAACCTTGGTTTTGAGAATCTCTCCCGGAGTTTGAGAGATTTGGACGTGAAAGGGTACCAGTCTTGTCGGGGATTGGGAACCCTTCGCCACAATGTCCAAAGTTTCAGCGGGATTTCCAAAATGTTGAGAGGAACTCGAAACATGTCAACCTTGGTTTTGAGAATCTCTCCCGGAGTTTGAGAGATTTGGACGTGAAAGGGTACCAGTCTTGTCGGGGATTGGGAACCCTTCGCCACAATGTCCAAAGTTTCAGCGGGATTTCCAAAATGTTGAGAGGAACTCGAAACATGTCAACCTTGGTTTTGAGAATCTCTCCCGGAGTTTGAGAGATTTGGACGTGAAAGGGTACCAGTCTTGTCGGGGATTGGGAACCCTTCGCGAGAATGTCCAAAGTTTCAGCGGGATTTCCAAAATGTTGAGAGGAACTCGAAACATGTCAACCTTGGTTTTGAGAATCTCTCCCGGAGTTTGAGAGATTTGGACGTGAAAGGGTACCAGTCTTGTCGGGGATTGGGAACCCTTCGCCAGAATGTCCAAAGTTTCAGCGGGATTTCCAAAATGTTGAGAGGAACTCGAAACATGTCAACCTTGGTTTTGAGAATCTCTCCCGGAGTTTGAGAGATTTGGACGTGAAAGCGCACAAGTCTTGTCGGGGATTGGGAACCCTTCGCGAGAATGTCCAAAGTTTCAGCGGGATTTCCAAAATGTTGAGAGGAACTCGAAACATGTCAACCTTGGTTTTGAGAATCTCTCCCGGAGTTTGAGAGATTTGGACGTGAAAGGGTACCAGTCTTGTCGGGGATTGGGAACCCTTCGCGAGAATGTCCAAAGTTTCAGCGGGATTTCCAAAATGTTGAGAGGAACTCAAAACATGTCAACCTTGGTTTTGAGAATCTCTCCCGGAGTTGGAGAGATTTGGACGTGAAAGGGTACCAGTCTTGTCGGGGATTGGGAACCCTTCGCCAGAATGTCCAAAGTTTCAGCAGGATTTCCAAAATGTTGAGAGGAACTCAAAACATGTCAACCTTGGTTTTGAGAATCTCTCCCGGAGTTTGAGAGATTTGGATGTGAAAGGGTACCAGTCTTGTCGGGGATTGGGAACCCTTCGCGAGAATGTCCAAAGTTTCAGCGGGATTTCCAAAATGTTGAGAGGAACTCGAAACATGTCAACCTTGGTTTTGAGAATCTCTCCCGGAGTTTGAGAGATTTGGACGTGAAAGGGTACCAGTCTTGTCGGGGATTGGGAACCCTTCGCGAGAATGTCCAAAGTTTCAGCGGGATTTCCAAAATGTTGAGAGGAACTCGAAACATGTCAACCTTGGTTTTGAGAATCTCTCCCGGAGTTTGAGAGATTTGGACGTGAAAGGGTACCAGTCTTGTCGGGGATTGGGAACCCTTCGCCAGAATGTCCAAAGTTTCAGCGGGATTTCCAAAATGTTGAGAGGAACTCGAAACATGTCAACCTTGGTTTTGAGAATCTCTCCCGGAGTTTGAGAGATTTGGACGTGAAAGCGCACAAGTCTTGTCGGGGATTGGGAACCCTTCGCGAGAATGTCCAAAGTTTCAGCGGGATTTCCAAAATGTTGAGAGGAACTCGAAACATGTCAACCTTGGTTTTGAGAATCTCTCCCGGAGTTTGAGAGATTTGGACGTGAAAGGGTACCAGTCTTGTCGGGGATTGGGAACCCTTCGCGAGAATGTCCCAAGTTTCAGCGGGATTTCCAAAATGTTGAGAGGAACTCAAAACATGTCAACCTTGGTTTTGAGAATCTCTCCCGGAGTTGGAGAGATTTGGACGTGAAAGGGTACCAGTCTTGTCGGGGATTGGGAACCCTTCGCGAGAATGTCCAAAGTTTCAGCAGGATTTCCAAAATGTTGAGAGGAACTCGAAACATGTCAACCTTGGTTTTGAGAATCTCTCCCGGAGTTTGAGAGATTTGGATGTGAAAGGGTACCAGTCTTGTCGGGGATTGGGAACCCTTCGCGAGAATGTCCGAAGTTTCAGCGGGATTTCCAAAATGTTGAAAGGAACTTGAAACATGTCAACCTCGGTTTTGAGAATCTCTCCCGGAGTTGGAGAGATTTGGACGTGAAAGGGTACCAGTCTTGTCTGGGATTGGGAACCCTTTGCGAGAATGTCCAAAGTTTCAGCGGGATTTCCAAAATGTTGAAAGGAACTCGAAACATGTCAACCTTGGTTTTGAGAATCTCTCCCGGAGTTTGAGAGATTTGGACGTGAAAGGGTACCAGTCTTGTCGGGGATTGGGAACCCTTCGCGAGAATGTCCAAAGTTTCAGCGGGATTTCCAAAATGTTGAGAGGAACTCGAAACATGTCAACCTTGGTTTTGAGAATCTCTCCCGGAGTTTGAGAGATTTGGACGTGAAAGGGTACCAGTCTTGTCGGGGATTGGGAACCCTTCGCGAGAATTTCCAAAGTTTCAGCGGGATTTCCAAAATGTTGAGAGGAACTCGAAACATGTCAACCTTGGTTTTGAGAATCTCTCCCAGAGTTTGAGAGATTTGGACGTGAAAGGGTACCAGTCTTGTCGGGGATTGGGAACCCTTCGCCAGAATGTCCAAAGTTTCAGCGGGATTTCCAAAATGTTGAGAGGAACTCGAAACATGTCAACCTTGGTTTTGAGAATCTCTCCCGGAGTTTGAGAGATTTGGACGTGAAAGGGTACCAGTCTTGTCGGGGATTGGGAACCCTTCGCCAGAATGTCCAGAGTTTCAGCGGGATTTCCAAAATGTTGAGAGGAACTCGAAACATGTCAACCTTGGTTTTGAGAATCTCTCCCGGAGTTTGAGAGATTTGGACGTGAAAGGGTACCAGTCTTGTCGGGGATTGGGAACCCTTCGCCAGAATGTCCAAAGTTTCAGCGGGATTTCTCAAAATGTTGAGAGGAACTCAAAACCTGTCAACCTTGGTTTTGAGAATCTCTCCCGGAGTTTGAGAGATTTGGACGTGAAAGGGTACCAGTCTTGTCGGGGATTGGGAACCCTTCACGAGAATGTCCAAAGTTTCAGCGGGATTTCCAAAATGTTGAAAGGAACTCGAAACATGTCAGCCTTGGTTTTGAGAATCTCTCCCGGAGGTTGAGAGATTTGGACGTGAAAGGGTACCAGTCTTGTCGGGGATTGGGAACCCTTTGCGAGAATGTCCAAAGTTTCAGTGGGATTTCCGAAATGTTGAAAGGAACTCGAAACATGTCAACCTTGGTTTTGAGAATCTCTCCCGGAGTTTGAGAGATTTGGACGTGAAAGGGTACCAGTCTTGTCGGGGATTGGGAACCCTTCGCGAGAATGTCCAAAGTTTCAGCGGGATTTCCAAAATGTTGAGAGGAACTCGAAACATGTCAACCTTGGTTTTGAGAATCTCTCCCGGAGTTTGAGAGATTTGGACGTGAAAGGGTACCAGTCTTGTCGGGGATTGGGAACCCTTCGCCAGAATGTCCAAAGTTTCAGCGGGATTTCCAAAATGTTGAGAGGAACTCGAAACATGTCAACCTTGGTTTTGAGAATCTCTCCCGGAGTTTGAGAGATTTGGACGTGAAAGGGTACCAGTCTTGTCGGGGATTGGGAACCCTTCGCGAGAATGTCCAAAGTTTCAGCGGGATTTCCAAAATGTTGAAAGGAACTCGAAACATGTCAACCTTGGTTTTGAGAATCTCTCCCGGAGTTTGAGAGATTTGGACGTGAAAGGGTACCAGTCTTGTCGGGGATTGGGAACCCTTCGCCACAATGTCCAAAGTTTCAGCGGGATTTCCAAAATGTTGAGAGGAACTCGAAACATGTCAACCTTGGTTTTGAGAATCTCTCCCGGAGTTTGAGAGATTTGGACGTGAAAGGGTACCAGTCTTGTCGGGGATTGGGAACCCTTCGCCACAATGTCCAAAGTTTCAGCGGGATTTCCAAAATGTTGAGAGGAACTCGAAACATGTCAACCTTGGTTTTGAGAATCTCTCCCGGAGTTTGAGAGATTTGGACGTGAAAGGGTACCAGTCTTGTCGGGGATTGGGAACCCTTCGCGAGAATGTCCAAAGTTTCAGCGGGATTTCCAAAATGTTGAGAGGAACTCGAAACATGTCAACCTTGGTTTTGAGAATCTCTCCCGGAGTTTGAGAGATTTGGACGTGAAAGGGTACCAGTCTTGTCGGGGATTGGGAACCCTTCGCCAGAATGTCCAAAGTTTCAGCGGGATTTCCAAAATGTTGAGAGGAACTCGAAACATGTCAACCTTGGTTTTGAGAATCTCTCCCGGAGTTTGAGAGATTTGGACGTGAAAGCGCACAAGTCTTGTCGGGGATTGGGAACCCTTCGCGAGAATGTCCAAAGTTTCAGCGGGATTTCCAAAATGTTGAGAGGAACTCGAAACATGTCAACCTTGGTTTTGAGAATCTCTCCCGGAGTTTGAGAGATTTGGACGTGAAAGGGTACCAGTCTTGTCGGGGATTGGGAACCCTTCGCGAGAATGTCCCAAGTTTCAGCGGGATTTCCAAAATGTTGAGAGGAACTCAAAACATGTCAACCTTGGTTTTGAGAATCTCTCCCGGAGTTGGAGAGATTTGGACGTGAAAGGGTACCAGTCTTGTCGGGGATTGGGAACCCTTCGCGAGAATGTCCAAAGTTTCAGCGGGATTTCCAAAATGTTGAGAGGAACTCGAAACATGTCAACCTTGGTTTTGAGAATCTCTCCCGGAGGTTGAGAGATTTGGACGTGAAAGGGTACCAGTCTTGTCGGGGATTGGGAACCCTTCGCGAGAATGTCCCAAGTTTCAGCAGGATTTCCAAAATGTTGAGAGGAACTCAAAACATGTCAACCTTGGTTTTGAGAATCTCTCCCGGAGTTTGAGAGATTTGGACGTGAAAGGGTACCAGTCTTGTCGGGGATTGGGAACCCTTCGCCAGAATGTCCAAAGTTTCAGCGGGATTCCCAAAATGTTGAGAGGAACTCGAAACATGTCAACCTTGGTTTTGAGAATCTCTCCCGGAGTTTGAGAGATTTGGACGTGAAAGGGTACCAGTCTTGTTGGGGATTGGGAACCCTTTGCGAGAATGTCCAAAGTTTCAGCGGGATTTCCAAAATGTTGAAAGGAACTCGAAACATGTCTACCTTGGTTTTGAGAATCTCTCCCGGAGTTTGAGAGATTTGGACGTGAAAGGGTACCAGTCTTGTCGGGGATTGGGAACCCTTCGCGAGAATGTCCAAAGTTTCAGCGGGATTTCCAAAATGTTGAGAGGAACTCGAAACATGTCAACCTTGGTTTTGAGAATCTCTCCCGGAGTTTGAGAGATTTGGACGTGAAAGGGTACCAGTCTTGTCGGGGATTGGGAACCCTTCGCCAGAATGTCCAAAGTTTCAGCGGGATTTCCAAAATGTTGAGAGGAACTCGAAACATGTCAACCTTGGTTTTGAGAATCTCTCCCGGAGTTTGAGAGATTTGGACGTGAAAGGGTACCAGTCTTGTCGGGGATTGGGAACCCTTCGCGAGAATGTCCAAAGTTTCAGCGGGATTTCCAAAATGTTGAGAGGAACTCGAAACATGTCAGCCTTGGTTTTGAGAATCTCTCCCGGAGTTTGAGAGATTTGGACGTGAAAGGGTACCAGTCTTGTCGGGGATTGGGAACCCTTCGCCACAATGTCCAAAGTTTCAGCGGGATTTCCAAAATGTTGAGAGGAACTCGAAACATGTCAGCCTTGGTTTTGAGAATCTCTCCCGGAGTTTGAGAGATTTGGACGTGAAAGGGTACCAGTCTTGTCGGGGATTGGGAACCCTTCGCGAGAATGTCCAAAGTTTCAGCGGGATTTCCAAAATGTTGAGAGGAACTCGAAACATGTCAACCTTGGTTTTGAGAATCTCTCCCGGATTTTGAGAGATTTGGATGTGAAAGGGTACCAGTCTTGTCGGGGATTGGGAACCCTTCGCGAGAATGTCCAAAGTTTCAGCGGGATTTCCAAAATGTTGAGAGGAACTCGAAACATGTCAACCTTGGTTTTGAGAATCTCTCCCGGAGTTTGAGAGATTTGGACGTGAAAGGGTACCAGTCTTGTCGGGGATTGGGAACCCTTCGCGAGAATGTCCCAAGTTTCAGCGGGATTTCCAAAATGTTGAGAGGAACTCGAAACATGTCAACCTTGGTTTTGAGAATCTCTCCCGGAGTTTGAGAGATTTGGACGTGAAAGGGTACCAGTCTTGTCGGGGATTGGGAACCCTTCGCCAGAATGTCCAAAGTTTCAGCGGGATTCCCAAAATGTTGAGAGGAACTCGAAACATGTCAACCTTGGTTTTGAGAATCTCTCCCGGAGTTGGAGAGATTTGGACGTGAAAGGGTACCAGTCTTGTCGGGGATTGGGAACCCTTTGCGAGAATGTCCAAAGTTTCAGCTGGATTTCCAAAATGTTGAAAGGAACTCGAAACATGTCTACCTTGGTTTTGAGAATCTCTCCCGGAGTTTGAGAGATTTGGACGTGAAAGGGTACCAGTCTTGTCGGGGATTGGGAACCCTTCGCGAGAATGTCCCAAGTTTCAGCGGGATTTCCAAAATGTTGAGAGGAACTCAAAACATGTCAACCTTGGTTTTGAGAATCTCTCCCGGAGTTTGAGAGATTTGGACGTGAAAGGGTACCAGTCTTGTCGGGGATTGGGAACCCTTCGCGAGAATGTCCAAAGTTTCAGCGGGATTTCCAAAATGTTGAGAGGAACTCGAAACATGTCAGCCTTGGTTTTGAGAATCTCTCCCGGAGTTTGAGAAATTTGGACGTGAAAGGGTACCAGTCTTGTCGGGGATTGGGAACCCTTCGCGACAATGTCCAAAGTTTCAGCGGGATTTCCAAAATGTTGAGAGGAACTCGAAACATGTCAACCTTGGTTTTGAGAATCTCTCCCGGAGTTTGAGAGATTTGGACGTGAAAGGGTACCAGTCTTGTCGGGGATTGGGAACCCTTCGCCACAATGTCCAAAGTTTCAGCGGGATTTCCAAAATGTTGAGAGGAACTCGAAACATGTCAGCCTTGGTTTTGAGAATCTCTCCCACAGTTTGAGAGATTTGGACGTGAAAGGGTACCAGTCTTGTCGGGGATTGGGAACCCTTCGCCACAATGTCCAAAGTTTCAGCGGGATTTCCAAAATGTTGAGAGGAACTCGAAACATGTCAGCCTTGGTTTTGAGAATCTCTCCCGGAGTTTGAGAGATTTGGACGTGAAAGGGTACCAGTCTTGTCGGGGATTGGGAACCCTTCGCGAGAATGTCCAAAGTTTCAGCGGGATTTCCAAAATGTTGAGAGGAACTCGAAACATGTCAACCTTGGTTTTGAGAATCTCTCCCGGAGTTTGAGAGATTTGGACGTGAAAGGGTACCAGTCTTGTCGGGGATTGGGAACCCTTCGCGAGAATGTCCAAAGTTTCAGCGGGATTTCCAAAATGTTGAGAGGAACTCGAAACATGTCAACCTTGGTTTTGAGAATCTCTCCCGGAGTTTGAGAGATTTGGACGTGAAAGGGTACCAGTCTTGTCGGGGATTGGGAACCCTTCGCGAGAATGTCCAAAGTTTCAGCGGGATTTCCAAAATGTTGAGAGGAACTCGAAACATGTCAACCTTGGTTTTGAGAATCTCTCCCGGAGTTTGAGAGATTTGGACGTGAAAGGGTACCAGTCTTGTCGGGGATTGGGAACCCTTCGCCAGAATGTCCAAAGTTTCAGCGGGATTTCCAAAATGTTGAGAGGAACTCGAAATATGTCAACCTTGGTTTTGAGAATCTCTCCCGGAGTTTGAGAGATTTGGACGTGAAAGGGTACCAGTCTTGTCGGGGATTGGGAACCCTTCGCGAGAATGTCCAAAGTTTCAGCGGGATTTCCAAAATGTTGAGAGGAACTCAAAACATGTCAACCTTGGTTTTGAGAATCTCTCCCGGAGTTTGAGAGATTTGGACGTGAAAGGGTACCAGTCTTGTCGGGGATTGGGAACCCTTCGCGAGAATGTCCAAAGTTTCAGCGGGATTTCCACAATGTTGAGAGGAACTCGAAACATGTCAACCTTGGTTTTGAGAATCTCTCCCGGAGTTTGAGAGATTTGGACGTGAAAGGGTACCAGTCTTGTCGGGGATTGGGAACCCTTCGCGAGAATGTCCCAAGTTTCAGCGGGATTTCCAAAATGTTGAGAGGAACTCGAAACATGTCAACCTTGGTTTTGAGAATCTCTCCCGGAGTTTGAGAGATTTGGACGTGAAAGGGTACCAGTCTTGTCGGGGATTGGGAACCCTTCGCCAGAATGTCCAAAGTTTCAGCGGGATTCCCAAAATGTTGAGAGGAACTCGAAACATGTCAACCTTGGTTTTGAGAATCTCTCCCGGAGTTTGAGAGATTTGGACGTGAAAGGGTACCAGTCTTGTCGGGGATTGGGAACCCTTCGCGAGAATGTCCAAAGTTTCAGCAGGATTTCCAAAATGTTGAAAGGAACTCGAAACATGTCTACCTTGGTTTTGAGAATCTCTCCCGGAGTTTGAGAGATTTGGACGTGAAAGGGTACCAGTCTTGTCGGGGATTGGGAACCCTTCGCGAGAATGTCCAAAGTTTCAGCGGGATTTCCAAAATGTTGAGAGGAACTCAAAACATGTCAACCTTGGTTTTGAGAATCTCTCCCGGAGTTTGAGAGATTTGGATGTGAAAGGGTACCAGTCTTGTCGGGGATTGGGAACCCTTCGCGACAATGTCCAAAGTTTCAGCGGGATTTCCAAAATGTTGAGAGGAACTCGAAACATGTCAACCTTGGTTTTGAGAATCTCTCCCGGAGGTTGAGAGATTTGGACGTGAAAGGGTACCAGTCTTGTCGGGGATTGGGAACCCTTCGCCACAATGTCCAAAGTTTCAGCGGGATTTCCAAAATGTTGAGAGGAACTCGAAACATGTCAGCCTTGGTTTTGAGAATCTCTCCCGGAGTTTGAGAGATTTGGACGTGAAAGGGTACCAGTCTTGTCGGGGATTGGGAACCCTTCGCGAGAATGTCCAAAGTTTCAGCGGGATTTCCAAAATGTTGAGAGGAACTCGAAACATGTCAACCTTGGTTTTGAGAATCTCTCCCGGAGTTTGAGAGATTTGGACGTGAAAGGGTACCAGTCTTGTCGGGGATTGGGAACCCTTCGCGAGAATGTCCAAAGTTTCAGCGGGATTTCCAAAATGTTGAGAGGAACTCAAAACATGTCAACCTTGGTTTTGAGAATCTCTCCCGGAGTTTGAGAGATTTGGACGTGAAAGGGTACCAGTCTTGTCGGGGATTGGGAACCCTTCGCGAGAATGTCCAAAGTTTCAGCGGGATTTCCAAAATGTTGAGAGGAACTCGAAACATGTCAGCCTTGGTTTTGAGAATCTCTCCCGGAGTTTGAGAGATTTGGACGTGAAAGGGTACCAGTCTTGTCAGGGATTGGGAACCCTTCGCCAGAATGTCCAAAGTTTCAGCGGGATTTCCAAAATGTTGAGAGGAACTCGAAACATGTCAACCTCGGTTTTGAGAATCTCTCCCGGAGTTTGAGAGATTTGGACGTGAAAGGGTACCAGTCTTGTCGGGGATTGGGAACCCTTCGCGAGAATGTCCAAATTTTCAGCGGGATTTCCAAAATGTTGAGAGGAACTCGAAACATGTCAGCCTTGGTTTTGAGAATCTCTCCCGGAGTTTGAGAGATTTGGACGTGAAAGGGTACCAGTCTTGTCGGGGATTGGGAACCCTTCGCGAGAATGTCCAAAGTTTCAGCGGGATTTCCAAAATGTTGAGAGGAACTCGAAACATGTCAGCCTTGGTTTTGAGAATCTCTCCCGGAGTTTGAGAGATCTGGACGTGAAAGGGTACCAGTCTTGTCGGGGATTGGGAACCCTTCGCGAGAATGTCCAAAGTTTCAGCGGGATTTCCAAAATGTTGAGAGGAACTCGAAACATGTCAACCTTGGTTTTGAGAATCTCTCCCGGAGTTTGAGAGATTTGGACGTGAAAGGGTACCAGTCTTGTCGGGGATTGGGAACCCTTCGTGAGAATGTCCAAAGTTTCAGCGGGATTTCCAAAATGTTGAGAGGAACTCGAAACATGTCAACCTTGGTTTTGAGAATCTCTCCGGGAGTTTGAGAGATTTGGACGTGAAAGGGTACCAGTCTTGTCGGGGATTGAGAACCCTTCGCGAGAATGTCCAAAGTTTCAGCGGGATTTCCAAAATGTTGAGAGGAACTCGAAACATGTCAACCTCGGTTTTGAGAATCTCTCCCGGAGTTTGAGAGATTTGGACGTGAAAGGGTACCAGTCTTGTCGGGGATTGGGAACCCTTCGCGAGAATGTCCAAAGTTTCAGCGGGATTTCCAAAATGTTGAGAGGAACTCGAAACATGTCAACCTTGGTTTTGAGAATCTCTCCCGGAGTTTGAGAGATTGTGACGTGAAAGGTAACCAGTCTTGTCGGGGATTGGGAACCCTTCGCGAGAATGTCCAAAGTTTCAGCGGGATTTCCAAAATGTTGAGAGGAACTCGAAACATGTCAACCTTGGTTTTGAGAATCTCTCCCGGAGTTTGAGAGATTTGGACGTGAAAGGGTACCAGTCTTGTCGGGGATTGGGAACCCTTCGCGAGAATTTCCAAAGTTTCAGCGGGATTTCCAAAATGTTGAGAGGAACTCGAAACATGTCAACCTTGGTTTTGAGAATCTCTCCCAGAGTTTGAGAGATTTGGACGTGAAAGGGTACCAGTCTTGTCGGGGATTGGGAACCCTTCGCGAGAATGTCCAAAGTTTCAGCGGGATTTCCAAAATGTTGAGAGGAACTCGAAACATGTCAACCTTGGTTTTGAGAATCTCTCCCGGAGTTTGAGAGATTTGGACGTGAAAGGGTACCAGTCTTGTCGGGGATTGGGAACCCTTCGTGAGAATGTCCAAAGTTTCAGCGGGATTTCCAAAATGTTGAGAGAAACTCGAAACATATCAACCTTGGTTTTGAGAATCTCTCCCGGAGTTTGAGAGATTTGGACGTGAAAGGGTACCAGTCTTGTCGGGGATTGGGAACCCTTCGCCAGAATGTCCAAAGTTTCAGCGGGATTTCTCAAAATGTTGGGAGGAACTCAAAACCTGTCAACCTTGGTTTTGAGAATCTCTCCTGGAGTTTGAGAGATTTGGACGTGAAAGGGTACCAGTCTTGTCGGGGATTGGGAACCCTTCGCGAGAATGTCCAAAGTTTCAGCGGGATTTCCAAAATGTTGAGAGGAACTCGAAACATGTCAGCCTTGGTTTTGAGAATCTCTCCCGGAGTTTGAGAGATTTGGACGTGAAAGGGTACCAGTCTTGTCGGGGATTGGGAACCCTTCGCCAGAATGTCCAAAGTTTCAGCGGGATTTCCAAAATGTTGAGAGGAACTCGAAACATGTCAGCCTTGGTTTTGAGAATCTCTCCCGGAGGTTGAGAGATTTGGACGTGAAAGGGTACCAGTCTTGTCGGGGATTGGGAACCCTTCGCGAGAATGTCCACAGTTTCTGCGAGATTTCCAAAATGTTGAGAGGAACTCGAAACATGTCAAACTCGGTTTTGAGAATCTCTCCCGGAGTTTGAGAGATTTGGACGTGAAAGGGTACCAGTCTTGTCGGGGATTGGGAACCCTTCGCGAGAATGTCCAAAGTTTCAGCGGGATTTCCAAAATGTTGAGAGGAACTCGAAACATGTGAACCTTGGTTTTGAGAATCTCTCCCCGAGTTTGAGAGATTTGGACGTGAAAGGGTACCAGTCTTGTCGGGGATTGGGAACCCTTCGCCAGAATGTCCAAAGTTTCAGCGGGATTTCCAAAATGTTGAGAGGAACTCGAAACATGTCAACCTTGGTTTTGAGAATCTCTCCCGGAGTTTGAGAGATTTGGACGTGAAAGGGTACCAGTCTTGTCGGGGATTGGGAACCCTTCGCCACAATGTCCAAAGTTTCAGCGGGATTTCCAAAATGTTGAGAGGAACTCGAAACATGTCAACCTTGGTTTTGAGAATCTCTCCCGGAGTTTGAGAGATTTGGACGTGAAAGGGTACCAGTCTTGTCGGGGATTGGGAACCCTTCGCCACAATGTCCAAAGTTTCAGCGGGATTTCCAAAATGTTGAGAGGAACTCGAAACATGTCAACCTCGGTTTTGAGAATCTCTCCCGGAGTTTGAGAGATTTGGACGTGAAAGGGTACCAGTCTTGTCGGGGATTGGGAACCCTTTGCGAGAATGTCCAAAGTTTCAGCGGGATTTCCAAAATGTTGAAAGGAACTCGAAACATGTCAACCTTGGTTTTGAGAATCTCTCCCGGAGTTGGAGAGATTTGGACGTGAAAGGGTACCAGTCTTGTCGGGGATTGGGAACCCTTCGCCAGAATGTCCCAAGTTTCAGCGGGATTTCCAAAATGTTGAGAGGAACTCGAAACATGTCAACCTTGGTTTTGAGAATCTCTCCCGGAGTTTGAGAGATTTGGACGTGAAAGGGTACCAGTCTTGTCGGGGATTGGGAACCATTCGCCAGAATGTCCGAAGTTTCAGCGGGATTTCCAAAATGTTGAGAGGAACTCGAAACATGTCAACCTTGGTTTTGAGAATCTCTCCCGGAGTTTGAGAGATTTGGACGTGAAAGGGTACCAGTCTTGTCGGGGATTGGGAACCCTTCGCCAGAATGTCCAAAGTTTCAGCGGGATTTCCAAAATGTTGAGAGGAACTCGAAACATGTCAACCTTGGTTTTGAGAATCTCTCCCGGAGTTTGAGAGATTTGGACGTGAAAGGGTACCAGTCTTGTCGGGGATTGGGAACCCTTCGCGAGAATGTCCAAAGTTTCAGCGGGATTTCCAAAATGTTGAGAGGAACTCGAAACATGTCAACCTTGGATTTGAGAATCTCTCCCGGAGTTTGAGAGATTTGGACGTGAAAGGGTACCAGTCTTGTCGGGGATTGGGAACCCTTCGCCAGAACGTCCTAAGTTTCAGCGGGATTTCCAAAATGTTGAGAGGAACTCGAAACATGTCAACCTTGGTTTTGAGAATCTCTCCCGGAGTTTGAGAGATTTGGACGTGAAAGGGTACCAGTCTTGTCGGGGATTGGGAACCCTTCGCGAGAATGTCCAAAGTTTCAGCGGGATTTCCAAAATGTTGAGAGGAACTCGAAACATGTCAACCTTGGTTTTGAGAATCTCTCCCGGAGTTTGAGAGATTTGGACGTGAAAGGGTACCAGTCTTGTCGGGGATTGGGAACCCTTCGCCAGAATGTCCAAAGTTTCAGCGGGATTTCCAAAATGTTGAGAGGAACTCGAAACATGTCAAACTCGGTTTTGAGAATCTCTCCCGGAGTTTGAGAGATTTGGACGTGAAAGGGTACCAGTCTTGTCGGGGATTGGGAACCCTTCGCGAGAATGTCCAAAGTTTCAGCGGGATTTCCAAAACGTTGAGAGGAACTCGAAACATGTCAACCTTGGTTTTGAGAATCTCTCCCGGAGTTTGAGAGATTTGGACGTGAAAGGGTACCAGTCTTGTCGGGGATTGGGAACCCTTCGCCACAATGTCCAAAGTTTCAGCGGGATTTCCAAAACGTTGAGAGGAACTCGAATCATGTCAACCTTGGTTTTGAGAATCTCTCCCGGAGTTTGAGAGATTTGGACGTGAAAGGGTACCAGTCTTGTCGGGGATTGGGAACCCTTCGTGAGAATGTCCAAAGTTTCAGCGGGATTTCCAAAATGTTGAGAGGAACTCGAAACATGTGAACCTTGGTTTTGAGAATCTCTCCCGGAGTTTGAGAGATTTGGACGTGAAAGGGTACCAGTCTTGTCGGGGATTGGGAACCCTTCGCCAGAATGTCCAAAGTTTCAGCGGGATTTCCAAAATGTTGAGAGGAACTCGAAACATGTCAACCTTGGTTTTGAGAATCTCTCCCGGAGTTGGAGAGATTTGGACGTGAAAGGGTACCAGTCTTGTCGGGGATTGGGAACCCTTCGCCAGAATGTCCCAAGTTTCAGCGGGATTTCCAAAATGTTGAGAGGAACTCGAAACATGTCAACCTTGGTTTTGAGAATCTCTCCCGGAGTTTGAGAGATTTGGACGTGAAAGGGTACCAGTCTTGTCGGGGATTGGGAACCATTCGCCAGAATGTCCGAAGTTTCAGCGGGATTTCCAAAATGTTGAGAGGAACTCGAAACATGTCAACCTTGGTTTTGAGAATCTCTCCCGGAGTTTGAGAGATTTGGACGTGAAAGGGTACCAGTCTTGTCGGGGATTGGGAACCCTTCGCCAGAATGTCCAAAGTTTCAGCGGGATTTCCAAAATGTTGAGAGGAACTCGAAACATGTCAACCTTGGTTTTGAGAATCTCTCCCGGAGTTTGAGAGATTTGGACGTGAAAGGGTACCAGTCTTGTCGGGGATTGGGAACCCTTCGCGAGAATGTCCAAAGTTTCAGCGGGATTTCCAAAATGTTGAGAGGAACTCGAAACATGTCAACCTTGGATTTGAGAATCTCTCCCGGAGTTTGAGAGATTTGGACGTGAAAGGGTACCAGTCTTGTCGGGGATTGGGAACCCTTCGCCAGAACGTCCTAAGTTTCAGCGGGATTTCCAAAATGTTGAGAGGAACTCGAAACATGTCAACCTTGGTTTTGAGAATCTCTCCCGGAGTTTGAGAGATTTGGACGTGAAAGGGTACCAGTCTTGTCGGGGATTGGGAACCCTTCGCGAGAATGTCCAAAGTTTCAGCGGGATTTCCAAAATGTTGAGAGGAACTCGAAACATGTCAACCTTGGTTTTGAGAATCTCTCCCGGAGTTTGAGAGATTTGGACGTGAAAGGGTACCAGTCTTGTCGGGGATTGGGAACCCTTCGCCAGAATGTCCAAAGTTTCAGCGGGATTTCCAAAATGTTGAGAGGAACTCGAAACATGTCAAACTCGGTTTTGAGAATCTCTCCCGGAGTTTGAGAGATTTGGACGTGAAAGGGTACCAGTCTTGTCGGGGATTGGGAACCCTTCGCGAGAATGTCCAAAGTTTCAGCGGGATTTCCAAAACGTTGAGAGGAACTCGAAACATGTCAACCTTGGTTTTGAGAATCTCTCCCGGAGTTTGAGAGATTTGGACGTGAAAGGGTACCAGTCTTGTCGGGGATTGGGAACCCTTCGCCACAATGTCCAAAGTTTCAGCGGGATTTCCAAAACGTTGAGAGGAACTCGAATCATGTCAACCTTGGTTTTGAGAATCTCTCCCGGAGTTTGAGAGATTTGGACGTGAAAGGGTACCAGTCTTGTCGGGGATTGGGAACCCTTCGTGAGAATGTCCAAAGTTTCAGCGGGATTTCCAAAATGTTGAGAGGAACTCGAAACATGTGAACCTTGGTTTTGAGAATCTCTCCCGGAGTTTGAGAGATTTGGACGTGAAAGGGTACCAGTCTTGTCGGGGATTGGGAACCCTTCGCCAGAATGTCCAAAGTTTCAGCGGGATTTCCAAAATGTTGAGAGGAACTCGAAACATGTCAACCTTGGTTTTGAGAATCTCTCCCGGAGTTTGAGAGATTTGGACGTGAAAGGGTACCAGTCTTGTCGGGGATTGGGAACCCTTCGCGAGAATGTCCAAAGTTTCAGCGGGATTTCCAAAATGTTGAGAGGAACTCGAAACATGTCAACCTTGGTTTTGAGAATCTCTCCCGGAGTCTGAGAGATTTGGACGTGAAAGGGTACCAGTCTTGTCGGGGATTGGGAACCCTTCGCCAGAATGTCCAAAGTTTCAGCGGGATTTCCAAAATGTTGAGAGGAACTCGAAACATGTCAAACTCGGTTTTGAGAATCTCTCCCGGAGTTTGAGAGATTTGGACGTGAAAGGGTACCAGTCTTGTCGGGGATTGGGAACCCTTCGCGAGAATGTCCAAAGTTTCAGCGGGATTTCCAAAACGTTGAGAGGAACTCGAAACATGTCAACCTTGGTTTTGAGAATCTCTCCCGGAGTTTGAGAGATTTGGACGTGAAAGGGTACCAGTCTTGTCGGGGATTGGGAACCCTTCGCGAGAATGTCCAAAGTTTCAGCGGGATTTCCAAAATGTTGAGAGGAACTCGAAACATGTCAACCTTGGTTTTGAGAATCTCTCCCGGAGTTTGAGAGATTTGGACGTGAAAGGGTACCAGTCTTGTCGGGGATTGGGAACCCTTCGCCAGAATGTCCAAAGTTTCAGCGGGATTTCCAAAATGTTGAGAGGAACTCGAAACATGTCAACCTTGGTTTTGAGAATCTCTCCCGGAGTTTGAGAGATTTGGACGTGAAAGGGTACCAGTCTTGTCGGGGATTGGGAACCCTTCGCGAGAATGTCCAAAGTTTCAGCGGGATTTCCAAAATGTTGAGAGGAACTCGAAACATGTCAACCTTGGTTTTGAGAATCTCTCCCGGAGTTGGAGAGATTTGGACGTGAAAGGGTACCAGTCTTGTCGGGGATTGGGAACCCTTCGCCAGAATGTCCAAAGTTTCAGCGGGATTTCCAAAATGTTGAGAGGAACTCGAAACATGTCAAACTCGGTTTTGAGAATCTCTCCCGGAGTTTGAGAGATTTGGACGTGAAAGGGTACCAGTCTTGTCGGGGATTGGGAACCCTTCGCGAGAATGTCCCAAGTTTCAGCGGGATTTCCAAAATGTTGAGAGGAACTCGAAACATGTCAACCTTGGTTTTGAGAATCTCTCCCGGAGGTTGAGAGATTTGGACGTGAAAGTGTACCAGTCTTGTCGGGGATTGGGAACCCTTCGCCACAATGTCCAAAGTTTCAGCGGGATTTCCAAAACGTTGAGAGGAACTCGAATCATGTCAACCTTGGTTTTGAGAATCTCTCCCGGAGTTTGAGAGATTTGGACGTGAAAGGGTACCAGTCTTGTCGGGGATTGGGAACCCTTCGCCAGAATGTCCAAAGTTTCAGCGGGATTTCCAAAATGTTGAGAGGAACTCGAAACATGTCAGCCTTGGTTTTGAGAATCTCTCCCGGAGTTTGAGAGATTTGGACGTGAAAGGGTACCAGTCTTGTCGGGGATTGGGAACCCTTCGCGAGAATGTCCAAAGTTTCAGCGGGATTTCCAAAATGTTGAAAAGAACTCGAAACATGTCAACCTTGGTTTTGAGAATCTCTCCCGGAGTTTGAGAGATTTGGACGTGAAAGGGTACCAGTCTTGTCGGGGATTGGGAACCCTTCGCCAGAATGTCCAAAGTTTCAGCGGGATTTCCAAAATGTTGAGAGGAACTCGAAACATGTCAACCTCGGTTTTGAGAATCTCTCCCGGAGTTTGAGAGATTTGGACGTGAAAGGGTACCAGTCTTGTCGGGGATTGGGAACCCTTCGCGAGAATGTCCAAAGTTTCAGCGGGATTTCGAAAACGTTGAGAGGAACTCGAAACATGTCAACCTTGGTTTTGAGAATCTCTCCCGGAGTTTGAGAGATTTGGACGTGAAAGGTTACCAGTCTTGTCGGGGATTGGGAACCCTTCGCGAGAATGTCCAAAGTTTCAGCGGGATTTCCAAAACGTTGAGAGGAACTCGAATCATGTCAACCTTGGTTTTGAGAATCTCCCCCGGAGTTTGAGAGATTTGGACGTGAAAGGGTACCAGTCTTGTCGGGGATTGGGAACCCTTCGCCAGAATGTCCAAAGTTTCAGCGGGATTTCTAAAATGTTGAGAGGAACTCGAAACATGTCAACCTTGGTTTTGAGAATCTCTCCCGGAGTTTGAGAGATTTGGACGTGAAAGGGTACCAGTCTTGTCGGGGATTGGGAACCCTTCGCCAGAATGTCCAAAGTTTCAGCGGGATTTCCAAAATGTTGAAAGGAACTCGAAACATGTCAACCTTGGTTTTGAGAATCTCTCCCGGAGTTTGAGAGATTTGGACGTGAAAGGGTACCAGTCTTGTCGGGGATTGGGAACCCTTCGCGAGAATGTCCCAAGTTTCAGCGGGATTTCCAAAATGTTGAGAGGAACTCAAAACATGTCAACCTTGGTTTTGAGAATCTCTCCCGGAGTTTGAGAGATTTGGACGTGAAAGGGTACCAGTCTTGTCGGGGATTGGGAACCCTTCGTGAGAATGTCCAAAGTTTCAGCGGGATTTCCAAAATGTTGAGAGGAACTCGAAACATGTCAACCTCGGTTTTGAGAATCTCTCCCGGAGTTTGAGAGATTTGGACGTGAAAGGGTACCAGTCTTGTCGGGGATTGGGAACCCTTCGCGAGAATGTCCAAAGTTTCAGCGGGATTTCCAAAATGTTGAGAGGAACTCGAAACATGTCAACCTTGGTTTTGAGAATCTCTCCCGGAGTTGGAGAGATTTGGACGTGAAAGGGTACCAGTCTTGTCGGGGATTGGGAACCCTTCGCCAGAATGTCCAAAGTTACAGCGGGATTTCCAAAATGTTGAGAGGAACTCAAAACATGTCAACCTTGGTTTTGAGAATCTCTCCCGGAGTTTGAGAGATTTGGACGTGAAAGGGTACCAGTCTTGTCGGGGATTGGGAACCCTTCGCGAGAATGTCCAAAGTTTCAGCGGGATTTCCAAAATGTTGAGAGGAACTCGAAACATGTCAACCTTGGTTTTGAGACTCTCTCCCCGAGTTTGAGAGATTTGGACCTGAAAGGGTACCAGTCTTGACGGGGATTGGGAACCCTTCGCGAGAATGTCCAAAGTTTCAGCGGGATTTCCAAAATGTTGAGAGGAACTCGAAACATGTCAACCTTGGTTTTGAGAATCTCTCCCGGAGTTTGAGAGATTTGGACGTGAAAGGGTACCAGTCTTGTCGGGGATTGGGAACCCTTCGCGAGAATGTCCGAAGTTTCAGCGGGATTTCCAAAATGTTGAGAGGAACTCGAAACATGTCAGCGTTGGTTTTGAGAATCTCTCCCGGAGTTTGAGAGATTTGGACGTGAAAGGGTACCAGTCTTGTCTGGGATTGGGAACCCTTCGCGAGAATGTCTAAAGTTTCAGCGGGATTTCCAAAATGTTGAAAGGAACTTGAAACATGTCAAGCTTGGTTTTGGGAATCTCTCCCGGAGTTTGAGAGATTTGGACGTGAAAGGGTACCAGTCTTGTCGGGGATTGGGAACCCTTCGCGAGAATGTCCAAAGTTTCAGCGGGATTTCCAAAATGTTGAGAGGAACTCGAAACACGTCAACCTTGGTTTTGAGAATCTCTCCCGGAGTTTGAGAGATTTGGACGTGAAAGGGTACCGGTCTTGTCGGGGATTGGGAACCCTTCGCGAGAATGTACAGAGTTTCAGCGGGATTTCCAAAATGTTGAGAGGAACTCGAAACATGTCAACCTTGGTTTTGAGAATCTCTCCCGGAGTTTGAGAGATTTGGACGTGAAAGGGTACCAGTCTTGTCGGGGATTGGGAACCCTTCGCCAGAATGTCCAGAGTTTCAGCGGGATTTCCAAAATGTTGAGAGGAACTCGAAACATGTCAACCTTGGTTTTGAGAATCTCTCCCGGAGTTTGAGAGATTTGGACGTGAAAGGGTACCAGTCTTGTCGGGGATTGGGAACCCTTCGCCAGAATGTCCTAAGTTTCAGCGGGATTTCCAAAATGTTGAGAGGAACTCGAAACATGTCAACCTTGGTTTTGAGAATCTCTCCCGGAGTTTGAGAGATTTGGACGTGAAAGGGTACCAGTCTTGTCGGGGATTGGGAACCCTTCGCGAGAATGTCCAAAGTTTCAGCGGGATTTCCAAAATGTTGAGAGGAACTCGAAACATGTCAACCTTGGTTTTGAGAATCTCTCCCGGAGTTTGAGAGATTTGGACGTGAAAGGGTACCAGTCTTGTCGGGGATTGGGAACCCTTCGCCAGAATGTCCAAAGTTTCAGCGGGATTTCCAAAATGTTGAGAGGAACTCGAAACATGTCAAACTCGGTTTTGAGAATCTCTCCCGGAGTTTGAGAGATTTGGACGTGAAAGGGTACCAGTCTTGTCGGGGATTGGGAACCCTTCGCGAGAATGTCCAAAGTTTCAGCGGGATTTCCAAAACGTTGAGAGGAACTCGAAACATGTCAACCTTGGTTTTGAGAATCTCTCCCGGAGTTTGAGAGATTTGGACGTGAAAGGGTACCAGTCTTGTCGGGGATTGGGAACCCTTCGCCAGAATGTCCCAAGTTTCAGCGGGATTTCCAAAATGTTGAGAGGAACTCGAAACATGTCAACCTTGGTTTTGAGAATCTCTCCCGGAGTTTGAGAGATTTGGACGTGAAAGGGTACCAGTCTTGTCGGGGATTGGGAACCCTTCACGAGAATGTCCAAAGTTTCAGCGGGATTTCCAAAACGTTGAAAGGAACTCGAAACATGTCAACCTTGGTTTTGAGAATCTCTCCCGGAGTTGGAGAGATTTGGACGTGAAAGGGTACCAGTCTTGTCGGGGATTGGGAACCCTTCGCCAGAATGTCCAAAGTTTCAGCGGGATTTCCAAAATGTTGAGAGGAACTCGAAACATGTCAACCTCGGTTTTGAGAATCTCTCCCGGAGTTTGAGAGATTTGGACGTGAAAGGGTACCAGTCTTGTCGGGGATTGGGAACCCTTCGCGAGAATGTCCAAAGTTTCAGCGGGATTTCCAAAACGTTGAGAGGAACTCGAAACATGTCAACCTTGGTTTTGAGAATCTCTCCCGGAGTTTGAGAGATTTGGACGTGAAAGGTTACCAGTCTTGTCGGGGATTGGGAACCCTTCGCGAGAATGTCCAAAGTTTCAGCGGGATTTCCAAAACGTTGAGAGGAACTCGAATCATGTCAACCTTGGTTTTGAGAATCTCCCCCGGAGTTTGAGAGATTTGGACGTGAAAGGGTACCAGTCTTGTCGGGGATTGGGAACCCTTCGCCAGAATGTCCAAAGTTTCAGCGGGATTTCTAAAATGTTGAGAGGAACTCGAAACATGTCAACCTTGGTTTTGAGAATCTCTCCCGGAGTTTGAGAGATTTGGACGTGAAAGGGTACCAGTCTTGTCGGGGATTGGGAACCCTTCGCCAGAATGTCCAAAGTTTCAGCGGGATTTCCAAAATGTTGAAAGGAACTCGAAACATGTCAACCTTGGTTTTGAGAATCTCTCCCGGAGTTTGAGAGATTTGGACGTGAAAGGGTACCAGTCTTGTCGGGGATTGGGAACCCTTCGCGAGAATGTCCCAAGTTTCAGCGGGATTTCCAAAATGTTGAGAGGAACTCAAAACATGTCAACCTTGGTTTTGAGAATCTCTCCCGGAGTTTGAGAGATTTGGACGTGAAAGGGTACCGGTCTTGTCGGGGATTGGGAACCCTTCGCGAGAATGTACAGAGTTTCAGCGGGATTTCCAAAATGTTGAGAGGAACTCGAAACATGTCAACCTTGGTTTTGAGAATCTCTCCCGGAGTTTGAGAGATTTGGACGTGAAAGGGTACCAGTCTTGTCGGGGATTGGGAACCCTTCGCCAGAATGTCCAGAGTTTCAGCGGGATTTCCAAAATGTTGAGAGGAACTCGAAACATGTCAACCTTGGTTTTGAGAATCTCTCCCGGAGTTTGAGAGATTTGGACGTGAAAGGGTACCAGTCTTGTCGGGGATTGGGAACCCTTCGCCAGAATGTCCTAAGTTTCAGCGGGATTTCCAAAATGTTGAGAGGAACTCGAAACATGTCAACCTTGGTTTTGAGAATCTCTCCCGGAGTTTGAGAGATTTGGACGTGAAAGGGTACCAGTCTTGTCGGGGATTGGGAACCCTTCGCGAGAATGTCCAAAGTTTCAGCGGGATTTCCAAAATGTTGAGAGGAACTCGAAACATGTCAACCTTGGTTTTGAGAATCTCTCCCGGAGTTTGAGAGATTTGGACGTGAAAGGGTACCAGTCTTGTCGGGGATTGGGAACCCTTCGCCAGAATGTCCAAAGTTTCAGCGGGATTTCCAAAATGTTGAGAGGAACTCGAAACATGTCAAACTCGGTTTTGAGAATCTCTCCCGGAGTTTGAGAGATTTGGACGTGAAAGGGTACCAGTCTTGTCGGGGATTGGGAACCCTTCGCGAGAATGTCCAAAGTTTCAGCGGGATTTCCAAAACGTTGAGAGGAACTCGAAACATGTCAACCTTGGTTTTGAGAATCTCTCCCGGAGTTTGAGAGATTTGGACGTGAAAGGGTACCAGTCTTGTCGGGGATTGGGAACCCTTCGCCAGAATGTCCCAAGTTTCAGCGGGATTTCCAAAATGTTGAGAGGAACTCGAAACATGTCAACCTTGGTTTTGAGAATCTCTCCCGGAGTTTGAGAGATTTGGACGTGAAAGGGTACCAGTCTTGTCGGGGATTGGGAACCCTTCACGAGAATGTCCAAAGTTTCAGCGGGATTTCCAAAACGTTGAAAGGAACTCGAAACATGTCAACCTTGGTTTTGAGAATCTCTCCCGGAGTTGGAGAGATTTGGACGTGAAAGGGTACCAGTCTTGTCGGGGATTGGGAACCCTTCGCCAGAATGTCCAAAGTTTCAGCGGGATTTCCAAAATGTTGAGAGGAACTCGAAACATGTCAACCTCGGTTTTGAGAATCTCTCCCGGAGTTTGAGAGATTTGGACGTGAAAGGGTACCAGTCTTGTCGGGGATTGGGAACCCTTCGCGAGAATGTCCAAAGTTTCAGCGGGATTTCCAAAACGTTGAGAGGAACTCGAAACATGTCAACCTTGGTTTTGAGAATCTCTCCCGGAGTTTGAGAGATTTGGACGTGAAAGGTTACCAGTCTTGTCGGGGATTGGGAACCCTTCGCGAGAATGTCCAAAGTTTCAGCGGGATTTCCAAAACGTTGAGAGGAACTCGAATCATGTCAACCTTGGTTTTGAGAATCTCCCCCGGAGTTTGAGAGATTTGGACGTGAAAGGGTACCAGTCTTGTCGGGGATTGGGAACCCTTCGCCAGAATGTCCAAAGTTTCAGCGGGATTTCTAAAATGTTGAGAGGAACTCGAAACATGTCAACCTTGGTTTTGAGAATCTCTCCCGGAGTTTGAGAGATTTGGACGTGAAAGGGTACCAGTCTTGTCGGGGATTGGGAACCCTTCGCCAGAATGTCCAAAGTTTCAGCGGGATTTCCAAAATGTTGAAAGGAACTCGAAACATGTCAACCTTGGTTTTGAGAATCTCTCCCGGAGTTTGAGAGATTTGGACGTGAAAGGGTACCAGTCTTGTCGGGGATTGGGAACCCTTCGCGAGAATGTCCCAAGTTTCAGCGGGATTTCCAAAATGTTGAGAGGAACTCAAAACATGTCAACCTTGGTTTTGAGAATCTCTCCCGGAGTTTGAGAGATTTGGACGTGAAAGGGTACCAGTCTTGTCGGGGATTGGGAACCCTTCGTGAGAATGTCCAAAGTTTCAGCGGGATTTCCAAAATGTTGAGAGGAACTCGAAACATGTCAACCTCGGTTTTGAGAATCTCTCCCGGAGTTTGAGAGATTTGGACGTGAAAGGGTACCAGTCTTGTCGGGGATTGGGAACCCTTCGCGAGAATGTCCAAAGTTTCAGCGGGATTTCCAAAATGTTGAGAGGAACTCGAAACATGTCAACCTTGGTTTTGAGAATCTCTCCCGGAGTTGGAGAGATTTGGACGTGAAAGGGTACCAGTCTTGTCGGGGATTGGGAACCCTTCGCCAGAATGTCCAAAGTTTCAGCGGGATTTCCAAAATGTTGAGAGGAACTCAAAACATGTCAACCTTGGTTTTGAGAATCTCTCCCGGAGTTTGAGAGATTTGGACGTGAAAGGGTACCAGTCTTGTCGGGGATTGGGAACCCTTCGCGAGAATGTCCAAAGTTTCAGCGGGATTTCCAAAATGTTGAGAGGAACTCGAAACATGTCAACCTTGGTTTTGAGACTCTCTCCCCGAGTTTGAGAGATTTGGACCTGAAAGGGTACCAGTCTTGACGGGGATTGGGAACCCTTCGCGAGAATGTCCAAAGTTTCAGCGGGATTTCCAAAATGTTGAGAGGAACTCGAAACATGTCAACCTTGGTTTTGAGAATCTCTCCCGGAGTTTGAGAGATTTGGACGTGAAAGGGTACCAGTCTTGTCGGGGATTGGGAACCCTTCGCGAGAATGTCCGAAGTTTCAGCGGGATTTCCAAAATGTTGAGAGGAACTCGAAACATGTCAGCGTTGGTTTTGAGAATCTCTCCCGGAGTTTGAGAGATTTGGACGTGAAAGGGTACCAGTCTTGTCTGGGATTGGGAACCCTTCGCGAGAATGTCTAAAGTTTCAGCGGGATTTCCAAAATGTTGAAAGGAACTTGAAACATGTCAAGCTTGGTTTTGGGAATCTCTCCCGGAGTTTGAGAGATTTGGACGTGAAAGGGTACCAGTCTTGTCGGGGATTGGGAACCCTTCGCGAGAATGTCCAAAGTTTCAGCGGGATTTCCAAAATGTTGAGAGGAACTCGAAACACGTCAACCTTGGTTTTGAGAATCTCTCCCGGAGTTTGAGAGATTTGGACGTGAAAGGGTACCGGTCTTGTCGGGGATTGGGAACCCTTCGCGAGAATGTACAGAGTTTCAGCGGGATTTCCAAAATGTTGAGAGGAACTCGAAACATGTCAACCTTGGTTTTGAGAATCTCTCCCGGAGTTTGAGAGATTTGGACGTGAAAGGGTACCAGTCTTGTCGGGGATTGGGAACCCTTCGCCAGAATGTCCAGAGTTTCAGCGGGATTTCCAAAATGTTGAGAGGAACTCGAAACATGTCAACCTTGGTTTTGAGAATCTCTCCCGGAGTTTGAGAGATTTGGACGTGAAAGGGTACCAGTCTTGTCGGGGATTGGGAACCCTTCGCCAGAATGTCCTAAGTTTCAGCGGGATTTCCAAAATGTTGAGAGGAACTCGAAACATGTCAACCTTGGTTTTGAGAATCTCTCCCGGAGTTTGAGAGATTTGGACGTGAAAGGGTACCAGTCTTGTCGGGGATTGGGAACCCTTCGCGAGAATGTCCAAAGTTTCAGCGGGATTTCCAAAATGTTGAGAGGAACTCGAAACATGTCAACCTTGGTTTTGAGAATCTCTCCCGGAGTTTGAGAGATTTGGACGTGAAAGGGTACCAGTCTTGTCGGGGATTGGGAACCCTTCGCCAGAATGTCCAAAGTTTCAGCGGGATTTCCAAAATGTTGAGAGGAACTCGAAACATGTCAAACTCGGTTTTGAGAATCTCTCCCGGAGTTTGAGAGATTTGGACGTGAAAGGGTACCAGTCTTGTCGGGGATTGGGAACCCTTCGCCAGAATGTCCAAAGTTTCAGCGGGATTTCCAAAACGTTGAGAGGAACTCGAAACATGTCAACCTTGGTTTTGAGAATCTCTCCCGGAGTTTGAGAGATTTGGACGTGAAAGGGTACCAGTCTTGTCGGGGATTGGGAACCCTTCGCCACAATGTCCAAAGTTTCAGCGGGATTTCCAAAACGTTGAGAGGAACTCGAATCATGTCAACCTTGGTTTTGAGAATCTCTCCCGGAGTTTGAGAGATTTGGACGTGAAAGGGTACCAGTCTTGTCGGGGATTGGGAACCCTTCGTGAGAATGTCCAAAGTTTCAGCGGGATTTCCAAAATGTTGAGAGGAACTCGAAACATGTGAACCTTGGTTTTGAGAATCTCTCCCGGAGTTTGAGAGATTTGGACGTGAAAGGGTACCAGTCTTGTCGGGGATTGGGAACCCTTCGCCAGAATGTCCAAAGTTTCAGCGGGATTTCCAAAATGTTGAGAGGAACTCGAAACATGTCAACCTTGGTTTTGAGAATCTCTCCCGGAGTTTGAGAGATTTGGACGTGAAAGGGTACCAGTCTTGTCGGGGATTGGGAACCCTTCGCCAGAATGTCCAAAGTTTCAGCGGGATTTCCAAAATGTTGAGAGGAACTCGAAACATGTCAACCTTGGTTTTGAGAATCTCTCCCGGAGTTTGAGAGATTTGGACGTGAAAGGGTACCAGTCTTGTCGGGGATTGGGAACCCTTCGCCAGAATGTCCAAAGTTTCAGCGGGATTTCCAAAATGTTGAGAGGAACTCGAAACATGTCAAACTCGGTTTTGAGAATCTCTCCCGGAGTTTGAGAGATTTGGACGTGAAAGGGTACCAGTCTTGTCGGGGATTGGGAACCCTTCGCGAGAATGTCCAAAGTTTCAGCGGGATTTCCAAAACGTTGAGAGGAACTCGAAACATGTCAACCTTGGTTTTGAGAATCTCTCCCGGAGTTTGAGAGATTTGGACGTGAAAGGGTACCAGTCTTGTCGGGGATTGGGAACCCTTCGCGAGAATGTCCAAAGTTTCAGCGGGATTTCCAAAATGTTGAGAGGAACTCGAAACATGTCAACCTTGGTTTTGAGAATCTCTCCCGGAGTTTGAGAGATTTGGACGTGAAAGGGTACCAGTCTTGTCGGGGATTGGGAACCCTTCGCGAGAATGTCCAAAGTTTCAGCGGGATTTCCAAAATGTTGAGAGGAACTCGAAACATGTCAACCTTGGTTTTGAGAATCTCTCCTGGAGTTTGAGAGATTTGGACGTGAAAGGGTACCAGTCTTGTCGGGGATTGGGAACCCTTCGCCAGAATGTCCAAAGTTTCAGCGGGATTTCCAAAATGTTGAGAGGAACTCGAAACATGTCAAACTCGGTTTTGAGAATCTCTCCCGGAGTTTGAGAGATTTGGACGTGAAAGGGTACCAGTCTTGTCGGGGATTGGGAACCCTTCGCGAGAATGTCCCAAGTTTCAGCGGGATTTCCAAAATGTTGAGAGGAACTCGAAACATGTCAACCTTGGTTTTGAGAATCTCTCCCGGAGTTTGAGAGATTTGGACGTGAAAGGGTACCAGTCTTGTCGGGGATTGGGAACCCTTCGCCACAATGTCCAAAGTTTCAGCGGGATTTCCAAAACGTTGAGAGGAACTCGAATCATGTCAACCTTGGTTTTGAGAATCTCTCCCGGAGTTTGAGAGATTTGGACGTGAAAGGGTACCAGTCTTGTCGGGGATTGGGAACCCTTCGCCAGAATGTCCAAAGTTTCAGCGGGATTTCCAAAATGTTGAGAGGAACTCGAAACATGTCAGCCTTGGTTTTGAGAATCTCTCCCGGAGTTTGAGAGATTTGGACGTGAAAGGGTACCAGTCTTGTCGGGGATTGGGAACCCTTCGCGAGAATGTCCAAAGTTTCAGCGGGATTTCCAAAATGTTGAAAAGAACTCGAAACATGTCAACCTTGGTTTTGAGAATCTCTCCCGGAGTTTGAGAGATTTGGACGTGAAAGGGTACCAGTCTTGTCGGGGATTGGGAACCCTTCGCCAGAATGTCCCAAGTTTCAGCGGGATTTCCAAAATGTTGAGAGGAACTCGAAACATGTCAACCTTGGTTTTGAGAATCTCTCCCGGAGTTTGAGAGATTTGGACGTGAAAGGGTACCAGTCTTGTCGGGGATTGGGAACCCTTCACGAGAATGTCCAAAGTTTCAGCGGGATTTCCAAAACGTTGAAAGGAACTCGAAACATGTCAACCTTGGTTTTGAGAATCTCTCCCGGAGTTGGAGAGATTTGGACGTGAAAGGGTACCAGTCTTGTCGGGGATTGGGAACCCTTCGCCAGAATGTCCAAAGTTTCAGCGGGATTTCCAAAATGTTGAGAGGAACTCGAAACATGTCAACCTCGGTTTTGAGAATCTCTCCCGGAGTTTGAGAGATTTGGACGTGAAAGGGTACCAGTCTTGTCGGGGATTGGGAACCCTTCGCGAGAATGTCCAAAGTTTCAGCGGGATTTCCAAAACGTTGAGAGGAACTCGAAACATGTCAACCTTGGTTTTGAGAATCTCTCCCGGAGTTTGAGAGATTTGGACGTGAAAGGTTACCAGTCTTGTCGGGGATTGGGAACCCTTCGCGAGAATGTCCAAAGTTTCAGCGGGATTTCCAAAACGTTGAGAGGAACTCGAATCATGTCAACCTTGGTTTTGAGAATCTCCCCCGGAGTTTGAGAGATTTGGACGTGAAAGGGTACCAGTCTTGTCGGGGATTGGGAACCCTTCGCCAGAATGTCCAAAGTTTCAGCGGGATTTCTAAAATGTTGAGAGGAACTCGAAACATGTCAACCTTGGTTTTGAGAATCTCTCCCGGAGTTTGAGAGATTTGGACGTGAAAGGGTACCAGTCTTGTCGGGGATTGGGAACCCTTCGCCAGAATGTCCAAAGTTTCAGCGGGATTTCCAAAATGTTGAAAGGAACTCGAAACATGTCAACCTTGGTTTTGAGAATCTCTCCCGGAGTTTGAGAGATTTGGACGTGAAAGGGTACCAGTCTTGTCGGGGATTGGGAACCCTTCGCGAGAATGTCCCAAGTTTCAGCGGGATTTCCAAAATGTTGAGAGGAACTCAAAACATGTCAACCTTGGTTTTGAGAATCTCTCCCGGAGTTTGAGAGATTTGGACGTGAAAGGGTACCAGTCTTGTCGGGGATTGGGAACCCTTCGTGAGAATGTCCAAAGTTTCAGCGGGATTTCCAAAATGTTGAGAGGAACTCGAAACATGTCAACCTCGGTTTTGAGAATCTCTCCCGGAGTTTGAGAGATTTGGACGTGAAAGGGTACCAGTCTTGTCGGGGATTGGGAACCCTTCGCGAGAATGTCCAAAGTTTCAGCGGGATTTCCAAAATGTTGAGAGGAACTCGAAACATGTCAACCTTGGTTTTGAGAATCTCTCCCGGAGTTGGAGAGATTTGGACGTGAAAGGGTACCAGTCTTGTCGGGGATTGGGAACCCTTCGCCAGAATGTCCAAAGTTTCAGCGGGATTTCCAAAATGTTGAGAGGAACTCAAAACATGTCAACCTTGGTTTTGAGAATCTCTCCCGGAGTTTGAGAGATTTGGACGTGAAAGGCTACCAGTCTTTTCGGGGATTGGGAACCCTTCGCGAGAATGTCCAAAGTTTCAGCGGGATTTCCAAAATGTTGAGAGGAACTCGAAACATGTCAACCTTGGTTTTGAGAATCTCTCCCCGAGTTTGAGAGATTTGGACCTGAAAGGGTACCAGTCTTGACGGGGATTGGGAACCCTTCGCGAGAATGTCCAAAGTTTCAGCGGGATTTCCAAAATGTTGAGAGGAACTCGAAACATGTCAACCTTGGTTTTGAGAATCTCTCCCGGAGTTTGAGAGATTTGGACGTGAAAGGGTACCAGTCTTGTCGGGGATTGGGAACCCTTCGCGAGAATGTCCAAAGTTTCAGCGGGATTTCCAAAATGTTGAGAGGAACTCGAAACATGTCAGCGTTGGTTTTGAGAATCTCTCCCGGAGTTTGAGAGATTTGGACGTGAAAGGGTACCAGTCTTGTCTGGGATTGGGAACCCTTCGCGAGAATGTCTAAAGTTTCAGCGGGATTTCCAAAATGTTGAAAGGAACTTGAAACATGTCAAGCTTGGTTTTGGGAATCTCTCCCGGAGTTTGAGAGATTTGGACGTGAAAGGGTACCAGTCTTGTCGGGGATTGGGAACCCTTCGCGAGAATGTCCAAAGTTTCAGCGGGATTTCCAAAATGTTGAGAGGAACTCGAAACACGTCAACCTTGGTTTTGAGAATCTCTCCCGGAGTTTGAGAGATTTGGACGTGAAAGGGTACCAGTCTTGTCGGGGATTGGGAACCCTTCGCCAGAATGTCCAGAGTTTCAGCGGGATTTCCAAAATGTTGAGAGGAACTCGAAACATGTCAACCTTGGTTTTGAGAATCTCTCCCGGAGTTTGAGAGATTTGGACGTGAAAGGGTACCAGTCTTGTCGGGGATTGGGAACCCTTCGCCAGAATGTCCAAAGTTTCAGCGGGATTTCCAAAATGTTGAAAGGAACTCGAAACATGTCAACCTTGGTTTTGAGAATCTCTCCCGGAGTTTGAGAGATTTGGACGTGAAAGGGTACCAGTCTTGTCGGGGATTGGGAACCCTTCGCGAGAATGTCCCAAGTTTCAGCGGGATTTCCAAAATGTTGAGAGGAACTCAAAACATGTCAACCTTGGTTTTGAGAATCTCTCCCGGAGTTTGAGAGATTTGGACGTGAAAGGGTACCAGTCTTGTCGGGGATTGGGAACCCTTCGTGAGAATGTCCAAAGTTTCAGCGGGATTTCCAAAATGTTGAGAGGAACTCGAAACATGTCAACCTCGGTTTTGAGAATCTCTCCCGGAGTTTGAGAGATTTGGACGTGAAAGGGTACCAGTCTTGTCGGGGATTGGGAACCCTTCGCGAGAATGTCCAAAGTTTCAGCAGGATTTCCAAAATGTTGAGAGGAACTCGAAACATGTCAACCTTGGTTTTGAGAATCTCTCCCGGAGTTGGAGAGATTTGGACGTGAAAGGGTACCAGTCTTGTCGGGGATTGGGAACCCTTCGCCAGAATGTCCAAAGTTTCAGCGGGATTTCCAAAATGTTGAGAGGAACTCAAAACATGTCAACCTTGGTTTTGAGAATCTCTCCCGGAGTTTGAGAGATTTGGACGTGAAAGGGTACCAGTCTTGTCGGGGATTGGGAACCCTTCGCGAGAATGTCCAAAGTTTCAGCGGGATTTCCAAAATGTTGAGAGGAACTCGAAACATGTCAACCTTGGTTTTGAGAATCTCTCCCCGAGTTTGAGAGATTTGGACCTGAAAGGGTACCAGTCTTGACGGGGATTGGGAACCCTTCGCCAGAATGTCCAAAGTTTCAGCGGGATTTCCAAAATGTTGAGAGGAACTCGAAACATGTCAACCTTGGTTTTGAGAATCTCTCCCGGAGTTTGAGAGATTTGGACGTGAAAGGGTACCAGTCTTGTCGGGGATTGGGAACCCTTCGCGAGAATGTCCAAAGTTTCAGCGGGATTTCCAAAATGTTGAGAGGAACTCGAAACATGTCAGCGTTGGTTTTGAGAATCTCTCCCGGAGTTTGAGAGATTTGGACGTGAAAGGGTACCAGTCTTGTCTGGGATTGGGAACCCTTCGCGAGAATGTCTAAAGTTTCAGCGGGATTTCCAAAATGTTGAAAGGAACTTGAAACATGTCAAGCTTGGTTTTGGGAATCTCTCCCGGAGTTTGAGAGATTTGGACGTGAAAGGGTACCAGTCTTGTCGGGGATTGGGAACCCTTCGCGAGAATGTCCAAAGTTTCAGCGGGATTTCCAAAATGTTGAGAGGAACTCGAAACACGTCAACCTTGGTTTTGAGAATCTCTCCCGGAGTTTGAGAGATTTGGACGTGAAAGGGTACCGGTCTTGTCGGGGATTGGGAACCCTTCGCGAGAATGTACAGAGTTTCAGCGGGATTTCCAAAATGTTGAGAGGAACTCGAAACATGTCAACCTTGGTTTTGAGAATCTCTCCCGGAGTTTGAGAGATTTGGACGTGAAAGGGTACCAGTCTTGTCGGGGATTGGGAACCCTTCGCCAGAATGTCCAGAGTTTCAGCGGGATTTCCAAAATGTTGAGAGGAACTCGAAACATGTCAACCTTGGTTTTGAGAATCTCTCCCGGAGTTTGAGAGATTTGGACGTGAAAGGGTACCAGTCTTGTCGGGGATTGGGAACCCTTCGCGAGAATGTCCAAAGTTTCAGCGGGATTTCCAAAATGTTGAAAGGAACTTGAAACATGTCAAGCTTGGTTTTGAGAATCTCTCCCGGAGTTTGAGAGATTTGGACGTGAAAGGGTACCGGTCTTGTCGGGGATTGGGAACCCTTCGCGAGAATGTCCAAAGTTTCAGCGGGATTTCCAAAATGTTGAGAGGAACTCGAAACACGTCAACCTTGGTTTTGAGAATCTCTCCCGGAGTTTGAGAGATTTGGACGTGAAAGGGTACCGGTCTTGTCGGGGATTGGGAACCCTTCGCCAGAATGTCCAAAGTTTCAGCGGGATTTCCAAAATGTTGCGAGGAACTTGAAACATGTCAGCCTTGGTTTTGAGAATCTCTCCCGGAGTTTGAGAGATTTGGACGTGAAAAGGTACCAGTCTTGTCGGGGATTGGGAACCCTTCGCCAGAATGTCCAGAGTTTCAGCGGGATTTCCAAAATGTTGAGAGGAACCCGAAACATGTGAACCTTGGTTTTGAGAATCTCTCCCGGAGTTTGAGAGATTTGGACGTGAAAGGGTACCAGTCTTGTCGGGGATTGGGAACCCTTCGCCAGAATGTCCAAAGTTTCAGCGGGATTTCCAAAATGTTGAAAGGAACTTGAAACATGTCAACCTTGGTTTTGAGAATCTCTCCCGGAGTTTGAGAGATTTGGACGTGAAAGGGTACCAGTCTTGTCGGGGATTGGGAACCCTTCGCGAGAATGTCCAAAGTTTCAGCGGGATTTCCAAAATGTTGAGAGGAACTCGAAACATGTCAACCTTGGTTTTGAGAATCTCTCCCGGAGTTTGAGAGATTTGGACGTGAAAGGGTACCAGTCTTGTCGGGGATTGGGAACCCTTCGCCAGAATGTCCAAAGTTTCAGCGGGATTTCCAAAATTTTGAGAGGAACTCGAAACATGTCAGCCTTGGTTTTGAGAATCTCTCCCGGAGTTTGAGAGATTTGGACGTGAAAGGGTACCAGTCTTGTCGGGGATTGGGAACCCTTCGCGAGAATGCCCAAAGTTTCAGCGGGATTTCCAAAATGTTGAGAGGAACTCGAAACATGTCAACCTTGGTTTTGAGAATCTCTCCCGGAGTTTGAGAGATTTGGACGTGAAAGGGTACCAGTCTTGTCGGGGATTGGGAACCCTTCGCGAGAATGTCCAAAGTTTCAGCGGGATTTCCAAAATGTTGAGAGGAACTCGAAACATGTCAACCTTGGTTTTGAGAATCTCTCCTGGAGTTTGAGAGATTTGGACGTGAAAGGGTAGCAGTCTTGTCGGATATTGGGAACCCTTCGCGAGAATGTCCAAAGTTCCAGCGGGATTTCCAAAATGTTGAGAGGAACTCGAAACATGTCAACCTTGGTTTTGAGAATCTCTCCCGGAGTTTGAGAGATTTGGACGTGAAAGGGTACCAGTCTTGTCGGGGATTGGGAACCCTTCGCGAGAATGTCCAAAGTTTCAGCGGGATTTCCAAAATGTTGAGAGGAACTCGAATCATGTCAACCTTGGTTTTGAGAATCTCTCCCGGAGTTTGAGAGATTTGGACGTGAAAGGGTACCAGTCTTGTCGGGGATTGGGAACCCTTCGCGAGAATGTCCAAAGTTTCAGCGGGATTTCCAAAATGTTGAGAGGAACTCGAAACATGTCAACCTTGGTTTTGAGAATCTCTCCCGGAGTTGGAGAGATTTGGACGTGAAAGGGTACCAGTCTTGTCGGGGATTGGGAACCCTTCGCGAGAATGTCCAAAGTTTCAGCGGGATTTCCCAAATGTTGAGAGGAACTCGAAACATGTCAACCTTGGTTTTGAGAATCTCTCCCGGAGTTTGAGAGATTTGGACGTGAAAGGTTACCAGTCTTGTCGGGGATTGGGAACCCTTCGCGAGAATGTCCAAAGTTTCAGCGGGATTTCCAAAATGTTGAGAGGAACTCGAAACATGTCAACCTTGGTTTTGAGAATCTCTCCCGGAGTTTGAGAGATTTGGACGTGAAAGGGTACCAGTCTTGTCGGGGATTGGGAACCCTTCGCGAGAATGTCCAAAGTTTCAGCGGGATTTCCAAAATGTTGAGAGGAACTCGAAACATGTCAACCTTGGTTTTGAGAATCTCTCCCGGAGTTTGAGAGATTTGGACGTGAAAGGGTACCAGTCTTGTCGGGGATTGGGAACCCTTCGCGAGAATGTCCAAAGTTTCAGCGGGATTTCCAAAATGTTGAGAGGAACTCGAAACATGTCAACCTTGGTTTTGAGAATCTCTCTCGGAGTTTGAGAGATTTGGACGTGAAAGGGTACCAGTCTTGTCGGGGATTGGGAACCCTTCGCGAGAATGTCCAAAGTTTCAGCGGGATTTCCAAAACGTTGAGAGGAACTCGAAACATGTCAACCTTGGTTTGAGAATCTTCTCCTGGAGTTTGAGAGATTTGGACGTGAAAGGGTACCAGTCTTGTCGGGGATTGGGAACCCTTCGCGAGAATGTCCAAAGTTTCAGCGGGATTTCCAAAATGTTGAAAGGAACTCGAAACATGTGAACCTTGGTTTTGAGAATCTCTCCCGGAGTTTGAGAGATTTGGACGTGAAAGGGTACCAGTCTTGTCAGGAATTGGGAACCCTTCGCCAGAATGTCCAAAGTTTCAGCGGGATTTCCAAAATGTTGAGAGGAACTCGAAACATGTCAACCTTGGTTTTGAGAATCTCTCCCGGAGTTTGAGAGATTTGGACGTGAAAGTGTACCAGTCTTGTCGGGGATTGGGAACCTTTCGCGAGAATGTCCAAAGTTTCAGCGGGATTTCCCAAATGTTGAGAGGAACTCGAAACATGTGAACCTTGGTTTTGAGAATCTCTCCCGGAGTTTGAGAGATTTGGACGTGAAAGGGGACCAGTCTTGTCGGGGATTGGGAGCCCTTCGCGAGAATGTCCAAAGTTTCAGCGGGATTTCCAAAATGTTGAGAGGAACTCGAAACATGTCAACCTTGGTTTTGAGAATCTCTCCCGGAGTTTGAGAGATTTGGACGTGAAAGGGTACCAGTCTTGTCGGGGATTGGGAACCCTTCGCCAGAATGTCCAAAGTTTCAGCGGGATTTCCAAAATGTTGAGAGGAACTCGAAACATGTCAACCTTGGTTTTGAGAATCTCTCCCGGAGTTTGAGAGATTTGGACGTGAAAGGGTACCAGTCTTGTCGGGGATTGGGAACCCTTCGCCAGAATGTCCAAAGTTTCAGCGGGATTTCCAAAATGTTGAGAGGAACTCGAAACATGTCAACCTTGGTTTGAGAATCTTCTCCTGGAGTTTGAGAGATTTGGACGTGAAAGGGTACCAGTCTTGTCGGGGATTGGGAACCCTTCACGAGAATGTCCAAAGTTTCAGCGGGATTTCCAAAATGTTGAAAGGAACTCGAAACATGTGAACCTTGGTTTTGAGAATCTCTCCCAGAGTTTGAGAGATTTGGACGTGAAAGGGTACCAGTCTTGTCGGGGATTGGGAACCCTTCGCCAGAATGTCCAAAGTTTCAGCGGGATTTCCAAAATGTTGAGAGGAACTCGAAACATGTCAACCTTGGTTTTGAGAATCTCTCCCGGAGTTTGAGAGATTTGGACGTGAAAGGGTACCAGTCTTGTCGGGGATTGGGAACCCTTCGCCAGAATGTCCAAAGTTTCAGCGGGATTTCCAAAATGTTGAGAGGAACTCGAAACATGTCAACCTTGGTTTTGAGAATCTCTCCCGGAGTTTGAGAGATTTGGACGTGAAAGGGTACAAGTCTTGTCCGGGATTGGGAACCCTTCGCGAGAATGTCCAAAGTTTCAGCGGGATTTCCAAAATGTTGAGAGGAACTCGAAACATGTCAACCTTGGTTTTGAGAATCTCTCCCGGAGTTTGAGAGATTTGGACGTGAAAGGGTACCAGTCTTGTCGGGGATTGGGAACCCTTCGCGAGAATGTCCAGAGTTTCAGCGGGATTTCCAAAATGTTGAGAGGAACTCGAAACATGTCAACCTTGGTTTTGAGAATCTCTCCCGGAGTTTGAGAGATTTGGACGTGAAAGGGTACCAGTCTTGTCGGGGACTGGGAACCCTTCGCCAGAATGTCCAAAGTTTCAGCGGGATTTCCCAAATGTTGAGAGGAACTCGAAACATGTGAACCTTGGTTTTGAGAATCTCTCCCGGAGTTTGAGAGATTTGGACGTGAAAGGGTACCAGTCTTGTCGGGGATTGGGAACCCTTCGCGAGAATGTCCAAAGTTTCAGCGGGATTTCCAAAATGTTGAGAGGAACTCGAAACATGTCAACCTTGGTTTTGAGAATCTCTCCCGGAGTTTGAGAGATTTGGACGTGAAAGGGTACCAGTCTTGTCGGGGATTGGGAACCCTTCGCGAGAATGTCCAAAGTTTCAGCGGGATTTCCAAAATGTTGAGAGGAACTCGAAACATGTCAACCTTGGTTTTGAGAATCTCTCCCGGAGTTTGAGAGATTTGGACGTGAAAGGGTACCAGTCTTGTCGGGGATTGGGAACCCTTCGCGAGAATGTCCAAAGTTTCAGCGGGATTTCCAAAATGTTGAGAGGAACTCGAAACATGTCAACCTTGGTTTTGAGAATCTCTCCCGGAGTTGGAGAGATTTGGACGTGAAAGGGTACCAGTCTTGTCGGGGATTGGGAACCCTTTGCGAGAATGTCCAAAGTTTCAGCGGGATTTCCAAAATGTTGAAAGGAACTCGAAACATGTCAACCTTGGTTTTGAGAATCTCTCCCGGAGTCTGAGAGATTTGGACGTGAAAGGGTACCAGTCTTGTCGGGGATTGGGAACCCTTCGCGAGAATGTCCAAAGTTTCAGCGGGATTTCCAAAATGTTGAGAGGAACTCGAAACATGTCAACCTTGGTTTTGAGAATCTCTCCCGGAGTTTGAGAGATTTGGACGTGAAAGGGTACCAGTCTTGTCGGGGATTGGGAACCCTTCGCCAGAATGTCCAAAGTTTCAGCGGGATTTCCAAAATGTTGAGAGGAACTCGAAACATGTCAGCCTTGGTTTTGAGAATCTCTCCCGGAGTTTGAGAGATTTGGACGTGAAAGGGTACCAGTCTTGTCGGGGATTGGGAACCCTTCGCGAGAATGTCCAAAGTTTCAGCGGGATTTCCAAAATGTTGAGAGGAACTCGAAACATGTCAACCTTGGTTTTGAGAATCTCTCCCGGAGTTTGAGAGATTTGGACGTGAAAGGGTACCAGTCTTGTCGGGGATTGGGAACCCTTCGCGAGAATGTCCAAAGTTTCAGCGGGATTTCCAAAATGTTGAGAGGAACTCGAAACATGTCAGCCTTGGTTTTGCGAATCTCTCCCGGAGTTTGAGAGATTTGGACGTGAAAGGGTACCAGTCTTGTCGGGGATTGGGAACCCTTCGCGAGAATGTCCAAAGTTTCAGCGGGATTTCCAAAATGTTGAGTGGAACTCGAAACATGTCAACCTTGGTTTTGAGAATCTCTCCCGGAGTTTGAGAGATTTGGACGTGAAAGGGTACCAGTCTTGTCGGGGATATGGAGCCCTTCGCGAGAATGTTCAAAGTTTCAGCGGGATTTCCAAAATGTTGAAAGGAACTCGAAACATGTCAACCTTGGTTTTGAGAATCTCTCCCGGAGTTTGAGAGATTTGGACGTGAAAGGGTACCAGTCTTGTCGGGGATTGGGAACCCTTCGCGAGAATGTCCAAAGTTTCAGCGGGATTTCCAAAATGTTGAGAGGAACTCGAAACATGTCAACCTTGGTTTTGAGAATCTCTCCCGGAGTTTGAGAGATTTGGACGTGAAAGGGTACCAGTCTTGTCGGGGATTGGGAACCCTTCGCGAGAATGTCCAAAGTTTCAGCGGGATTTCCAAAATGTTGAGAGGAACTCGAAACATGTCAGCCTTGGTTTTGAGAATCTCTCCCGGAGTTTGAGAGATTTGGACGTGAAAGGGTACCAGTCTTGTCGGGGATTGGGAACCCTTCGCGAGAATGTCCAAAGTTTCAGCGGGATTTCCAAAATGTTGAGTGGAACTCGAAACATGTCAACCTTGGTTTTGAGAATCTCTCCCGGAGTTTGAGAGATTTGGACGTGAAAGGGTACCAGTCTTGTCGGGGATATGGAGCCCTTCGCGAGAATGTTCAAAGTTTCAGCGGGATTTCCAAAATGTTGAAAGGAACTCGAAACATGTCAACCTTGGTTTTGAGAATCTCTCCCGGAGTTTGAGAGATTTGGACGTGAAAGGGTACCAGTCTTGTCGGGGATTGGGAACCCTTCGCCAGAATGTCCAAAGTTTCAGCGGGATTTCCAAAATGTTGAGAGGAACTCGAAACATGTCAACCTTGGTTTTGAGAATCTCTCCCGGAGTTTGAGAGATTTGGACGTGAAAGGGTACCAGTCTTGTCGGGGATTGGGAACCCTTCGCCAGAATGTCCAAAGTTTCAGCGGGATTTCCAAAATGTTGAGAGGAACTCGAAACATCAACCTTGGTTTTGAGAATCTCTCCCGGAGTTGGAGAGATTTGGACGTGAAAGGGTACCAGTCTTGTCGGGGATTGGGAACCCTTCGCGAGAATGTCCAGAGTTTCAGCGGGATTTCCAAAATGTTGAGAGGAACTCGAAACATGTCAACCTTGGTTTTGAGAATCTCTCCCGGAGTTTGAGAGATTTGGACGTGAAAGGGTACCAGTCTTGTCGGGGATTGGGAACCCTTCGCGAGAATGTCCAAAGTTTCAGCGGGATTTCCAAAATGTTGAGAGGAACTCGAAACATGTCAACCTTGGTTTTGAGAATCTCTCCCGGAGTTTGAGAGATTTGGACGTGAAAGGGTACCAGTCTTGTCGGGGATTGGGAACCCTTCGCCAGAATGTCCAAAGTTTCAGCGGGATTTCCAAAATGTTGAGAGGAACTCGAAACATGTCAACCTTGGTTTTGAGAATCTCTCCCGGAGTTTGAGAGATTTGGACGTGAAAGGGTACCAGTCTTGTCGGGGATTGGGAACCCTTCGCGAGAATGTCCAAAGTTTCAGCGGGATTTCCAAAATGTTGAGAGGAACTCGAAACATGTCAACCTTGGTTTTGAGAATCTCTCCCGGAGTTTGAGAGATTTGGACGTGAAAGGGTACCAGTCTTGTCGGGGATTGGGAACCCTTCGCGAGAATGTCCATAGTTTCAGCGGGATTTCCAAAATGTTGAGAGGAACTCGAAACATGTCAACCTTGGTTTTGAGAATCTCTCCCAGAGTTTGAGAGATTTGGACGTGAAAGGGTACCAGTCTTGTCGGGGATTGGGAACCCTTCACGAGAATGTCCAAAGTTTCAGGGGGATTTCCAAAATCTTGAGAGGAACTCGAAACATGTCAACCTTGGTTTTGAGAATCTCTCCCGGAGTTTGAGAGATTTGGACGTGAAAGGCTACCAGTCTTGTCGGGGATTGGGAACTATTCGCCAGAATGTCCAAAGTTTCAGCGGGATTTCCAAAATGTTGAGAGGAACTCGAAACATGTCAACCTTGGTTTTGAGAATCTCTCCCGGAGTTTGAGAGATTTGGACGTGAAAGGGTACCAGTCTTGTCGGGGATTGGGAACCCTTCACGAGAATGTCCAGAGTTTCAGCGGGATTTCCAAAATGTTGAGAGGAACTCGAAACATGTCAACCTTGGTTTTGAGAATCTCTCCCCGAGTTTGAGAGATTTGGACGTGAAAGGGTACCAGTCTTGTCGGGGATTGGGAACCCTTCGCCAGAATGTCCAAAGTTTCAGCGGGATTTCCAAAATGTTGAGAGGAACTCGAAACATGTGAACCTTGGTTTTGAGAATCTCTCCCGGAGTTTGAGAGATTTGGACGTGAAAGGGTACCAGTCTTGTCGGGGATTGGGAACCCTTCGCGAGAATGTCCAAAGTTTCAGCGGGATTTCCAAAATGTTGAGAGGAACTCGAAACATGTCAACCTTGGTTTTGAGAATCTCTCCCGGAGTTTGAGAGATTTGGACGTGAAAGGGTACCAGTCTTGTCGGGGATTGGGAACCCTTCGCCAGAATGTCCAAAGTTTCAGCGGGATTTCCAAAATGTTGAGAGGAACTCGAAACATGTCAGCCTTGGTTTTGAGAATCTCTCCCGGAGTTTGAGAGATTTGGACGTGAAAGGGTACCAGTCTTGTCGGGGATTGGGAACCCTTCGCGAGAATGTCCAAAGTTTCAGCGGGATTTCCAAAATGTTGAGAGGAACTCAAAACATGTCAACCTTGGTTTTGAGAATCTCTCCCGGAGTTTGAGAGATTTGGACGTGAAAGGGTACCAGTCTTGTCGGGGATTGGGAGCCCTTCGCGAGAATGTTCAAAGTTTCAGCGGGATTTCCAAAATGTTGAGAGGAACTCGAAACATGTCAACCTTGGTTTTGAGAATCTCTCCCGGAGTTTGAGAGATTTGGACATGAAAGGGTACCAGTCTTGTCGGGGATTGGGAACCCTTCGCGAGAATGTCCAAAGTTTCAGCGGGATTTCCAAAATGTTGAGAGGAACTCAAAACATGTCAACCTTGGTTTTGAGAATCTCTCCCGGAGTTTGAGAGATTTGGACGTGAAAGGGTACCAGTCTTGTCGGGGATTGGGAACCCTTCGCGAGAATGTCCAAAGTTTCAGCGGGATTTCCAAAATGTTGAAAGGAACTCGGAACATGTCAACCTTGGTTTTGAGAATCTCTCCCGGAGTTTGAGAGATTTGGACGTGAAAGGGTACCAGTCTTGTCGGGGATTGGGAACCCTTCGCGAGAATGTCCAAAGTTTCAGCGGGATTTCCAAAATTTTGAGAGGAACTCGAAACATGTCAACCTTGGTTTTGAGAATCTCTCCCGGAGTTTGAGAGATTTGGACGTGAAAGGGTACCAGTCTTGTCGGGGATTGGGAACCCTTCGCGAGAATGTCCAAAGTTTCAGCGGGATTTCCAAAATGTTGAGAGGAACTCGAAACATGTCAACCTTGGTTTTGAGAATCTCTCCCGGAGTTTGAGAGATTTGGACGTGAAAGGGTACCAGTCTTGTCGGGGATTGGGAACCCTTCGCCACAATGTCCAAAGTTTCAGCGGGATTTCCAAAATGTTGAAAGGAACTCGAAACATGTGAACCTTGGTTTTGAGAATCTCTCCCGGAGTTTGAGAGATTTGGACGTGAAAGGGTACCAGTCTTGTCGGGGATTGGGAGCCCTTCGCGAGAATGTTCAAAGTTTCAGCGGGATTTCCAAAATGTTGAGAGGAACTCGAAACATGTCAACCTTGGTTTTGAGAATCTCTCCCGGAGTTTGAGAGATTTGGACGTGAAAGGGTACCAGTCTTGTCGGGGATTGGGAACCCTTCGCGAGAATGTCCAAAGTTTCAGCGGGATTTCCAAAATGTTGAGAGGAACTCAAAACATGTCAACCTTGGTTTTGAGAATCTCTCCCGGAGTTTGAGAGATTTGGACGTGAAAGGGTACCAGTCTTGTCGGGGATTGGGAACCCTTCGCGAGAATGTCCAAAGTTTCAGCGGGATTTCCAAAATGTTGAAAGGAACTCGGAACATGTCAACCTTGGTTTTGAGAATCTCTCCCGGAGTTTGAGAGATTTGGACGTGAAAGGGTACCAGTCTTGTCGGGGATTGGGAACCCTTCGCGAGAATGTCCAAAGTTTCAGCGGGATTTCCAAAATTTTGAGAGGAACTCAAAACATGTCAACCTTGGTTTTGAGAATCTCTCCCGGAGTTTGAGAGATTTGGACGTGAAAGGGTACCAGTCTTGTCGGGGATTGGGAACCCTTCGCGAGAATGTCCAAAGTTTCAGCGGGATTTCCAAAATGTTGAGAGGAACTCGAAACATGTCAACCTTGGTTTTGAGAATCTCTCCCGGAGTTTGAGAGATTTGGACGTGAAAGGGTACCAGTCTTGTCGGGGATTGGGAACCCTTCGCCAGAATGTCCAAAGTTTCAGCGGGATTTCCAAAATGTTGAAAGGAACTCGAAACTTGTGAACCTTGGTTTTGAGAATCTCTCCCGGAGTTTGAGAGATTTGGACGTGAAAGGGTACCAGTCTTGTCGGGGATTGGGAACCCTTCGCCAGAATGTCCAAAGTTTCAGCGGGATTTCCAAAATGTTGAGAGGAACTTGAAACATGTCAACCTTGGTTTTGAGAATCTCTCCCCGAGTTTGAGAGATTTGGACGTGAAAGGGTACCAGTCTTGTCGGGGATTGGGAACCCTTCACCAGAATGTCCAAAGTTTCAGCGGGATTTCCAAAATTTTGAGAGGAACTCGAAACATGTCAACCTTGGTTTTGAGAATCTCTCCCGTAGTTTGAGAGATTTGGACATGAAAGGGTACCAGTCTTGTCGGGGATTGGGAACCCTTCGCCAGAATGTCCAAAGTTTCAGCGGGATTTCCAAAATGTTGAGAGGAACTCGAAACATGTCAACCTTGGTTTTGAGAATCTCTCCCGGAGTTTGAGAGATTTGGACGTGAAAGGGTACCAGTCTTGTCGGGGATTGGGAACCCTTCGCGAGAATGTCCAAAGTTTCAGCGGGATTTCCAAAATGTTGAGAGGAACTCGAAACATGTCAACCTTGGTTTTGAGAATCTCTCCCGGAGTTTGAGAGATTTGGACGTGAAAGCGTACCAGTCTTGTCGGGGATTGGGAACCCTTCGCGAGAATGTCCAAAGTTTCAGCGGGATTTCTAAAATGTTGAAAGGAACTCGAAACATGTCAACCTTGGTTTTGAGAATCTCTCCCGGAGTTTGAGAGATTGTGACGTGAAAGGTTACCAGTCTTGTCGGGGATTGGGAACCCTTCGCGAGAATGTCCAAAGTTTCAGCGGGATTTCCAAAATGTTGAGAGGAACTCGAAACATGTCAACCTTGGTTTTGAGAATCTCTCCCGGAGTTTGAGAGATTTGGACGTGAAAGTGTACCAGTCTTGTCGGGGATTGGGAACCCTTCGCCAGAACGTCCAAAGTTTCAGCGGGATTTCCAAAATGTTGAGAGGAACTCGAATCATGTCAACCTTGGTTTTGAGAATCTCTCCCGGAGTTGGAGAGATTTGGACGTGAAAGGGTACCAGTCTTGTCGGGGATTGGGAACCCTTCGCGAGAATGTCCAAAGTTTCAGTTGGATTTCCAAAATGTTGAGAGGAACTCGAAACATGTCAACCTTGGTTTTGAGAATCTCTCCCGGAGTTGGAGAGATTTGGACGTGAAAGGGTACCAGTCTTGTCGGGGATTGGGAACCCTTCGCCAGAATGTCCAAAGTTTCAGCGGGATTTCCAAAATGTTGAGAGGAACTCGAAACATGTCAACCTTGGTTTTGAGAATCTCTCCGGAGTTTGAGAGATTTGGACGTGAAAGGGTACCAGTCTTGTCGGGGATTGGGAACCCTTCGCGAGAATGTGCAAAGTTTCAGCGGGATTTCCAAAATGTTGAGAGGAACTCGAAACATGTCAACCTTGGTTTTGAGAATCTCTCCCGGAGTTTGAGAGATTTGGATGTGAAAGGGTACCAGTCTTGTCGGGGATTGGGAACCCTTCGCGAGAATGTCCAAAGTTTCAGCGGGATTTCCAAAATGTTGAGAGGAACTCGAAACATGTCAACCTTGGTTTTGAGAATCTCTCCCCGAGTTTGAGAGATTTGGACGTGAAAGGGTACCAGTCTTGTCGGGGATTGGGAACCCTTCGCCAGAATGTCCAAAGTTTCAGCGGGATTTCCAAAATGTTGAGAGGAACTCGAAACATGTCAACCTTGGTTTTGAGAATCTCTCCCGGAGTTTGAGAGATTTGGACGTGAAAGGGTGCCAGTCTTGTCGGGGATTGGGAACCCTTCGCCAGAATGTCCAAAGTTTCAGCGGGATTTCCAAAATGTTGAGAGGAACTCGAAACATGTCAACCTTGGTTTTGAGAATCTCTCCCGGAGTTGGAGAGATTTGGACGTGAAAGGGTACCAGTCTTGTCGGGGATTGGGAACCCTTCGCGAGAATGTCCAAAGTTTCAGCGGGATTTCCAAAATGTTGAGAGGAACTCAAAACATGTCAACCTTGGTTTTGAGAATCTCTCCCGGAGTTTGAGAGATTTGGACGTGAAAGGGTACCAGTCTTGTCGGCGATTGGGAGCCCTTCGCGAGAATGTTCAAAGTTTCAGCGGGATTTCCAAAATGTTGAGAGGAACTCGAAACATGTCAACCTTGGTTTTGAGAATCTCTCCCGGAGTTTGAGAGATTTGGACGTGAAAGGGTACCAGTCTTGTCGGGGATTGGGAACCCTTCGCGAGAATGTCCAAAGTTTCAGCGGGATTTCCAAAATGTTGAGAGGAACTCGAAACATGTCAACCTTGGTTTTGAGAATCTCTCCCGGAGTTTGAGAGATTTGGACGTGAAAGGGTACCAGTCTTGTCGGGGATTGGGAACCCTTCGCGAGAATGTCCAAAGTTTCAGTGGGATTTCCAAAATGTTGAAAGGAACTCGGAACATGTCAACCTTGGTTTTGAGAATCTCTCCCGGAGTTTGAGAGATTTGGACGTGAAAGGGTACCAGTCTTGTCGGGGATTGGGAACCCTTCGCGAGAATGTCCAAAGTTTCAGCGGGATTTCCAAAATTTTGAGAGGAACTCAAAACATGTCAACCTTGGTTTTGAGAATCTCTCCCGTAGTTTGAGAGATTTGGACGTGAAAGGGTACCAGTCTTGTCGGGGATTGGGAACCCTTCGCCAGAATGTCCAAAGTTTCAGCGGGATTTCCAAAATGTTGAGAGGAACTCGAAACATGTCAACCTTGGTTTTGAGAATCTCTCCCGGAGTTTGAGAGATTTGGACGTGAAAGGGTACCAGTCTTGTCGGGGATTGGGAACCCTTCGCCAGAATGTCCAAAGTTTCAGCGGGATTTCCAAAATGTTGAGAGGAACTCGAAACATGTCAACCTTGGTTTTGAGAATCTCTCCCGTAGTTTGAGAGATTTGGACGTGAAAGGGTACCAGTCTTGTCGGGGATTGGGAACCCTTCGCCAGAATGTCCAAAGTTTCAGCGGGATTTCCAAAATGTTGAGAGGAACTCGAAACATGTCAACCTTGGTTTTGAGAATCTCTCCCGGAGTTTGAGAGATTTGGACGTGAAAGGGTACCAGTCTTGTCGGGGATTGGGAACCCTTCGCGAGAATGTCCAAAGTTTCAGCGGGATTTCCAAAATGTTGAGAGGAACTCGAAACATGTCAACCTTGGTTTTGAGAATCTCTCCCGGAGTTTGAGAGATTTGGACGTGAAAGCGTACCAGTCTTGTCGGGGATTGGGAACCCTTCGCGAGAATGTCCAAAGTTTCAGCGGGATTTCCAAAATGTTGAAAGGAACTCGAAACATGTCAACCTTGGTTTTGAGAATCTCTCCCGGAGTTTGAGAGATTGTGACGTGAAAGGTTACCAGTCTTGTCGGGGATTGGGAACCCTTCGCGAGAATGTCCAAAGTTTCAGCGGGATTTCCAAAATGTTGAGAGGAACTCGAAACATGTCAACCTTGGTTTTGAGAATCTCTCCCGGAGTTTGAGAGATTTGGACGTGAAAGTGTACCAGTCTTGTCGGGGATTGGGAACCCTTCGCCAGAACGTCCAAAGTTTCAGCGGGATTTCCAAAATGTTGAGAGGAACTCGAATCATGTCAACCTTGGTTTTGAGAATCTCTCCCGGAGTTGGAGAGATTTGGACGTGAAAGGGTACCAGTCTTGTCGGGGATTGGGAACCCTTCGCGAGAATGTCCAAAGTTTCAGTTGGATTTCCAAAATGTTGAGAGGAACTCGAAACATGTCAACCTTGGTTTTGAGAATCTCTCCCGGAGTTGGAGAGATTTGGACGTGAAAGGGTACCAGTCTTGTCGGGGATTGGGAACCCTTCGCCAGAATGTCCAAAGTTTCAGCGGGATTTCCAAAATGTTGAGAGGAACTCGAAACATGTCAACCTTGGTTTTGAGAATCTCTCCGGAGTTTGAGAGATTTGGACGTGAAAGGGTACCAGTCTTGTCGGGGATTGGGAACCCTTCGCGAGAATGTGCAAAGTTTCAGCGGGATTTCCAAAATGTTGAGAGGAACTCGAAACATGTCAACCTTGGTTTTGAGAATCTCTCCCGGAGTTTGAGAGATTTGGATGTGAAAGGGTACCAGTCTTGTCGGGGATTGGGAACCCTTCGCGAGAATGTCCAAAGTTTCAGCGGGATTTCCAAAATGTTGAGAGGAACTCGAAACATGTCAACCTTGGTTTTGAGAATCTCTCCCCGAGTTTGAGAGATTTGGACGTGAAAGGGTACCAGTCTTGTCGGGGATTGGGAACCCTTCGCCAGAATGTCCAAAGTTTCAGCGGGATTTCCAAAATGTTGAGAGGAACTCGAAACATGTCAACCTTGGTTTTGAGAATCTCTCCCGGAGTTTGAGAGATTTGGACGTGAAAGGGTGCCAGTCTTGTCGGGGATTGGGAACCCTTCGCCAGAATGTCCAAAGTTTCAGCGGGATTTCCAAAATGTTGAGAGGAACTCGAAACATGTCAACCTTGGTTTTGAGAATCTCTCCCGGAGTTGGAGAGATTTGGACGTGAAAGGGTACCAGTCTTGTCGGGGATTGGGAACCCTTCGCGAGAATGTCCAAAGTTTCAGCGGGATTTCCAAAATTTTGAGAGGAACTCAAAACATGTCAACCTTGGTTTTGAGAATCTCTCCCGGAGTTTGAGAGATTTGGACGTGAAAGGGTACCAGTCTTGTCGGCGATTGGGAGCCCTTCGCGAGAATGTCCAAAGTTTCAGCGGGATTTCCAAAATGTTGAGAGGAACTCGAAACATGTCAACCTTGGTTTTGAGAATCTCTCCCGGAGTTTGAGAGATTTGGACGTGAAAGGGTACCAGTCTTGTCGGGGATTGGGAACCCTTCGCGAGAATGTCCAAAGTTTCAGCGGGATTTCCAAAATGTTGAGAGGAACTCGAAACATGTCAACCTTGGTTTTGAGAATCTCTCCCGGAGTTTGAGAGATTTGGACGTGAAAGGGTACCAGTCTTGTCGGGGATTGGGAACCCTTCGCGAGAATGTCCAAAGTTTCAGCGGGATTTCCAAAATGTTGAAAGGAACTCGGAACATGTCAACCTTGGTTTTGAGAATCTCTCCCGGAGTTTGAGAGATTTGGACGTGAAAGGGTACCAGTCTTGTCGGGGATTGGGAACCCTTCGCGAGAATGTCCAAAGTTTCAGCGGGATTTCCAAAATTTTGAGAGGAACTCAAAACATGTCAACCTTGGTTTTGAGAATCTCTCCCGGAGTTTGAGAGATTTGGACGTGAAAGGGTACCAGTCTTGTCGGGGATTGGGAACCCTTCGCGAGAATGTCCAAAGTTTCAGCGGGATTTCCAAAATGTTGAGAGGAACTCGAAACATGTCAACCTTGGTTTTGAGAATCTCTCCCGGAGTTTGAGAGATTTGGACGTGAAAGGGTACCAGTCTTGTCGGGGATTGGGAACCCTTCGCCAGAATGTCCAAAGTTTCAGCGGGATTTCCAAAATGTTGAAAGGAACTCGAAACTTGTGACCCTTGGTTTTGAGAATCTCTCCCGGAGTTTGAGAGATTTGGACGTGAAAGGGTACCAGTCTTGTCGGGGATTGGGAACCCTTCGCCAGAATGTCCAAAGTTTCAGCGGGATTTCCAAAATGTTGAGAGGAACTTGAAACATGTCAACCTTGGTTTTGAGAATCTCTCCCCGAGTTTGAGAGATTTGGACGTGAAAGGGTACCAGTCTTGTCGGGGATTGGGAACCCTTCACCAGAATGTCCAAAGTTTCAGCGGGATTTCCAAAATGTTGAGAGGAACTCGAAACATGTCAACCTTGGTTTTGAGAATCTCTCCCGTAGTTTGAGAGATTTGGACATGAAAGGGTACCAGTCTTGTCGGGGATTGGGAACCCTTCGCCAGAATGTCCAAAGTTTCAGCGGGATTTCCAAAATGTTGAGAGGAACTCGAAACATGTCAACCTTGGTTTTGAGAATCTCTCCCGGAGTTTGAGAGATTTGGACGTGAAAGGGTACCAGTCTTGTCGGGGATTGGGAACCCTTCGCGAGAATGTCCAAAGTTTCAGCGGGATTTCCAAAATGTTGAGAGGAACTCGAAACATGTCAACCTTGGTTTTGAGAATCTCTCCCGGAGTTTGAGAGATTTGGACGTGAAAGCGTACCAGTCTTGTCGGGGATTGGGAACCCTTCGCGAGAATGTCCAAAGTTTCAGCGGGATTTCCAAAATGTTGAAAGGAACTCGAAACATGTCAACCTTGGTTTTGAGAATCTCTCCCGGAGTTTGAGAGATTGTGACGTGAAAGGTTACCAGTCTTGTCGGGGATTGGGAACCCTTCGCGAGAATGTCCAAAGTTTCAGCGGGATTTCCAAAATGTTGAGAGGAACTCGAAACATGTCAACCTTGGTTTTGAGAATCTCTCCCGGAGTTTGAGAGATTTGGACGTGAAAGTGTACCAGTCTTGTCGGGGATTGGGAACCCTTCGCCAGAACGTCCAAAGTTTCAGCGGGATTTCCAAAATGTTGAGAGGAACTCGAATCATGTCAACCTTGGTTTTGAGAATCTCTCCCGGAGTTGGAGAGATTTGGACGTGAAAGGGTACCAGTCTTGTCGGGGATTGGGAACCCTTCGCGAGAATGTCCAAAGTTTCAGTTGGATTTCCAAAATGTTGAGAGGAACTCGAAACATGTCAACCTTGGTTTTGAGAATCTCTCCCGGAGTTTGAGAGATTTGGACGTGAAAGGGTACCAGTCTTGTCGGGGATTGGGAACCCTTCGCCAGAATGTCCAAAGTTTCAGCGGGATTTCCAAAATGTTGAGAGGAACTCGAAACATGTCAACCTTGGTTTTGAGAATCTCTCCGGAGTTTGAGAGATTTGGACGTGAAAGGGTACCAGTCTTGTCGGGGATTGGGAACCCTTCGCGAGAATGTGCAAAGTTTCAGCGGGATTTCCAAAATGTTGAGAGGAACTCGAAACATGTCAACCTTGGTTTTGAGAATCTCTCCCGGAGTTTGAGAGATTTGGACGTGAAAGGGTGCCAGTCTTGTCGGGGATTGGGAACCCTTCGCGAGAATGTCCAAAGTTTCAGCGGGATTTCCAAAATGTTGAGAGGAACTCGAAACATGTCAACCTTGGTTTTGAGAATCTCTCCCCGAGTTTGAGAGATTTGGACGTGAAAGGGTACCAGTCTTGTCGGGGATTGGGAACCCTTCGCCAGAATGTCCAAAGTTTCAGCGGGATTTCCAAAATGTTGAGAGGAACTCGAAACATGTCAACCTTGGTTTTGAGAATCTCTCCCGGAGTTTGAGAGATTTGGACGTGAAAGGGTGCCAGTCTTGTCGGGGATTGGGAACCCTTCGCCAGAATGTCCAAAGTTTCAGCGGGATTTCCAAAATGTTGAAAGGAACTCGAAACATGTCAACCTTGGTTTTGAGAATCTCTCCCGGAGTTTGAGAGATTGTGACGTGAAAGGTTACCAGTCTTGTCGGGGATTGGGAACCCTTCGCGAGAATGTCCAAAGTTTCAGCGGGATTTCCAAAATGTTGAGAGGAACTCGAAACATGTCAACCTTGGTTTTGAGAATCTCTCCCGGAGTTTGAGAGATTTGGACGTGAAAGTGTACCAGTCTTGTCGGGGATTGGGAACCCTTCGCCAGAACGTCCAAAGTTTCAGCGGGATTTCCAAAATGTTGAGAGGAACTCGAATCATGTCAACCTTGGTTTTGAGAATCTCTCCCGGAGTTGGAGAGATTTGGACGTGAAAGGGTACCAGTCTTGTCGGGGATTGGGAACCCTTCGCGAGAATGTCCAAAGTTTCAGTTGGATTTCCAAAATGTTGAGAGGAACTCGAAACATGTCAACCTTGGTTTTGAGAATCTCTCCCGGAGTTTGAGAGATTTGGACGTGAAAGGGTACCAGTCTTGTCGGGGATTGGGAACCCTTCGCCAGAATGTCCAAAGTTTCAGCGGGATTTCCAAAATGTTGAGAGGAACTCGAAACATGTCAACCTTGGTTTTGAGAATCTCTCCGGAGTTTGAGAGATTTGGACGTGAAAGGGTACCAGTCTTGTCGGGGATTGGGAACCCTTCGCGAGAATGTGCAAAGTTTCAGCGGGATTTCCAAAATGTTGAGAGGAACTCGAAACATGTCAACCTTGGTTTTGAGAATCTCTCCCGGAGTTTGAGAGATTTGGATGTGAAAGGGTACCAGTCTTGTCGGGGATTGGGAACCCTTCGCGAGAATGTCCAAAGTTTCAGCGGGATTTCCAAAATGTTGAGAGGAACTCGAAACATGTCAACCTTGGTTTTGAGAATCTCTCCCCGAGTTTGAGAGATTTGGACGTGAAAGGGTACCAGTCTTGTCGGGGATTGGGAACCCTTCGCCAGAATGTCCAAAGTTTCAGCGGGATTTCCAAAATGTTGAGAGGAACTCGAAACATGTCAACCTTGGTTTTGAGAATCTCTCCCGGAGTTTGAGAGATTTGGACGTGAAAGGGTGCCAGTCTTGTCGGGGATTGGGAACCCTTCGCCAGAATGTCCAAAGTTTCAGCGGGATTTCCAAAATGTTGAGAGGAACTCGAAACATGTCAACCTTGGTTTTGAGAATCTCTCCCGGAGTTGGAGAGATTTGGACGTGAAAGGGTACCAGTCTTGTCGGGGATTGGGAACCCTTTGCGAGAATGTCCAAAGTTTCAGCGGGATTTCCAAAATGTTGAAAGGAACTCGAAACATGTGAACCTTGGTTTTGAGAATCTCTCCCGGAGTTTGAGAGATTTGGACGTGAAAGGTTACCAGTCTTGTCGGGGATTGGGAACCCTTCGCGAGAATGTACAAAGTTTCAGCGGGATTTCCAAAATGTTGAGAGGAACTCGAAACATGTCAAACTTGGTTTTGAGAATCTCTCCCGGAGTTTGAGACATTTGGACGTGAAAGGGTACCAGTCTTGTCGGGGATTGGGAACCCTTTGCGAGAATGTCCCAAGTTTCAGCGAGATTTCCAAAATGTTGAGAGGAACTCGAAACATGTCAACCTTGGTTTTGAGAATCTCTCCCGGAGTTTGAGAGATTTGGACGTGAAAGGGTACCAGTCTTGTCGGGGATTGGGAACCCTTCGCGAGAATGTCCAAAGTTTCAGCGGGATTTCCAAAATGTTGAAAGGAACTCGAAACATGTCAACCTTGGTTTTGAGAATCTCTCCCGGAGTTGGAGAGATTTGGACGTGAAAGGGTACCAGTCTTGTCGGGGATTGGGAACCCTTCGCCAGAATGTCCAAAGTTTCAGCGGGATTTCCAAAATGTTGAGAGGAACTCGAAACATGTGAACCTTGGTTTTGAGAATCTCTCCCGGAGTTGGAGAGATTTGGACGTGAAAGGGTACCAGTCTTGTCGGGGATTGGGAACCCTTCGCGAGAATGTCCAAAGTTTCAGCGGGATTTCCAAAATGTTGAGAGGAACTCGAAACATGTCAGCCTTGGTTTTGAGAATCTCTCCCGGAGTTTGAGAGATTTGGACGTGAAAGCGTACCAGTCTTGTCGGGGATTGGGAACCCTTCGCGAGAATGTCCAAAGTTTCAGCGGGATTTCCAAAATGTTGAAAGGAACTCGAAACATGTCAACCTTGGTTTTGAGAATCTCTCCCGGAGTTGGAGAGATTTGGACGTGAAAGGGTACCAGTCTTGTCGGGGATTGGGAACCCTTCGCCAGAATGTCCCAAGTTTCAGCGGGATTTCCAAAATGTTGAGAGGAACTCGAAACATGTCAACCTTGGTTTTGAGAATCTCTCCCGGAGTTTGAGAGATTTGGACGTGAAAGGGTACCAGTCTTGTCGGGGATTGGGAACCCTTCGCCAGAACGTCCAAAGTTTCAGCGGGATTTCCAAAATGTTGAGAGGAACTCGAAACATGTCAACCTTGGTTTTGAGAATCTCTCCCGGAGTTGGAGAGATTTGGACGTGAAAGGGTACCAGTCTTGTCGGGGATTGGGAACCCTTCGCGAGAATGTCCAAAGTTTCAGTTGGATTTCCAAAATGTTGAGAGGAACTCGAAACATGTCAACCTTGGTTTTGAGAATCTCTCCCGGAGTTTGAGAGATTTGGACGTGAAAGGGTACCAGTCTTGTCGGGGATTGGGAACCCTTCGCGAGAATGTCCAAAGTTTCAGCGGGATTTCCAAAATGTTGAGAGGAACTCGAAACATGTCAACCTTGGTTTTGAGAATCTCTCCGGAGTTTGAGAGATTTGGACGTGAAAGGGTACCAGTCTTGTCGGGGATTGGGAACCCTTCGCGAGAATGTGCAAAGTTTCAGCGGGATTTCCAAAATGTTGAGAGGAACTCGAAACATGTCAACCTTGGTTTTGAGAATCTCTCCCGGAGTTTGAGAGATTTGGATGTGAAAGGGTACCAGTCTTGTCGGGGATTGGGAACCCTTCGCGAGAATGTCCAAAGTTTCAGCGGGATTTCCAAAATGTTGAGAGGAACTCGAAACATGTCAACCTTGGTTTTGAGAATCTCTCCCCGAGTTTGAGAGATTTGGACGTGAAAGGGTACCAGTCTTGTCGGGGATTGGGAACCCTTCACCAGAATGTCCAAAGTTTCAGCGGGATTTCCAAAATGTTGAGAGGAACTCGAAACATGTCAACCTTGGTTTTGAGAATCTCTCCCGGAGTTTGAGAGATTTGGACGTGAAAGGGTACCAGTCTTGTCGGGGATTGGGAACCCTTCGCGAGAATGTCCAGAGTTTCAGCGGGATTTCCAAAATGTTGAGAGGAACTCGAAACATGTCAACCTTGGTTTTGAGAATCTCTCCCGGAGTTTGAGAGATTTGGACGTGAAAGGGTGCCAGTCTTGTCGGGGATTGGGAACCCTTCGCCAGAATGTCCAAAGTTTCAGCGGGATTTCCAAAATGTTGAGAGGAACTCGAAACATGTCAACCTTGGTTTTGAGAATCTCTCCCGGAGTTGGAGAGATTTGGACGTGAAAGGGTACCAGTCTTGTCGGGGATTGGGAACCGTTTGCGAGAATGTCCAAAGTTTCAGCGGGATTTCCAAAATGTTGAAAGGAACTCGAAACATGTGAACCTTGGTTTTGAGAATCTCTCCCGGAGTTTGAGAGATTTGGACGTGAAAGGTTACCAGTCTTGTCGGGGATTGGGAACCCTTCGCGAGAATGTACAAAGTTTCAGCGGGATTTCCAAAATGTTGAGAGGAACTCGAAACATGTCAAACTTGGTTTTGAGAATCTCTCCCGGAGTTTGAGACATTTGGACGTGAAAGGGTACCAGTCTTGTCGGGGATTGGGAACCCTTTGCGAGAATGTCCAAAGTTTCAGCGAGATTTCCAAAATGTTGAGAGGAACTCGAAACATGTCAACCTTGGTTTTGAGAATCTCTCCCGGAGTTTGAGAGATTTGGACGTGAAAGGGTACCAGTCTTGTCGGGGATTGGGAACCCTTCGCGAGAATGTCCAAAGTTTCAGCGGGATTTCCAAAATGTTGAAAGGAACTCGAAACATGTCAACCTTGGTTTTGAGAATCTCTCCCGGAGTTGGAGAGATTTGGACGTGAAAGGGTACCAGTCTTGTCGGGGATTGGGAACCCTTCGCCAGAATGTCCAAAGTTTCAGCGGGATTTCCAAAATGTTGAGAGGAACTCGAAACATGTCAACCTTGGTTTTGAGAATCTCTCCGGAGTTTGAGAGATTTGGACGTGAAAGGGTACCAGTCTTGTCGGGGATTGGGAACCCTTCGCCAGAATGTCCAAAGTTTCAGCGGGATTTCCAAAATGTTGAGAGGAACTCGAAACATGTCAACCTTGGTTTTGAGAATCTCTCCCGGAGTTTGAGAGATTTGGATGTGAAAGGGTACCAGTCTTGTCGGGGATTGGGAACCCTTCGCCAGAATGTCCAAAGTTTCAGCGGGATTTCCAAAATGTTGAGAGGAACTCGAAACATGTCAACCTTGGTTTTGAGAATCTCTCCCGGAGTTTGAGAGATTTGGACGTGAAAGGGTACCAGTCTTGTCGGGGATTGGGAACCCTTCGCGAGAATGTCCAGAGTTTCAGCGGGATTTCCAAAATGTTGAGAGGAACTCGAAACATGTCAACCTTGGTTTTGAGAATCTCTCCCGGAGTTTGAGAGATTTGGACGTGAAAGAGTGCCAGTCTTGTCGGGGATTGGGAACCCTTCGCCAGAATGTCCAAAGTTTCAGCGGGATTTCCAAAATGTTGAGAGGAACTCGAAACATGTCAACCTTGGTTTTGAGAATCTCTCCCGGAGTTGGAGAGATTTGGACGTGAAAGGGTACCAGTCTTGTCGGGGATTGGGAACCCTTTGCGAGAATGTCCAAAGTTTCAGCGGGATTTCCAAAATGTTGAAAGGAACTCGAAACATGTGAACCTTGGTTTTGAGAATCTCTCCCGGAGTTTGAGAGATTTGGACGTGAAAGGTTACCAGTCTTGTCGGGGATTGGGAACCCTTCGCGAGAATGTACAAAGTTTCAGCGGGATTTCCAAAATGTTGAGAGGAACTCGAAACATGTCAAACTTGGTTTTGAGAATCTCTCCCGGAGTTTGAGACATTTGGACGTGAAAGGGTACCAGTCTTGTCGAGGATTGGGAACCCTTTGCGAGAATGTCCAAAGTTTCAGCGAGATTTCCAAAATGTTGAGAGGAACTCGAAACATGTCAACCTTGGTTTTGAGAATCTCTCCCGGAGTTTGAGAGATTTGGACGTGAAAGGGTACCAGTCTTGTCGGGGATTGGGAACCCTTCGCGAGAATGTCCAAAGTTTCAGCGGGATTTCCAAAATGTTGAAAGGAACTCGAAACATGTCAACCTTGGTTTTGAGAATCTCTCCCGGAGTTGGAGAGATTTGGACGTGAAAGGGTACCAGTCTTGTCGGGGATTGGGAACCCTTCGCCAGAATGTCCAAAGTTTCAGCGGGATTTCCAAAATGTTGAGAGGAACTCGAAACATGTGAACCTTGGTTTTGAGAATCTCTCCCGGAGTTTGAGAGATTTGGACGTGAAAGGGTACCAGTCTTGTCAGGGATTGGGAACCCTTCGCCAGAATGTCCAAAGTTTCAGCGGGATTTCCAAAATGTTGAGAGGAACTCGAAACATGTCAACCTTGGTTTTGAGAATCTCTCCCGGAGTTTGAGAGATTTGGACGTGAGAGGGTACCAGTCTTGTCGGGGATTGGGAACCCTTCGCGAGAATGTCCAAAGTTTCAGCGGGATTTCCAAAATGTTGAGAGGAACTCGAAACATGTCAGCCTTGGTTTTGAGAATCTCTCCCGGAGTTTGAGAGATTTGGACGTGAAAGGGTACCAGTCTTGTCGGGGATTGGGAACCCTTCGCCAGAATGTCCAAAGTTTCAGCGGGATTTCCAAAATGTTGAGAGGAACTCGAAACATGTCAACCTTGGTTTTGAGAATCTCTCCCGGAGTTTGAGAGATTTGGACGTGAAAGGGTACCAGTCTTGTCGGGGATTGGGAACCCTTCGCCAGAATGTCCAAAGTTTCAGCGGGATTTCCAAAATGTTGAGAGGAACTCGAAACATGTCAACCTTGGTTTTGAGAATCTCTCCCGGAGTTTGAGAGATTTGGACGTGAAAGGGTACCAGTCTTGTCGGGGATTGGGAACCCTTCGCGAGAATGTCCAAAGTTTCAGCGGGATTTCCAAAATGTTGAGAGGAACTCGAAACATGTCAACCTTGGTTTTGAGAATCTCTCCCGGAGTTTGAGAGATTTGGACGTGAAAGGGTACCAGTCTTGTCGGGGATTGGGAACCCTTCGCGAGAATGTCCAAAGTTTCAGCGGGATTTCCAAAATGTTGAGAGGAACTCGAAACATGTCAACCTTGGTTTTGAGAATCTCTCCCGGAGTTTGAGAGATTTGGACGTGAAAGGGTACCAGTCTTGTCGGGGATTGGGAACCCTTCGCCAGAATGTCCAAAGTTTCAGCGGGATTTCCAAAATGTTGAGAGGAACTCGAAACATGTCAACCTTGGTTTTGAGAATCTTCTCCTGGAGTTTGAGAGATTTGGACGTGAAAGGGTACCAGTCTTCTCGGGGATTGGGAACCCTTCGCGAGAATGTCCAAAGTTTCAGCGGGATTTCCAAAATGTTGAAAGGAACTCGAAACATGTCAACCTTGTTTTTGAGAATCTCTCCCGGAGTTTGAGAGATTTGGACGTGAAAGGGTACCAGTCTTGTCGGGGATTGGGAACCCTTCGCGAGAATGTCCAAAGTTTCAGCGGGATTTCCAAAATGTTGAGAGGAACTCGAAACATGTCAACCTTGGTTTTGAGAATCTCTCCCGGAGTTTGAGAGATTTGGACGTGAAAGTGTACCAGTCTTGTCGGGGATTGGGAACCCTTCGCCAGAACGTCCAAAGTTTCAGCGGGATTTCCAAAATGTTGAGAGGAACTCGAATCATGTCAACCTTGGTTTTGAGAATCTCTCCCGGAGTTGGAGAGATTTGGACGTGAAAGGGTACCAGTCTTGTCGGGGATTGGGAACCCTTCGCGAGAATGTCCAAAGTTTCAGTTGGATTTCCAAAATGTTGAGAGGAACTCGAAACATGTCAACCTTGGTTTTGAGAATCTCTCCCGGAGTTTGAGAGATTTGGACGTGAAAGGGTACCAGTCTTGTCGGGGATTGGGAACCCTTCGCGAGAATGTCCAAAGTTTCAGCGGGATTTCCAAAATGTTGAGAGGAACTCGAAACATGTCAACCTTGGTTTTGAGAATCTCTCCGGAGTTTGAGAGATTTGGACGTGAAAGGGTACCAGTCTTGTCGGGGATTGGGAACCCTTCGCGAGAATGTGCAAAGTTTCAGCGGGATTTCCAAAATGTTGAGAGGAACTCGAAACATGTCAACCTTGGTTTTGAGAATCTCTCCCGGAGTTTGAGAGATTTGGATGTGAAAGGGTACCAGTCTTGTCGGGGATTGGGAACCCTTCGCGAGAATGTCCAAAGTTTCAGCGGGATTTCCAAAATGTTGAGAGGAACTCGAAACATGTCAACCTTGGTTTTGAGAATCTCTCCCCGAGTTTGAGAGATTTGGACGTGAAAGGGTACCAGTCTTGTCGGGGATTGGGAACCCTTCGCCAGAATGTCCAAAGTTTCAGCGGGATTTCCAAAATGTTGAGAGGAACTCGAAACATGTCAACCTTGGTTTTGAGAATCTCTCCCGGAGTTTGAGAGATTTGGACGTGAAAGGGTACCAGTCTTCTCGGGGATTGGGAACCCTTCGCGAGAATGTCCAAAGTTTCAGCGGGATTTCCAAAATGTTGAAAGGAACTCGAAACATGTCAACCTTGTTTTTGAGAATCTCTCCCGGAGTTTGAGAGATTTGGACGTGAATGGGTACCAGTCTTGTCGGGGATTGGGAACCCTTCGCGAGAATGTCCAAAGTTTCAGCGGGATTTCCAAAATGTTGAGAGGAACTCGAAACATGTCAACCTTGGTTTTGAGAATCTCTCCCGGAGTTTGAGAGATTTGGACGTGAAAGGGTACCAGTCTTGTCGGGGATTGGGAACCCTTCGCGAGAATGTACAAAGTTTCAGCGGGATTTCCAAAATGTTGAGAGGAACTCGAAACATGTCAAACTTGGTTTTGAGAATCTCTCCCGGAGTTTGAGACATTTGGACGTGAAAGGGTACCAGTCTTGTCGGGGATTGGGAACCCTTTGCGATAATGTCCAAAGTTTCAGCGAGATTTCCAAAATGTTGAGAGGAACTCGAAACATGTCAACCTTGGTTTTGAGAATCTCTCCCGGAGTTGGAGAGATTTGGACGTGAAAGGGTACCAGTCTTGTCGGGGATTGGGAACCCTTCGCGAGAATGTCCAAAGTTTCAGCGGGATTTCCAAAATGTTGAAAGGAACTCGAAACATGTCAACCTTGGTTTTGAGAATCTCTCCCGGAGTTGGAGAGATTTGGACGTGAAAGGGTACCAGTCTTGTCGGGGATTGGGAACCCTTCGCCAGAATGTCCAAAGTTTCAGCGGGATTTCCAAAATGTTGAGAGGAACTCGAAACATGTCAACCTTGGTTTTGAGAATCTCTCCCGGAGTTTGAGAGATTTGGACGTGAAAGGGTACCAGTCTTGTCAGGGATTGGGAACCCTTCGCCAGAATGTCCAAAGTTTCAGCGGGATTTCCAAAATGTTGAGAGGAACTCGAAACATGTCAACCTTGGTTTTGAGAATCTCTCCCGGAGTTTGAGAGATTTGGACGTGAGAGGGTACCAGTCTTGTCGGGGATTGGGAACCCTTCGCGAGAATGTCCAAAGTTTCAGCGGGATTTCCAAAATGTTGAGAGGAACTCGAAACATGTCAGCCTTGGTTTTGAGAATCTCTCCCGGAGTTTGAGAGATTTGGACGTGAAAGGGTACCAGTCTTGTCGGGGATTGGGAACCCTTCGCCAGAATGTCCAAAGTTTCAGCGGGATTTCCAAAATGTTGAGAGGAACTCGAAACATGTCAACCTTGGTTTTGAGAATCTCTCCCGGAGTTTGAGAGATTTGGACGTGAAAGGGTACCAGTCTTGTCGGGGATTGGGAACCCTTCGCCAGAATGTCCAAAGTTTCAGCGGGATTTCCAAAATGTTGAGAGGAACTCGAAACATGTCAACCTTGGTTTTGAGAATCTCTCCCGGAGTTGGAGAGATTTGGACGTGAAAGGGTACCAGTCTTGTCGGGGATTGGGAACCCTTTGCGAGAATGTCCAAAGTTTCAGCGGGATTTCCAAAATGTTGAGAGGAACTCGAAACATGTCAACCTTGGTTTTGAGAATCTCTCCCGGAGTTTGAGAGATTTGGACGTGAAAGGGTACCAGTCTTGTCGGGGATTGGGAACCCTTCGCCAGAATGTCCAAAGTTTCAGCGGGATTTCCAAAATGTTGAGAGGAACTCGAAACATGTCAAACTCGGTTTTGAGAATCTCTCCCGGAGTTTGAGAGATTTGGACGTGAAAGGGTACCAGTCTTGTCGGGGATTGGGAACCCTTCGCGAGAATGTCCAAAGTTTCAGCGGGATTTCCAAAATGTTGAGAGGAACTCGAAACATGTCAACCTTGGTTTTGAGAATCTCTCCCGGAGTTTGAGAGATTTGGACGTGAAAGGGTACCAGTCTTGTCGGGGATTGGGAACCCTTCGCCAGAATGTCCAAAGTTTCAGCGGGATTTCCAAAATGTTGAGAGGAACTCGAAACATGTCAACCTTGGTTTTGAGAATCTTCTCCTGGAGTTTGAGAGATTTGGACGTGAAAGGGTACCAGTCTTGTCGGGGATTGGGAACCCTTCGCGAGAATGTCCAAAGTTTCAGCGGGATTTCCAAAATGTTGAAAGGAACTCGAAACATGTCAACCTTGTTTTTGAGAATCTCTCCCGGAGTTTGAGAGATTTGGACGTGAAAGGGTACCAGTCTTGTCGGGGATTGGGAACCCTTCGCGAGAATGTCCAAAGTTTCAGCGGGATTTCCAAAATGTTGAGAGGAACTCGAAACATGTCAACCTTGGTTTTGAGAATCTCTCCCGGAGTTTGAGAGATTTGGACGTGAAAGGGTACCAGTCTTGTCGGGGATTGGGAACCCTTCGCGAGAATGTCCAAAGTTTCAGCGGGATTTCCAAAATGTTGAGAGGAACTCAAAACATGTCAGCCTTGGTTTTGAGAATCTCTCCCGGAGTTTGAGAGATTTGGACGTGAAAGGGTACCAGTCTTGTCGGGGATTGGGAACCCTTCGCGAGAATGTCCAAAGTTTCAGCGGGATTTCCAAAATGTTGAGAGGAACTCGAAACATGTCAACCTTGGTTTTGAGAATCTCTCCCGGAGTTTGAGAGATTTGGACGTGAAAGGGTACCAGTCTTGTCGGGGATTGGGAGCCCTTCGCGAGAATGTCCAAAGTTTCAGCGGGATTTCCAAAATGTTGAAAGGAACTCGAAACATGTCAACCTTGGTTTTGAGAATCTCTCCCGGAGTTTGAGAGATTTGGACGTGAAAGGGTACCAATCTTTTCGGGGATTAGGAACCCTTCGCGAGAATGTCCAAAGTTTCAGCGGGATTTCCAAAATGTTGAAAGGAACTCGAAACATGTCAACCTTGGTTTTGAGAATCTCTCCCGGAGTTTGAGAGATTTGGACGTGAAAGGGTACCAGTCTTGTCGGGGATTGGGAACCCTTCGCGAGAATGTCCAAAGTTTCAGCGGGATTTCCAAAATGTTGAGAGGAACTCAAAACATGTCAGCCTTGGTTTTGAGAATCTCTCCCGGAGTTTGAGAGATTTGGACGTGAAAGGGTACCAGTCTTGTCGGGGATTGGGAACCCTTCGCGAGAATGTCCAAAGTTTCAGCGGGATTTCCAAAATGTTGAGAGGAACTCGAAACATGTCAACCTTGGTTTTGAGAATCTCTCCCGGAGTTTGAGAGATTTGGACGTGAAAGGGTACCAGTCTTGTCGGGGATTGGGAGCCCTTCGCGAGAATGTCCAAAGTTTCAGCGGGATTTCCAAAATGTTGAAAGGAACTCGAAACATGTCAACCTTGGTTTTGAGAATCTCTCCCGGAGTTTGAGAGATTTGGATGTGAAAGGGTACCAATCTTGTCGGGGATTAGGAACCCTTCGCGAGAATGTCCAAAGTTTCAGCGGGATTTCCAAAATGTTGAAAGGAACTCGAAACATGTCAACCTTGGTTTTGAGAATCTCTCCCGGAGTTTGAGAGATTTGGACGTGAAAGGGTACCAGTCTTGTCGGGGATTGGGAACCCTTCGCGAGAATGTCCAAAGTTTCAGCGGGATTTCCAAAATGTTGAAAGGAACTCGAAACATGTCAGCGTTGGTTTTGAAAATCTCTCCCGGAGTTTGAGAGATTTGGACGTGAAAGGGTACCAGTCTTGTCGGGGATTGGGAACCCTTCGCGAGAATGTCCAAAGTTTCAGCGGGATTTCCAAAATGTTGAAAGGAACTCGAAACATGTCAACCTTGGTTTTGAGAATCTCTCCCGGAGTTTGAGAGATTTGGACGTGAAAGGGTACCAGTCTTGTCGGGGATTGGGAACCCTTCGCGAGAATGTCCAAAGTTTCAGCGGGATTTCCAAAATGTTGAGAGGAACTCAAAACATGTCAACCTTGGTTTTGAGAATCTCTCCCGGAGTTTGAGAGATTTGGACGTGAAAGGGTACCAGTCTTGTCGGGGATTGGGAACCCTTCGCCAGAATGTCCAAAGTTTCAGCGGGATTTCCAAAATGTTGAAAGGAACTCGAAACATGTCAACCTTGGTTTTGAGAATCTCTCCCGGAGTTTGAGAGATTTGGACGTGAAAGGGTACCAGTCTTGTCGGGGATTGGGAACCCTTCGCGAGAATGTCCAAAGTTTCAGCGGTATTTCCAAAATGTTGAAAGGAACTCGAAACATGTCAACCTTGGTTTTGAGAATCTCTCCTGGAGTTTGAGAGATTTGGACGTGAAAGGGTACCAGTCTTGTCGGGGATTGGGAACCCTTCGCCAGAATGTCCAAAGTTTCAGCAGGATTTCCAAAATGTTGAGAGGAACTCGAAACATGTCAACCTTGGTTTTGAGAATCTCTCCCGGAGTTTGAGAGATTTGGACGTGAAAGGGTACCAGTCTTGTCGGCGATTGGGAACCCTTCGCCAGAATGTCCAAAGTTTCAGCGGGATTTCCAAAACGTTGAGAGGAAATCGAAACATGTCAACCTTGGTTTTGAGAATCTCTCCCGGAGTTTGAGAGATTTGGACGTGAAAGGGTACCAGTCTTGTCGGGGATTGGGAACCCTTCGCCAGAATGTCCAAAGTTTCAGCGGGATTTCCAAAATATTGTGAGGAACTAAAAACATGTCAACCTTGATTTTGAGAATCTCTCCCGGAGTTTGAGAGATTTGGACGTGAAAGGGTACCAGTCTTGTCGGGGATTGGGAACCCTTCGCGAGAATGTCCAAAGTTTCAGCGGGATTTCCAAAATGTTGAGAGGAACTCGAAACATGTCAACCTTGGTTTTGAGAATCTCTCCCGGAGTTTGAGAGATTTGGACGTGAAAGGGTACCAGTCTTGTCGGGGATTGGGAACCCTTCGCCAGAATGTCCAAAGTTTCAGCGGGATTTCCAAAATGTTGAGAGGAACTCGAAACATGTCAACCTTGGTTTTGAGAATCTCTCCCGGAGTTTGAGAGATTTGGACGTGAAAGGGTACCAGTCTTGTCGGGGATTGGGAACCCTTCGCGAGAATGTCCAAAGTTTCAGCGGGATTTCCAAAATGTTGAAAGGAACTCGAAACATGTCAACCTTGGTTTTGAGAATCTCTCCCCGAGTTTGAGAGATTTGGACGTGAAAGGGTACCAGTCTTGTCGGGGATTGGGAACCCTTCGCCAGAATGTCCAAAGTTTCAGCGGGATTTCCAAAATGGTGAGAGGAACTCGAAACATGTCAAACTTGGTTTTGAGAATCTCTCCCGGAGTTTGAGACATTTGGACGTGAAAGGGTACCAGTCTTGTCGGGGATTGGGAACCCTTTGCGAGAATGTCCAAAGTTTCAGCGAGATTTCCAAAATGTTGAGAGGAACTCGAAACATGTCAACCTTGGTTTTGAGAATCTCTCCCGGAGTTTGAGAGATTTGGACGTGAAAGGGTACCAGTCTTGTCGGGGATTGGGAACCCTTCGCGAGAATGTCCAAAGTTTCAGCGGGATTTCCAAAATGTTGAAAGGAACTCGGAACATGTCAACCTTGGTTTTGAGAATCTCTCCCGGAGTTGGAGAGATTTGGACGTGAAAGGGTACCAGTCTTGTCGGGGATTGGGAACCCTTCGCCAGAATGTCCAAAGTTTCAGCGGGATTTCCAAAATGTTGAGAGGAACTCGAAACATGTGAACCTTGGTTTTGAGAATCTCTCCCGGAGTTTGAGAGATTTGGACGTGAAAGGGTACCAGTCTTGTCGGGGATTGGGAACCCTTCGCGAGAATGTCCAAAGTTTCAGCGGGATTTCCAAAATGTTGAGAGGAACTCGAAACATGTCAGCCTTGGTTTTGAGAATCTCTCCCGGAGTTTGAGAGATTTGGACGTGAAAGGGTACCAGTCTTGTCGGGGATTGGGAACCCTTCGCCAGAATGTCCAGAGTTACAGCGGGATTTCCAAAATGTTGAGAGGAACTCGAAACATGTCAACCTTGGTTTTGAGAATCTCTCCCGGAGTTTGAGAGATTTGGACGTGAAAGGGTACCAGTCTTGTCGGGGATTGGGAACCCTTCGCCAGAATGTCCAAAGTTTCAGCGGGATTTCCAAAATGTTGAGAGGAACTCGAAACATGTCAACCTTGGTTTTGAGAATCTCTCCCGGAGTTGGAGAGATTTGGACGTGAAAGGGTACCAGTCTTGTCGGGGATTGGGAACCCTTTGCGAGAATGTCCAAAGTTTCAGCGGGATTTCCAAAATGTTGAAAGGAACTCGAAACATGTGAACCTTGGTTTTGAGAATCTCTCCCGGAGTTTGAGAGATTTGGACGTGAAAGGGTACCAGTCTTGTCGGGGATTGGGAACCCTTCGCGAGAATGTCCAAAGTTTCAGCGGGATTTCCAAAATGTTGAGAGGAACTCGAAACATGTCAACCTTGGTTTTGAGAATCTCTCCCGGAGTTTGAGAGATTTGGACGTGAAAGGGTACCAGTCTTGTCGGGGATTGGGAACCCTTCGCGAGAATGTCCAAAGTTTCAGCGGGATTTCCAAAATGTTGAGAGGAACTCGAAACATGTCAACCTTGGTTTTGAGAATCTCTCCCGGAGTTTGAGAGATTTGGACGTGAAAGGGTACCAGTCTTGTCGGGGATTGGGAACCCTTCGCCAGAATGTCCAAAGTTTCAGCGGGATTTCCAAAATGTTGAGAGGAACTCGAAACATGTCAACCTTGGTTTTGAGAATCTCTCCCGGAGTTTGAGAGATTTGGACGTGAAAGGGTACCAGTCTTGTCAGGGATTGGGAACCCTTCGCCAGAATGTCCAAAGTTTCAGCGGGATTTCCAAAACGTTGAGAGGAACTCGAAACATGTCAACCTTGGTTTTGAGAATCTCTCCCGGAGTTTGAGAGATTTGGACGTGAAAGGGTACCAGTCTTGTCGGGGATTGGGAACCCTTCGCGAGAATGTCCAAAGTTTCAGCGGGATTTCCAAAATATTGTGAGGAACTAAAAACATGTAAACCTTGATTTTGAGAATCTCTCCCGGAGTTTGAGAGATTTGGACGTGAAAGGGTACCAGTCTTGTCGGGGATTGGGAACCCTTCGCGAGAATGTCCAAAGTTTCAGCGGGATTTCCAAAATGGTGAGAGGAACTCAAAACATGTCAACCTTGGTTTTGAGAATCTCTCCCGGAGTTTGAGAGATTTGGACATGAAAAGGTACCAGTCTTGTCGGGGATTGGGAACCCTTCGCCAGAATGTCCAAAGTTTCAGCGGGATTTCCAAAATGTTGAGAGGAACTCGAAACATGTCAACCTTGGTTTTGAGAATCTCTCCCGGAGTTTGAGAGATTTGGACGTGAAAGGGTACCAGTCTTGTCGGGGATTGGGAACCCTTCGCCAGAATGTCCAAAGTTTCAGCGGGATTTCCAAAACGTTGAGAGGAACTCGAAACATGTCAACCTTGGTTTTGAGAATCTCTCCCGGAGTTTGAGAGATTTGGACGTGAAAGGGTACCAGTCTTGTCGGGGATTGGGAACCCTTTGCGAGAATGTCCAAAGTTTCAGCGGGATTTCCAAAATATTGTGAGGAACTCGAAACATGTCAACCTTGGTTTTGAGAATCTGTCCTGGAGTTTGAGAGATTTGGACGTGAAAGGGTACCAGTCTTGTCGGGGATTGGGAACCCTTCGCCAGAATGTCCAAAGTTTCAGCGGGATTTCCAAAATATTGTGAGGAACTCAAAACATGTCAACCTTGGTTTTGAGAATCTCTCCCGGAGTTTTAGAGATTTGGACGTGAAAGGGTACCAGTCTTGTCGGGGATTGGGAACCCTTCGCGAGATGTCCAAAGTTTCAGCGGGATTTCCAAAATGTTGAAAGGAACTCGAATCATGTCAACCTTGGTTTTGAGAATCTCTCCCGGAGTTTGAGAGATTTGGACGTGAAAGGGTACCAGTCTTGTCGGGGATTGGGAACCCTTCGCGAGAATGTCCAAAGTTTCAGCGGGATGTGCAAAACGTTGAGAGGAACTCAAAACATGTCAACCTTGGTTTTGAGAATCTCTCCCGGAGTTTGAGAGATTTGGACGTGAAAGGGTACCAGTCTTGTCGGGGATTGGGAACCCTTCGCCAGAATGTCCAAAGTTTCAGCGGGATTTCCAAAATGTTGAAAGGAACTTGAAACATGTCAACCTTGGTTTTGAGAATCTCTCCCGGAGTTTGAGAGATTTGGACGTGAAAGGGTACCAGTCTTGTCGGGGATTGGGAAGCCTTCGCGAGAATGTCTAAAGTTTCACGGGATTTCCAAAATGTTGAAAGGAACTCGAAACATGTCAACCTTGGTTTTGAGAATCTCTCCCAGAGTTTGAGAGACTTGGACGTGAAAGGGTACCAGTCTTGTCGGGAATTGGGAACCCTTCGCGAGAATGTCCAAAGTTTCAGCGGGATTTCCAAAACGTTGAGAGGAACTCGAAACATGTCAACCTTGGTTTTGAGAATCTCTCCCGGAGTTTGAGAGATTTGGACGTGAAAGGGTACCAGTCTTGTCGGGGATTGGGAACCCTTTGCGAGAATGTCCAAAGTTTCAGCGGGATTTCCAAAATAATGTGAGGAACTCAAAACATGTCAACCTTGGTTTTGAGAATCTCTCCCGGAGTTTGAGAGATTTGGACGTGAAAGGGTACCAGTCTTGTCGGGGATTGGGAACCCTTCGCCAGAATGTCCAAAGTTTCAGCGGGATTTCCAAAATGTTGAGAGGAACTCGAAACATGTCAACCTTGGTTTTGAGAATCTCTACCGGAGTTTGAGAGATTTGGACGTGAAAGGGTACCAGTCTTGTCGGGGATTGGGAACCCTTCGCGAGAATGTCCAAAGTTTCAGCGGGATTTCCAAAATGTTGAGAGGAACTCGAAACATGTCAACCTTGGTTTTGAGAATCTCTCCCGGAGTTTGAGAGATTTGGACGTGAAAGGGTACCAGTCTTGTCGGGGATTGGGAACCCTTCGCGAGAATGTCCGAAGTTTCAGCGGGATGTGCAAAACGTTGAGAGGAACTCGAAACATGTCAACCTTGGTTTTGAGAATCTCTCCCGGAGTTTGAGAGATTTGGACGTGAAAGGGTACCAGTCTTGTCGGGGATTGGGAACCCTTTGCGAGAATGTCTAAAGCTTCACGGGATTTCCAAAATGTTGAAAGGAACTCGAAACATGTCAGCGTTGGTTTTGAGAATCTCTCCCGGAGTTTGAGAGACTTGGACGTGAAAGGGTACCAGTCTTGTCGGGGATTGGGAACCCTTCGCGAGAATGTCCAAAGTTTCAGCGGGATTTCCAAAATGTTGAGAGGAACTCGAAACATGTCAACCTTGGTTTTGAGAATCTCTCCCGGAGTTTGAGAGATTTGGACGTGAAAGGGTACCAGTCTTGTCGGGGATTGGGAACCCTTCGCCAGAATGTCCAAAGTTTCAGCGGGATTTCCAAAATGTTGAGAGGAACTCGAAACATGTCAACCTTGGTTTTGAGAATCTCTCCCGGAGTTTGAGAGATTTGGACGTGAAAGGGTACCAGTCTGGTCGGGGATTGGGAACCCTTCGCGAGAATGTCTAAATTTTCACGGGATTTCCAAAATGTTGAAAGGAACTCGAAACATGTCAACCTTGGTTTTGAGAATCTCTCCCGGAGTTTGAGAGATTTGGACGTGAAAGCGTACCAGTCTTGTCGGGGATTGGGAACCCTTCGCGAGAATGTCCAAAGTTTCAGCGGGATGTGCAAAACGTTGAGAGGAACTCGAAACATGTCAACCTTGGTTTTGAGAATCTCTCCCGGAGTTTGAGAGATTTGGACGTGAAAGGGTACCAGTCTTGTCGGGGATTGGGAACCCTTCGCCAGAATGTCCAAAGTTTCAGCGGGATTTCCAAAATGTTGAGAGGAACTCGAAACATGTCAACCTTGGTTTTGAGAATCTCTCCCGGAGTTTGAGAGATTTGGACGTGAAAGGGTACCAGTCTTGTCGGGGATTGGGAACCCTTCGCCAGAATGTCCAAAGTTTCAGCGGGATTTCCAAAACGTTGAGAGGAACTCGAAACATGTCAACCTTGGTTTTGAGAATCTCTCCCGGAGTTTGAGAGATTTGGACGTGAAAGGGTACCAGTCTTGTCGGGGATTGGGAACCCTTTGCGAGAATGTCCAAAGTTTCAGCGGGATTTCCAAAATATTGTGAGGAACTCAAAACATGTCAACCTTGGTTTTGAGAATCTCTCCCGGAGTTTGAGAGATTTGGACGTGAAAGGGTACCAGTCTTGTCGGGGATTGGGAACCCTTCGCCAGAATGTCCAAAGTTTCAGCGGGATTTCCAAAACGTTGAAAGGAACTCGAAACATGTCAACCTTGGTTTTGAGAATCTCTCCCGGAGTTTGAGAGATTTGGACGTGAAAGGGTACCAGTCTTGTCGGGGATTGGGAACCCTTCGCCAGAATGTCCAAAGTTTCAGCGGGATTTCCAAAACGTTGAGAGGAACTCGAAACATGTCAACCTTGGTTTTGAGAATCTCTCCCGGAGTTTGAGAGATTTGGACGTGAAAGGGTACCAGTCTTGTCGGGGATTGGGAACCCTTCGCCAGAATGTCCAAAGTTTCAGCGGGATTTCCAAAATATTGTGAGGAACTCAAAACATGTCAACCTTGGTTTTGAGAATCTCTCCCGGAGTTTGAGAGATTTGGACGTGAAAGGGTACCAGTCTTGTCGGGGATTGGGAACCCTTCGCGAGATGTCCAAAGTTTCAGCGGGATTTCCAAAATGTTGAAAGGAACTCGAAAAATGTCAACCTTGGTTTTGAGAATCTCTCCCGGAGTTTGAGAGATTTGGACGTGAAAGGGTACCAGTCTTGTCGGGGATTGGGAACCCTTCGCGAGAATGTCCAAAGTTTCAGCGGGATTTCCAAAATGTTGAGAGGAACTCGAAACATGTCAACCTTGGTTTTGAGAATCTCTCCCGGAGTTTGAGAGATTTGGACGTGAAAGGGTACCAGTCTTGTCGGGGATTGGGAACCCTTCGCGAGAATGTCCAAAGTTTCAGCGGGATGTGCAAAACGTTGAGAGGAACTCGAAACATGTCAACCTTGGTTTTGAAAATCTCTCCCGGAGTTTGAGAGATTTGGACGTGAAAGGGTACCAGTCTTGTCGGGGATTGGGAACCCTTCGCCAGAATGTCCAAAGTTTCAGCGGGATTTCCAAAATGTTGAGAGGAACTCGAAACATGTCAACCTTGGTTTTGAGAATCTCTCCCGGAGTTTGTGAGATTTGGACATGAAAGGGTACCAGTCTTGTCGGGGATTGGGAACCCTTCGCGAGAATGTCCAAAGTTTCAGCGGGATTTCCAAAATGTTGAAAAGAACTTGAAACATGTCAACCTTGGTTTTGAGAATCTCTCCCGGAGTTTGAGAGATTTGGACGTGAAAGGGTACCAGTCTTGTCGGGGATTGGGAACCCTTCGCGAGAATGTCCAAAGTTTCAGCGGGATTTCCAAAACGTTGAGAGGAACTCGAAACATGTCAACCTTGGTTTTGAGAATCTCTCCCGGAGTTTGAGAGATTTGGACGTGAAAGGGTACCAGTCTTGTCGGGGATTGGGAACCCTTCGCCAGAATGTCCAAAGTTTCAGCGGGATTTCCAAAATGTTGAGAGGAACTCGAAACATGTCAACCTTGGTTTTGAGAATCTCTCCCGGAGTTTGAGAGATTTGGACGTGAAAGGGTACCAGTCTGGTCGGGGATTGGGAACCCTTCGCGAGAATGTCTAAAGTTTCACGGGATTTCCAAAATGTTGAAAGGAACTCGAAACATGTCAGCGTTGGTTTTGAGAATCTCTCCCGGAGTTTGAGAGACTTGGACGTGAAAGGGTACCAGTCTTGTCGGGGATTGGGAACCCTTCGCGAGAATGTCCAAAGTTTCAGCGGGATTTCCAAAACGTTGAGAGGAACTCGACACATGTCAACCTTGGTTTTGAGAATCTCTCCCGGAGTTTGAGAGATTTGGACGTGAAAGGGTACCAGTCTTGTCGGGGATTGGGAACCCTTCGCGAGAATGTCTAAAGTTTCACCGGATTTCCAAAATGTTGAACGGAACTCGAAACATGTCAACCTTGGTTTTGAGAATCTCTCCCGGAGTTTGAGAGATTTGGACGTGAAAGGGTACCAGTCTTGTCGGGGATTGGGAACCCTTCGCGAGAATGTCCAAAGTTTCAGCGGGATTTCCAAAATGTTGAGAGGAACTCGAAACATGTCAACCTTGGTTTTGAGTATCTAATCCCGGAGTTTGAGAGATTTGGACGTGAAAGGTTACCAGTCTTGTCGGGATTGGGAACCCTTCACGAGAATGTCCAAAGTTTCAGCGGGATTTCCAAAATGTTGAAAGGAACTCGAAACATGTCAACCTTGGTTTTGAGAATCTCTCCCCGAGTTTGAGAGATTTGGACGTGAAAGGGTACAAGTCTGGTCGGGGATTGGGAACCCTTCGCGAGAATGTCTAAAGTTTCACGGGATTTCCAAAATGTTGAAAGGAATTCGAAACATGTCAACCTTGGTTTTGAGAATCTCTCCCGGAGTTTGAGAGATTTGGACGTGAAAGGGTACCAGTCTTGTCGGGGATTGGGAACCCTTCGCGAGAATGTCCAAAGTTTCAGCGGGATGTGCAAAACGTTGAGAGGAACTCGAAACATGTCAACCTTGGTTTTGAGAATCTCTCCCGGAGTTTGAGAGATTTGGACGTGAAAGGGTACCAGTCTTGTCGGGGATTGGGAACCCTTCACGAGAATGTCCAAAGTTTCACGGGATTTCCAAAATGTTGAAAGGAACTCGAAACATGTCAGCGTTGGTTTTGAGAATCTCTCCCGGAGTTTGAGAGACTTGGACGTGAAAGGGTACCAGTCTTGTCGGGGATTGGGAACCCTTCGCGAGAATGTCCAAAGTTTCAGCGGGATTTCCAAAACGTTGAGAGGAACTTGACACATGTCAACCTTGGTTTTGAGAATCTCTCCCGGAGTTTGAGAGATTTGGACATGAAAGGGTACCAGTCTTGTCGGGGATTGGGAACCCTTCGCGAGAATGTCCAAAGTTTCAGCGGGATTTCCAAAATGTTGAGAGGAACTCGAAACATGTCAACCTTGGTTTTGAGAATCTCTCCCGGAGTTTGAGAGATTTGGACGTGAAAGGGTACCAGTCTTGTCGGGGATTGGGAACCCTTCGCGAGAATGTCCAAAGTTTCAGCGGGATTTCCAAAATGTTGAGAGGAACTCGAAACATGTCAACCTTGGTTTTGAGAATCTCTCCCGGAGTTTGAGAGATTTGGACGTGAAAGGGTACCAGTCTTGTCGGGGATTGGGAACCCTTCGCGAGAATGTCCAAAGTTTCAGCGGGATGTGCAAAACGTTGAGAGGAACTCGAAACATGTCAACCTTGGTTTTGAGAATCTCTCCCGGAGTTTGAGAGATTTGGACGTGAAAGGGTACCAGTCTTGTCGGGGATTGGGAACCCTTCGCCAGAATGTCCAAAGTTTCAGCGGGATTTCCAAAATGTTGAGAGGAACTCGAAACATGTCAACCTTGGTTTTGAGAATCTAATCCCGGAGTTTGAGAGATTTGGACATGAAAGGGTACCAGTCTTGTCGGGGATTGGGAACCCTTCGCGAGAATGTCCAAAGTTTCAGCGGGATTTCCAAAATGTTGAAAGGAACTTGAAACATGTCAACCTTGGTTTTGAGAATCTCTCCCGGAGTTTGAGAGATTTGGACGTGAAAGGGTACCAGTCTTGTCGGGGATTGGGAACCCTTCGCGAGAATGTCTAAAGTTTCAGGGGATTTCCAAAATGTTGAAAGGAACTCAAAACATGTCAACCTTGGTTTTGAGAATCTCTCCCAGAGTTTGAGAGACTTGGACGTGAAAGGGTACCAGTCTTGTCGGGAATTGGGAACCCTTCGCGAGAATGTCCAAAGTTTCAGCGGGATTTCCAAAACGTTGAGAGGAACTCGAAACATGTCAACCTTGGTTTTGAGAATCTCTCCCGGAGTTTGAGAGATTTGGACGTGAAAGGGTACCAGTCTTGTCGGGGATTGGGAACCCTTTGCGAGAATGTCCAAAGTTTCACGGGATTTCCAAAATATTGTGAGGAACTCAAAACATGTCAACCTTGGTTTTGAGAATCTCTCCCGGAGTTTGAGAGATTTGGACGTGAAAGGGTACCAGTCTTGTCGGGGATTGGGAACCCTTCGCCAGAATGTCAAAAGTTTCAGCGGGATTTCCGAAATGTTGAGAGGAACTCGAAACATGTCAACCTTGGTTTTGAGAATCTCTCCCGGAGTTTGAGAGATTTGGACGTGAAAGGGTACCAGTCTTGTCGGGGATTGGGAACCCTTCGCGAGAATGTCCAAAGTTTCAGCGGGATTTCCAAAATGTTGAGAGGAACTCGAAACATGTCAACCTTGGTTTTGAGAATCTCTCCCGGAGTTGGAGAGATTTGGACGTGAAAGGGTACCAGTCTTGTCGGGGATTGGGAACCCTTCGCGAGAATGTCCAAAGTTTCAGCGGGATGTGCAAAACGTTGAGAGGAACTCGAAACATGTCAACCTTGGTTTTGAGAATCTCTCCCGGAGTTTGAGAGATTTGGACGTGAAAGGGTACCAGTCTTGTCGGGGATTGGGAACCCTTTGCCAGAATGTCCAAAGTTTCAGCGGGATTTCCAAAATGTTAAGAGGAACTCGAAACATGTCAACCTTGGTTTTGAGAATCTCTCCCGGAGTTTGAGAGATTTGGACATGAAAGGGTACCAGTCTTGTCGGGGATTGGGAACCCTTCGCGAGAATGTCCAAAGTTTCAGCGGGATTTCCAAAATGTTGAAAGGAACTTGAAACATGTCAACCTTGGTTTTGAGAATCTCTCCCGGAGTTTGAGAGATTTGGACGTGAAAGGGTACCAGTCTTGTCGGGGATTGGGAACCCTTCGCGAGAATGTCTAAAGTTTCAGGGGATTTCCAAAATGTTGAAAGGAACTCAAAACATGTCAACCTTGGTTTTGAGAATCTCTCCCAGAGTTTGAGAGACTTGGACGTGAAAGGGTACCAGTCTTGTCGGGAATTGGGAACCCTTCGCGAGAATGTCCAAAGTTTCAGCGGGATTTCCAAAACGTTGAGAGGAACTCGAAACATGTCAACCTTGGTTTTGAGAATCTCTCCCGGAGTTTGAGAGATTTGGACGTGAAAGGGTACCAGTCTTGTCGGGGATTGGGAACCCTTTGCGAGAATGTCCAAAGTTTCACGGGATTTCCAAAATACTGTGAGGAACTCAAAACATGTCAACCTTGGTTTTGAGAATCTCTCCCGGAGTTTGAGAGATTTGGACGTGAAAGGGTACCAGTCTTGTCGGGGATTGGGAACCCTTCGCCAGAATGTCAAAAGTTTCAGCGGGATTTCCAAAATGTTGAGAGGAACTCGAAACATGTCAGCCTTGGTTTTGAGAATCTCTCCCGGAGTTTGAGAGATTTGGACCTGAAAGGGTACCAGTCTTGACGGGGATTGGGAACCCTTCGCGAGAATGTCCAAAGTTTCAGCGGGATTTCCAAAATGTTGAGAGGAACTCGAAACATGTCAACCTTGGTTTTGAGAATCTCTCCCGGAGTTGGAGAGATTTGGACGTGAAAGGGTACCAGTCTTGTCGGGGACTGGGAACCCTTCGCGAGAATGTCCAAAGTTTCAGCGGGATGTGCAAAACGTTGAGAGGAACTCGAAACATGTCAACCTTGGTTTTGAGAATCTCTCCCGGAGTTTGAGAGATTTGGACGTGAAAGGGTACCAGTCTTGTCGGGGATTGGGAACCCTTCGCGAGAATGTCCAAAGTTTCAGCGGGATGTGCAAAACGTTGAGAGGAACTCGAAACATGTCAACCTTGGTTTTGAGAATCTCTCCCGGAGTTTGAGAGATTTGGACGTGAAAGGGTACCAGTCTTGTCGGGGATTGGGAACCCTTCGCGAGAATGTCCAAAGTTTCAGCGGGATTTCCAAAACGTTGAGAGGAACTCGAAACATGTCAACCTTGGTTTTGAGAATCTCTCCCGGAGTTTGAGAGATTTGGACGTGAAAGGGTACCAGTCTTGTCGGGGATTGGGAACCCTTTGCGAGAATGTCCAAAGTTTCACGGGATTTCCAAAATATTGTGAGGAACTCAAAACATGTCAACCTTGGTTTTGAGAATCTCTCCCGGAGTTTGAGAGATTTGGACGTGAAAGGGTACCAGTCTTGTCGGGGATTGGGAACCCTTCGCCAGAATGTCAAAAGTTTCAGCGGGATTTCCAAAATGTTGAGAGGAACTCGAAACATGTCAGCCTTGGTTTTGAGAATCTCTCCCGGAGTTTGAGAGATTTGGACCTGAAAGGGTACCAGTCTTGACGGGGATTGGGAACCCTTCGCGAGAATGTCCAAAGTTTCAGCGGGATTTCCAAAATGTTGAGAGGAACTCGAAACATGTCAACCTTGGTTTTGAGAATCTCTCCCGGAGTTGGAGAGATTTGGACGTGAAAGGGTACCAGTCTTGTCGGGGACTGGGAACCCTTCGCGAGAATGTCCAAAGTTTCAGCGGGATGTGCAAAACGTTGAGAGGAACTCGAAACATGTCAACCTTGGTTTTGAGAATCTCTCCCGGAGTTTGAGAGATTTGGACGTGAAAGGGTACCAGTCTTGTCGGGGATTGGGAACCCTTCGCGAGAATGTCCAAAGTTTCAGCGGGATTTCCAAAATGTTGAGAGGAACTCGAAACATGTCAACCTTGGTTTTGAGAATCTCTCCCGGAGTTTGAGAGATTTGGACGTGAAAGGGTACCAGTCTTGTCGGGGATTGGGAACCCTTCGCGAGAATGTCCAAAGTTTCAGCGGGATTTCCAAAATGTTGAGAGGAACTCGAAACATGTCAACCTTGGTTTTGAGAATCTCTCCCGGAGTTTGAGAGATTTGGACGTGAAAGGGTACCAGTCTTGTCGGGGATTGGGAACCCTTCGCGAGAATGTCCAAAGTTTCAGCGGGATTTCCAAAATGTTGAGAGGAACTCGAAACATGTCAGCCTTGGTTTTGAGAATCTCTCCCGGAGTTTGAGAGACTTGGACGTGAAAGGGTACCAGTCTTGTTGGGGATTGGGAACCCTTCGCGAGAATGTCCAAAGTTTCAGCGGGATTTCCACAATGTTGAGAGGAACTCGAAACATGTCAACCTTGGTTTTGAGAATCTCTCCCGGAGTTTGAGAGATTTGGACGTGAAAGGGTACCAGTCTTGTCGGGGATTGGGAACCCTTCGCGAGAATGTCCAAAGTTTCAGCGGGATTTCCAAAATGTTGAGAGGAACTCGAAACATGTCAGCCTTGGTTTTGAGAATCTCTCCCGGAGTTTGAGAGACTTGGACGTGAAAGGGTACCAGTCTTGTCGGGGATTGGGAACCCTTCGCGAGAATGTCCAAAGTTTCAGCGGGATTTCCAAAATATTGTGAGGAACTCAAAACATGTCAACCTTGGTTTTGAGAATCTCTCCCGGAGATTGAGAGATTTGGACGTGAAAGGGTACCAGTCTTGTCGGGGATTTGGAACCCTTCGCGAGAATGTCCAAAGTTTCAGCGGGATTTCCAAAATGTTGAGAGGAACTCGAAACATGTCAACCTTGGTTTTGAGAATCTCTCCCGGAGTTTGAGAGATTTGGACGTGAAAGGGTACCAGTCTTGTCGGGGATTGGGAACCCTTCGCGAGAATGTCCAAAGTTTCAGCGGGATTTCCAAAATGTTGAGAGGAACTCGAAACATGTCAACCTTGGTTTTGAGAATCTCTCCCGGAGTTGGATAGATTTGGACGTGAAAGGGTACCAGTCTTGTCTGGGATTGGGAACCCTTCGCGAGAATGTCTAAAGTTTCACGGGATTTCCAAAATGTTGAAAGGAACTCGAAACATGTCAACCTTGGTTTTGAGAATCTCTCCCGGAGTTTGAGAGATTTGGACGTGAAAGGGTACCAGTCTTGTCGGGGATTGGGAACCCTTCGCGAGAATGTCCAAAGTTTCAGCGGGATGTGCAAAACGTTGAGAGGAACTCGAAACATGTCAACCTTGGTTTTGAGAATCTCTCCCGGAGTTTGAGAGATTTGGACGTGAAAGGGTACCAGTCTTGTCGGGGATTGGGAACCCTTCGCGAGAATGTCCAAAGTTTCAGCGGGATTTCCAAAACGTTGAGAGGAACTCGAAACATGTCAACCTTGGTTTTGAGAATCTGTCCTGGAGTTTGAGAGATTTGGACGTGAAAGGGTACCAGTCTTGTCGGGGATTTGGAACCCTTCGCCAGAATGTCCAAAGTTTCAGCGGGATTTCCAAAATATTGTGAGGAACTCAAAACATGTCAACCTTGGTTTTGAGAATCTCTCCCGGAGTTTGAGAGATTTGGACGTGAAAGGGTACCAGTCTTGTCGGGGATTGGGAACCCTTCGCGAGAATGTCCAAAGTTTCAGCAGGATGTGCAAAACGTTGAGAGGAACTCGAAACATGTCAACCTTGGTTTTGAGAATCTCTCCCGGAGTTTGAGAGATTTGGACGTGAAAGGGTACCAGTCTTGTCGGGGATTGGGAACCCTTCGCGAGAATGTCCAAAGTTTCAGCGGGATGTGCAAAACGTTGAGAGGAACTCAAAACATGTCAACCTTGGTTTTGAGAATCTCTCCCGGAGTTTGAGAGATTTGGACGTGAAAGGGTACCAGTCTTGTCGGGGATTGGGAACCCTTCGCCAGAATGTCCAAAGTTTCAGCGGGATTTCCAAAATGTTGAAAGGAACTTGAAACATGTCAACCTTGGTTTTGAGAATCTCTCCCGGAGTTTGAGAGATTTGGACGTGAAAGGGTACCAGTCTTGTCGGGGATTGGGAAGCCTTCGCGAGAATGTCTAAAGTTTCACGGGATTTCCAAAATGTTGAAAGGAACTCGAAACATGTCAACCTTGGTTTTGAGAATCTCTCCCAGAGTTTGAGAGACTTGGACGTGAAAGGGTACCAGTCTTGTCGGGAATTGGGAACCCTTCGCGAGAATGTCCAAAGTTTCAGCGGGATTTCCAAAACGTTGAGAGGAACTCGAAACATGTCAACCTTGGTTTTGAGAATCTCTCCCGGAGTTTGAGAGATTTGGACGTGAAAGGGTACCAGTCTTGTCGGGGATTGGGAACCCTTTGCGAGAATGTCCAAAGTTTCAGCGGGATTTCCAAAATAATGTGAGGAACTCAAAACATGTCAACCTTGGTTTTGAGAATCTCTCCCGGAGTTTGAGAGATTTGGACGTGAAAGGGTACCAGTCTTGTCGGGGATTGGGAACCCTTCGCCAGAATGTCCAAAGTTTCAGCGGGATTTCCAAAATGTTGAGAGGAACTCGAAACATGTCAACCTTGGTTTTGAGAATCTCTCCCGGAGTTTGAGAGATTTGGACGTGAAAGGGTACCAGTCTTGTCGGGGATTGGGAACCCTTCGCGAGAATGTCCAAAGTTTCAGCGGGATTTCCAAAATGTTGAGAGGAACTCGAAACATGTCAACCTTGGTTTTGAGAATCTCTCCCGGAGTTTGAGAGATTTGGACGTGAAAGGGTACCAGTCTTGTCGGGGATTGGGAACCCTTCGCGAGAATGTCCAAAGTTTCAGCGGGATGTGCAAAACGTTGAGAGGAACTCGAAACATGTCAACCTTGGTTTTGAGAATCTCTCCCGGAGTTTGAGAGATTTGGACGTGAAAGGGTACCAGTCTTGTCGGGGATTGGGAACCCTTTGCGAGAATGTCTAAAGCTTCACGGGATTTCCAAAATGTTGAAAGGAACTCGAAACATGTCAGCGTTGGTTTTGAGAATCTCTCCCGGAGTTTGAGAGACTTGGACGTGAAAGGGTACCAGTCTTGTCGGGGATTGGGAACCCTTCACCACAATGTCCAAAGTTTCAGCGGGATTTCCAAAATGTTGAGAGGAACTCGAAACATGTCAACCTTGGTTTTGAGAATCTCTCCCGGAGTTTGAGAGATTTGGACGTGAAAGGGTACCAGTCTTGTCGGGGATTGGGAACCCTTCGCCAGAATGTCCAAAGTTTCAGCGGGATTTCCAAAATGTTGAGAGGAACTCGAAACATGTCAACCTTGGTTTTGAGAATCTCTCCCGGAGTTTGAGAGATTTGGACGTGAAAGGGTACCAGTCTGGTCGGGGATTGGGAACCCTTCGCGAGAATGTCTAAATTTTCACGGGATTTCCAAAATGTTGAAAGGAACTCGAAACATGTCAACCTTGGTTTTGAGAATCTCTCCCGGAGTTTGAGAGATTTGGACGTGAAAGCGTACCAGTCTTGTCGGGGATTGGGAACCCTTCGCGAGAATGTCCAAAGTTTCAGCGGGATGTGCAAAACGTTGAGAGGAACTCGAAACATGTCAACCTTGGTTTTGAGAATCTCTCCCGGAGTTTGAGAGATTTGGACGTGAAAGGGTACCAGTCTTGTCGGGGATTGGGAACCCTTCGCGAGAATGTCTAAAGCTTCACGGGATTTCCAAAATGTTGAAAGGAACTCGAAACATGTCAACCTTGGTTTTGAGAATCTCTCCCGGAGTTTGAGAGACTTGGACGTGAAAGGGTACCAGTCTTGTCGGGGATTGGGAACCCTTCGCGAGAATGTCCAAAGTTTCAGCGGGATTTCCAAAATGTTGAGAGGAACTCGAAACATGTCAACCTTGGTTTTGAGAATCTCTCCCGGAGTTTGAGAGATTTGGACGTGAAAGGGTACCAGTCTTGTCGGGGATTGGGAACCCTTCGCGAGAATGTCCCAAGTTTCAGCGGGATTTCCAAAATGTTGAGAGGAACTCGAAACATGTCAACCTTGGTTTTGAGAATCTCTCCCGGAGTTTGAGAGATTTGGACGTGAAAGGGTACCAGTCTGGTCGGGGATTGGGAACCCTTCGCGAGAATGTCTAAAGTTTCACGGGATTTCCAAAATGTTGAAAGGAACTCGAAACATGTCAACCTTGGTTTTGAGAATCTCTCCCGGAGTTTGAGAGATTTGGACGTGAAAGCGTACCAGTCTTGTCGGGGATTGGGAACCCTTCGCGAGAATGTCCAAAGTTTCAGCGGGATGTGCAAAACGTTGAGAGGAACTCGAAACATGTCAACCTTGGTTTTGAGAATCTCTCCCGGAGTTGGAGAGATTTGGACGTGAAAGGGTACCAGTCTTGTCGGGGATTGGGAACCCTTCGCGAGAATGTCTAAAGTTTCACGGGATTTCCAAAATGTTGAAAGGAACTCGAAACATGTCAGCGTTGGTTTTGAGAATCTCTCCCGGAGTTTGAGAGACTTGGACGTGAAAGGGTACCAGTCTTGTCGGGGATTGGGAACCCTTCGCGAGAATGTCCAAAGTTTCAGCGGGATTTCCAAAACGTTGAGAGGAACTCGACACATGTCAACCTTGGTTTTGAGAATCTCTCCCGGAGTTTGAGAGATTTGGACGTGAAAGGGTACCAGTCTTGTCGGGGATTGGGAACCCTTTGCGAGAATGTCCAAAGTTTCAGCGGGATTTCCAAAATATTGTGAGGAACTCAAAACATGTCAACCTTGGTTTTGAGAATCTCTCCCAAAGTTTGAGAGATTTGGACGTGAAAGGGTACCAGTCTTGTCGGGGATTGGGAACCCTTCGCGAGAATGTCTAAAGTTTCACGGGATTTCCAAAATGTTGAAAGGAACTCGAAACATGTCAACCTTGGTTTTGAGAATCTCTCCCGGAGTTTGAGAGATTTGGACGTGAAAGGGTACCAGTCTTGTCGGGGATTGGGAACCCTTCGCGAGAATGTCCAAAGTTTCAGCAGGATTTCCAAAATGTTGAGAGGAACTCGAAACATGTCAACCTTGGTTTTGAGAATCTCTCCCGGAGTTTGAGAGATTTGGACGTGAAAGGGTACCAGTCTTGTCGGGGATTGGGAACCCTTCGCGAGAATGTCCAAAGTTTCAGCGGGATGTGCAAAACGTTGAGAGGAACTCGAAACATGTCAACCTTGGTTTTGAGAATCTCTCCCGGAGTTTGAGAGATTTGGACGTGAAAGGGTACCAGTCTTGTCGGGGATTGGGAACCCTTCGCGAGAATGTCCAAAGTTTCAGCGGGATTTCCAAAATGTTGAGAGGAACTCGAAACATGTCAACCTTGGTTTTGAGAATCTCTCCCGGAGTTTGAGAGATTTGGACGTGAAAGGGTACCAGTCTGGTCGGGGATTGGGAACCCTTCGCGAGAATGTCTAAAGTTTCACGGGATTTCCAAAATGTTGAAAGGAACTCGAAACATGTCAACCTTGGTTTTGAGAATCTCTCCCGGAGTTTGAGAGATTTGGACGTGAAAGGGTACCAGTCTTGTCGGGGATTGGGAACCCTTCGCCAGAATGTCCAAAGTTTCAGCAGGATGTGCAAAACGTTGAGAGGAACTCGAAACATGTCAACCTTGGTTTTGAGAATCTCTCCCGGAGTTTGAGAGATTTGGACGTGAAAGGGTACCAGTCTTGTCGGGGATTGGGAACCCTTCGCGAGAATGTCCAAAGTTTCAGCGGGATTTCCAAAATGTTGAGAGGAACTCGAAACATGTCAACCTTGGTTTTGAGAATCTCTCCCGGAGTTTGAGAGATTTGGACGTGAAAGGGTACCAGTCTTGTCGGGGATTGGGAACCCTTCGCGAGAATGTCCAAAGTTTCAGCGGGATTTCCAAAATGTTGAGAGGAACTCGAAACATGTCAACCTTGGTTTTGAGAATCTCTCCCGGAGTTTGAGAGATTTGGACATGAAAGGGTACCAGTCTTGTCGGGGATTGGGAACCCTTCGCGAGAATGTCCAAAGTTTCAGCGGGATTCCCAAAATGTTGAAAGGAACTTGAAACATGTCAACCTTGGTTTTGAGAATCTCTCCCGGAGTTTGAGAGATTTGGACGTGAAAGGGTACCAGTCTTGTCGGGGATTGGGAACCCTTCGCGAGAATGTCCAAAGTTTCACGGGATTTCCAAAATGTTGAAAGGAACTCGAAACATGTCAACCTTGGTTTTGAGAATCTCTCCCGGAGTTTGAGAGACTTGGACGTGAAAGGGTACCAGTCTTCTCGGGGATTGGGAACCCTTCGCGAGAATGTCCAAAGTTTCAGCGGGATTTCCAAAATGTTGAGAGGAACTCGAAACATGTCAGCCTTGGTTTTGAGAATCTCTCCCGAAGTTTGAGAGATTTGGACGTGAAAGGGTACCAGTCTTGTCGGGGATTGGGAACCCTTCGCGAGAATGTCCAAAGTTTCAGCGGGATTTCCAAAACGTTGAGAGGAACTCGAAACATGTCAACCTTGGTTTTGAGAATCTCTCCCGGAGTTTGAGAAATTTGGATGTGAAAGGGTACCAGTCTTGTCGGGGATTGGGAACCCTTCGCGAGAATGTCCAAAGTTTCAGCGGGATTTCCAAAATGTTGAGAGGAACTCGAAACATGTCAACCTCGGTTTTGAGAATCTCTCCCGGAGTTTGAGAGATTTGGACGTGAAAGGGTACCAGTCTTGTCGGGGATTGGGAACCCTTCGCGAGAATGTCCAAAGTTTCAGCGGGATTTCCAAAATGTTGAGAGGAACTCGAAACATGTCAACCTTGGTTTTGAGAATCTCTCCCGGAGTTTGAGAGATTTGGACGTGAAAGGGTACCAGTCTTGTCGGGGATTGGGAACCCTTCGCGAGAATGTCCAAAGTTTCAGCGGGATTTCCAAAATGTTGAGAGGAACTCGAATCATGTCAACCTTGGTTTTGAGAATCTCTCCCGGAGTTTGAGAGATTTGGACGTGAAAGGGTACCAGTCTTGTCGGGGATTGGGAACCCTTCGCCAGAATGTCCAAAGTTTCAGCGGGATTTCCAAAATGTTGAGAGGAACTCGAAACATGTCAACCTTGGTTTTGAGAATCTCTCCCGGAGTTTGAGAGATTTGGACGTGAAAGGGTACCAGTCTTGTCAGGGATTGGGAACCCTTCGCGAGAATGTCCAAAGTTTCAGCGGGATTTCCAAAATGTTGAAAGGAACTCGAAACATGTCAACCTTGGTTTTGAGAATCTCTCCCGGAGTTTGAGAGATTTGGACGTGAAAGGGTACCAGTCTTGTCGGGGATTGGGAACCCTTCGCGAGAATGTCCAAAGTTTCAGCGGGATTTCCAAAATGTTGAGAGGAACTCGAAACATGTCAACCTTGGTTTTGAGAATCTCTCCCGGAGTTTGAGAGATTTGGACGTGAAAGGGTACCAGTCTTGTCGGGGATTGGGAACCCTACGCCAGAACGTCCAAAGTTTCAGCGGGATTTCCAAAATGTTGAAAGGAACTCGAAACATGTCAACCTTGGTTTTGAGAATCTCTCCCGGAGTTTGAGAGATTTGGACGTGAAAGGGTACCAGTCTTGTCGGTGATTGGGAACCCTTCGCGAGAATGTCCAAAGTTTCAGCGGGATTTCTAAAATGTTGAGAGGAACTCGAAACATGTCAACCTTGGTTTTGAGAATCTCTCCCGGAGTTTGAGAGATTTGGACATGAAAGGGTACCAGTCTTGTCGGGGATTGGGAACCCTTCGCGAGAATGTCCAAAGTTTCAGCGGGATTTCTAAAATGTTGAAAGGAACTTGAAACATGTCAACCTTGGTTTTGAGAATCTCTCCACGAGTTGGAGAGATTTGGACGTGAAAGGGTACCAGTCTTGTCGGGGATTGGGAACCCTTCGCCAGAATGTCTAAAGTTTCACGGGATTTCCAAAATGTTGAAAGGAACTCGAAACATGTCAACCTTGGTTTTGAGAATCTCTCCCGGAGTTTGAGAGACTTGGACGTGAAAGGGTACCAGTCTTGTCGGGGATTGGGAACCCTTCGCGAGAATGTCCAAAGTTTCAGCGGGATTTCCAAAACGTTGAGAGGAACTCGAAACATGTCAACCTTGGTTTTGAGAATCTCTCCCGGAGTTTGAGAGATTTGGACGTGAAAGGGTACCAGTCTTGTCGGGGATTGGGAACCCTTCGCCAGAACGTCCAAAGTTTCAGCGGGATTTCCAAAATGTTGAGAGGAACTCGAAACATGTCAACCTTGGTTTTGAGAATCTCTCCCGGAGTTTGAGACATTTGGACGTGAAAGGGTACCAGTCTTGTCGGGGATTGGGAACCCTTTGCGAGAATGTCCAAAGTTTCAGCGGGATTTCCAAAATGTTGAGAGGAACTCGAAACATGTCAACCTTGGTTTTGAGAATCTCTCCCGGAGTTTGAGAGATTTGGACGTGAAAGGGTACCAGTCTTGTCGGGGATTGGGAACCCTTCGCCAGAACGTCCAAAGTTTCAGCGGGATTTCCAAAATGTTGAGAGGAACTCGAAACATGTCAACCTTGGTTTTGAGAATCTCTCCCGGAGTTTGAGAGATTTGGACGTGAAAGGGTACCAGTCTTGTCGGGGATTGGGAACCCTTCGCGAGAATGTCCAAAGTTTCAGCGGGATTTCCAAAATGTTGAGAGGAACTCGAATCATGTCAACCTTGGTTTTGAGAATCTCTCCCGGAGTTTGAGACATTTGGACGTGAAAGGGTACCAGTCTTGTCGGGGATTGGGAACCCTTCGCCAGAATGTCCAAAGTTTCAGCGGGATTTCCAAAATGTTGAGAGGAACTCGAAACATGTCAACCTTGGTTTTGAGAATCTCTCCCGGAGTTTGAGAGATTTGGACGTGAAAGGGTACCAGTCTTGTCGGGGATTGGGAACCCTTCGCGAGAATGTCCAAAGTTTCAGCGGGATTTCCAAAATGTTGAGAGGAACTCGAAACATGTCAACCTTGGTTTTGAGTATCTAATCCCGGAGTTTGAGAGATTTGGACGTGAAAGGGTACCAGTCTTGTCGGGATTGGGAACCCTTCACGAGAATGTCCAAAGTTTCAGCGGGATTTCCAAAATGTTGAGAGGAACTCGAAACATGTCAACCTTGGTTTTGAGAATCTCTCCCGGAGTTTGAGAGATTTGGACGTGAAAGGGTACCAGTCTTGTCGGGGATTGGGAACCCTTCGCGAGAATGTCCAAAGTTTCAGCGGGATTTCTAAAATGTTGAAAGGAACTTGAAACATGTCAACCTTGGTTTTGAGAATCTCTCACGGAGTTTGAGAGATTTGGACGTGAAAGGGTACCAGTCTTGTCGGGGATTGGGAACCCTTCGCCAGAATGTCTAAAGTTTCACGGGATTTCCAAAATGTTGAAAGGAACTCGAAACATGTCAACCTTGGTTTTGAGAATCTCTCCCGGAGTTTGAGAGACTTGGACGTGAAAGGGTATCAGTCTTGTCGGGGATTGGGAACCCTTCGCGAGAATGTCCAAAGTTTCAGCGGGATTTCCAAAACGTTGAGAGGAACTCGAAACATGTCAACCTTGGTTTTGAGAATCTCTCCCGGAGTTTGAGAGATTTGGACGTGAAAGGGTACCAGTCTTGTCGGGGATTGGGAACCCTTCGCCAGAACGTCCAAAGTTTCAGCGGGATTTCCAAAATGTTGAGAGGAACTCGAAACATGTCAACCTTGGTTTTGAGAATCTCTCCCGGAGTTTGAGACATTTGGACGTGAAAGGGTACCAGTCTTGTCGGGGATTGGGAACCCTTTGCGAGAATGTCCAAAGTTTCAGCGGGATTTCCAAAATGTTGAGAGGAACTCGAAACATGTCAACCTTGGTTTTGAGAATCTCTCCCGGAGTTTGAGAGATTTGGACGTGAAAGGGTACCAGTCTTGTCGGGGATTGGGAACCCTTCGCCAGAACGTCCAAAGTTTCAGCGGGATGTGCAAAATGTTGAGAGGAACTCGAAACATGTCAACCTTGGTTTTGAGAATCTCTCCCGGAGTTTGAGAGATTTGGACGTGAAAGGGTACCAGTCTTGTCGGGGATTGGGAACCCTTCGCGAGAATGTCCAAAGTTTCAGCGGGATTTCCAAAATGTTGAGAGGAACTCGAATCATGTCAACCTTGGTTTTGAGAATCTCTCCCGGAGTTTGAGACATTTGGACGTGAAAGGGTACCAGTCTTGTCGGGGATTGGGAAACCTTCGCGAGAATGTCCAAAGTTTCAGCGGGATTTCCAAAATGTTGAGAGGAACTCGAAACATGTCAACCTTGGTTTTGAGAATCTCTCCCGGAGTTTGAGAGATTTGGACGTGAAAGGGTACCAGTCTTGTCGGGGATTGGGAACCCTTCGCGAGAATGTCCAAAGTTTCAGCGGGATTTCCAAAATGTTGAGAGGAACTTCAAACATGTCAACCTTGGTTTTGAGTATCTAATCCCGGAGTTTGAGAGATTTGGACGTGAAAGGGTACCAGTCTTGTCGGGGATTGGGAACCCTTCACGAGAATGTCCAAAGTTTCAGCGGGATTTCCAAAATGTTGAAAGGAACTCGAAACATGTCAACCTTGGTTTTGAGAATCTCTCCCGGAGTTTGAGAGATTTGGACGTGAAAGGGTACCAGTCTTGTCGGGGATTGGGAACCCTTCGCCAGAATGTCCAAAGTTTCAGCGGGATTTCCAAAATGTTGAGAGGAACTCGAAACATGTCAACCTTGGTTTTGAGAATCTAATCCCGGAGTTTGAGAGATTTGGACGTGAAAGGGTACCAGTCTTGTCGGGGATTGGGAACCCTTCGCGAGAATGTCTAAAGTTTCACGGGATTTCCAAAATGTTGAAAGGAACTCGAAACATGTCAGCGTTGGTTTTGAGAATCTCTCCCGGAGTTTGAGAGACTTGGACGTGAAAGGGTACCAGTCTTGTCGGGGATTGGGAACCCTTCGCGAGAATGTCCAAAGTTTCAGCGGGATTTCCAAAACGTTGAGAGGAACTCGACAAATGTCAACCTTGGTTTTGAGAATCTCTCCCGGAGTTTGAGAGATTTGGACGTGAAAGGGTACCAGTCTTGTCGGGGATTGGGAACCCTTCGCGAGAATGTCCAAAGTTTCAGCGGGATTTCCAAAATATTGTGAGGAACTCAAAACATGTCAACCTTGGTTTTGAGAATCTCTCCCAAAGTTTGAGAGATTTGGACGTGAAAGGGTACCAGTCTTGTCGGGGATTGGGAACCCTTCGCGAGAATGTCTAAAGTTTCACGGGATTTCCAAAATGTTGAGAGGAACTCGAAACATGTCAGCCTTGGTTTTGAGAATCTCTCCCGGAGTTTGAGAGATTTGGACGTGAAAGGGTACCAGTCTTGTCGGGGATTGGGAACCCTTCGCGAGAATGTCCAAAGTTTCAGCAGGATTTCCAAAATGTTGAGAGGAACTCGAAACATGTCAACCTTGGTTTTGAGAATCTCTCCCGGAGTTTGAGAGATTTGGACGTGAAAGGGTACCAGTCTTGTCGGGGATTGGGAACCCTTCGCGAGAATGTCCAAAGTTTCAGCGGGATGTGCAAAACGTTGAGAGGAACTCGAAACATGTCAACCTTGGTTTTGAGAATCTCTCCCGGAGTTTGAGAGATTTGGACGTGAAAGGGTACCAGTCTTGTCGGGGATTGGGAACCCTTCGCGAGAATGTCCAAAGTTTCAGCGGGATTTCCAAAATGTTGAGAGGAACTCGAAACATGTCAACCTTGGTTTTGAGAATCTCTCCCGGAGTTTGAGAGATTTGGACGTGAAAGGGTACCAGTCTGGTCGGGGATTGGGAACCCTTCGCGAGAATGTCTAAAGTTTCACGGGATTTCCAAAATGTTGAAAGGAACTCGAAACATGTCAACCTTGGTTTTGAGAATCTCTCCCGGAGTTTGAGAGATTTGGACGTGAAAGGGTACCAGTCTTGTCGGGGATTGGGAACCCTTCGCGAGAATGTCCAAAGTTTCAGCAGGATGTGCAAAACGTTGAGAGGAACTCGAAACATGTCAACCTTGGTTTTGAGAATCTCTCCCGGAGTTTGAGAGATTTGGACGTGAAAGGGTACCAGTCTTGTCGGGGATTGGGAACCCTTCGCGAGAATGTCCAAAGTTTCAGCGGGATTTCCAAAATGTTGAGAGGAACTCGAAACATGTCAACCTTGGTTTTGAGAATCTCTCCCGGAGTTTGAGAGATTTGGACGTGAAAGGGTACCAGTCTTGTCGGGGATTGGGAACCCTTCGCGAGAATGTCCAAAGTTTCAGCGGGATTTCCAAAATGTTGAGAGGAACTCGAATCATGTCAACCTTGGTTTTGAGAATCTCTCCCGGAGTTTGAGACATTTGGACGTGAAAGGGTACCAGTCTTGTCGGGGATTGGGAAACCTTCGCGAGAATGTCCAAAGTTTCAGCGGGATTTCCAAAATGTTGAGAGGAACTCGAAACATGTCAACCTTGGTTTTGAGAATCTCTCCCGGAGTTTGAGAGATTTGGACGTGAAAGGGTACCAGTCTTGTCGGGGATTGGGAACCCTTCGCGAGAATGTCCAAAGTTTCAGCGGGATTTCCAAAATGTTGAGAGGAACTTCAAACATGTCAACCTTGGTTTTGAGTATCTAATCCCGGAGTTTGAGAGATTTGGACGTGAAAGGGTACCAGTCTTGTCGGGATTGGGAACCCTTCACGAGAATGTCCAAAGTTTCAGCGGGATTTCCAAAATGTTGAAAGGAACTCGAAACATGTCAACCTTGGTTTTGAGAATCTCTCCCGGAGTTTGAGAGATTTGGACGTGAAAGGGTACCAGTCTTGTCGGGGATTGGGAACCCTTCGCCAGAATGTCCAAAGTTTCAGCGGGATTTCCAAAATGTTGAGAGGAACTCGAAACATGTCAACCTTGGTTTTGAGAATCTAATCCCGGAGTTTGAGAGATTTGGACGTGAAAGGGTACCAGTCTTGTCGGGGATTGGGAACCCTTCGCGAGAATGTCTAAAGTTTCACGGGATTTCCAAAATGTTGAAAGGAACTCGAAACATGTCAGCGTTGGTTTTGAGAATCTCTCCCGGAGTTTGAGAGACTTGGACGTGAAAGGGTACCAGTCTTGTCGGGGATTGGGAACCCTTCGCGAGAATGTCCAAAGTTTCAGCGGGATTTCCAAAACGTTGAGAGGAACTCGACAAATGTCAACCTTGGTTTTGAGAATCTCTCCCGGAGTTTGAGAGATTTGGACGTGAAAGGGTACCAGTCTTGTCGGGGATTGGGAACCCTTCGCGAGAATGTCCAAAGTTTCAGCGGGATTTCCAAAATATTGTGAGGAACTCAAAACATGTCAACCTTGGTTTTGAGAATCTCTCCCAAAGTTTGAGAGATTTGGACGTGAAAGGGTACCAGTCTTGTCGGGGATTGGGAACCCTTCGCGAGAATGTCTAAAGTTTCACGGGATTTCCAAAATGTTGAGAGGAACTCGAAACATGTCAGCCTTGGTTTTGAGAATCTCTCCCGGAGTTTGAGAGATTTGGACGTGAAAGGGTACCAGTCTTGTCGGGGATTGGGAACCCTTCGCGAGAATGTCCAAAGTTTCAGCAGGATTTCCAAAATGTTGAGAGGAACTCGAAACATGTCAACCTTGGTTTTGAGAATCTCTCCCGGAGTTTGAGAGATTTGGACGTGAAAGGGTACCAGTCTTGTCGGGGATTGGGAACCCTTCGCGAGAATGTCCAAAGTTTCAGCGGGATGTGCAAAACGTTGAGAGGAACTCGAAACATGTCAACCTTGGTTTTGAGAATCTCTCCCGGAGTTTGAGAGATTTGGACGTGAAAGGGTACCAGTCTTGTCGGGGATTGGGAACCCTTCGCGAGAATGTCCAAAGTTTCAGCGGGATTTCCAAAATGTTGAGAGGAACTCGAAACATGTCAACCTTGGTTTTGAGAATCTCTCCCGGAGTTTGAGAGATTTGGACGTGAAAGGGTACCAGTCTGGTCGGGGATTGGGAACCCTTCGCGAGAATGTCTAAAGTTTCACGGGATTTCCAAAATGTTGAAAGGAACTCGAAACATGTCAACCTTGGTTTTGAGAATCTCTCCCGGAGTTTGAGAGATTTGGACGTGAAAGGGTACCAGTCTTGTCGGGGATTGGGAACCCTTCGCGAGAATGTCCAAAGTTTCAGCAGGATGTGCAAAACGTTGAGAGGAACTCGAAACATGTCAACCTTGGTTTTGAGAATCTCTCCCGGAGTTTGAGAGATTTGGACGTGAAAGGGTACCAGTCTTGTCGGGGATTGGGAACCCTTCGCGAGAATGTCCAAAGTTTCAGCGGGATTTCCAAAATGTTGAGAGGAACTCGAAACATGTCAACCTTGGTTTTGAGAATCTCTCCCGGAGTTTGAGAGATTTGGACGTGAAAGGGTACCAGTCTTGTCGGGGATTGGGAACCCTTCGCGAGAATGTCCAAAGTTTCAGCGGGATTTCCAAAATGTTGAGAGGAACTCGAAACATGTCAACCTTGGTTTTGAGAATCTCTCCCGGAGTTTGAGAGATTTGGACATGAAAGGGTACCAGTCTTGTCGGGGATTGGGAACCCTTCGCGAGAATGTCCAAAGTTTCAGCGGGATTCCCAAAATGTTGAAAGGAACTTGAAACATGTCAACCTTGGTTTTGAGAATCTCTCCCGGAGTTTGAGAGATTTGGACGTGAAAGGGTATCAGTCTTGTCGGGGATTGGGAACCCTTCATGAGAATGTCCAAAGTTTCAGCGGGATTTCCAAAACGTTGAGAGGAACTCGAAACATGTCAACCTTGGTTTTGAGAATCTCTCCCGGAGTTTGAGAGATTTGGACGTGAAAGGGTACCAGTCTTGTCGGTGATTGGGAACCCTTCGCGAGAATGTCCAAAGTTTCAGCGGGATTTCTAAAATGTTGAGAGGAACTCGAAACATGTCAACCTTGGTTTTGAGAATCTCTCCCGGAGTTTGAGAGATTTGGACATGAAAGGGTACCAGTCTTGTCGGGGATTGGGAACCCTTCGCGAGAATGTCCAAAGTTTCAGCGGGATTTCTAAAATGTTGAAAGGAACTTGAAACATGTCAACCTTGGTTTTGAGAATCTCTCACGGAGTTTGAGAGATTTGGACGTGAAAGGGTACCAGTCTTGTCGGGGATTGGGAACCCTTCGCCAGAATGTCTAAAGTTTCACGGGTTTTCCAAAATGTTGAAAGGAACTCGAAACATGTCAACCTTGGTTTTGAGAATCTCTCCCGGAGTTTGAGAGACTTGGACGTGAAAGGGTACCAGTCTTGTCGGGGATTGGGAACCCTTCGCGAGAATGTCCAAAGTTTCAGCGGGATTTCCAAAACGTTGAGAGGAACTCGAAACATGTCAACCTTGGTTTTGAGAATCTCTCCCGGAGTTTGAGAGATTTGGACGTGAAAGGGTACCAGTCTTGTCGGGGATTGGGAACCCTTCGCCAGAACGTCCAAAGTTTCAGCGGGATTTCCAAAATGTTGAGAGGAACTCGAAACATGTCAACCTTGGTTTTGAGAATCTCTCCCGGAGTTTGAGACATTTGGACGTGAAAGGGTACCAGTCTTGTCGGGGATTGGGAACCCTTTGCGAGAATGTCCAAAGTTTCAGCGGGATTTCCAAAATGTTGAGAGGAACTCGAAACATGTCAACCTTGGTTTTGAGAATCTCTCCCGGAGTTTGAGAGATTTGGACGTGAAAGGGTACCAGTCTTGTCGGGGATTGGGAACCCTTCGCCAGAACGTCCAAAGTTTCAGCGGGATTTCCAAAATGTTGAAAGGAACTCGAAACATGTCAACCTTGGTTTTGAGTATCTCTCCCGGAGTTTGAGAGATTTGGACGTGAAAGGGTACCAGTCTTGTCGGGGATTGGGAACCCTTCGCGAGAATGTCCAAAGTTTCAGCGGGATTTCCAAAATGTTGAGAGGAACTCGAAACATGTCAACCTTGGTTTTGAGAATCTCTCCCGGAGTTTGAGACATTTGGACGTGAAAGGGTACCAGTCTTGTCGGGGATTGGGAAACCTTCGCGAGAATGTCCAAAGTTTCAGCGGGATTTCCAAAATGTTGAGAGGAACTCGAAACATGTCAACCTTGGTTTTGAGAATCTCTCCCGGAGTTTGAGAGATTTGGACGTGAAAGGGTACCAGTCTTGTCGGGGATTGGGAACCCTTCGCGAGAATGTCCAAAGTTTCAGCGGGATTTCCAAAATGTTGAGAGGAACTCGAAACATGTCAACCTTGGTTTTGAGTATCTAATCCCGGAGTTTGAGAGATTTGGACGTGAAAGGGTACCAGTCTTGTCGGGATTGGGAACCCTTCACGAGAATGTCCAAAGTTTCAGCGGGATTTCCAAAATGTTGAAAGGAACTCGAAACATGTCAACCTTGGTTTTGAGAATCTCTCCCGGAGTTTGAGAGATTTGGACGTGAAAGGGTACCAGTCTTGTCGGGGATTGGGAACCCTTCGCCAGAATGTCTAAAGTTTCACGGGATTTCCAAAATGTTGAAAGGAACTCGAAACATGTCAACCTTGGTTTTGAGAATCTCTCCCGGAGTTTGAGAGACTTGGACGTGAAAGGGTACCAGTCTTGTCGGGGATTGGGAACCCTTCGCCAGAATGTCCAAAGTTTCAGCGGGATTTCCAAAATGTTGAGAGGAACTCGAAACATGTCAACCTTGGTTTTGAGAATCTCTCCCGGAGTTAGAGACATTTGGACGTGAAAGGGTACCAGTCTTGTCGGGGATTGGGAACCCTTCGCGAGAATGTCCAAAGTTTCAGCTGGATGTGCAAAACGTTTAGAGGAACTCGAAACATGTCAACCTTGGTTTTGAGAATCTCTCCCGGAGTTTGAGAGATTTGGACGTGAAAGGGTACCAGTCTTGTCGGGGATTGGGAACCCTTCGCGAGAATGTCCAAAGTTTCAGCGGGATTTCCAAAATGTTGAGAGGAACTCGAAACATGTCAACCTTGGTTTTTGAGAATCTCTCCCGGAGTTGGAGAGATTTGGACGTGAAAGGGTACCAGTCTGGTCGGGGATTGGGAACCCTTCGCCAGAATGTCTAAAGTTTCACGGGATTTCCAAAATGTTGAAAGGAACTCGAAACATGTCAACCTTGGTTTTGAGAATCTCTCCCGGAGTTGGAGAGATTTGGACGTGAAAGGGTACCAGTCTTGTCGGGGATTGGGAACCCTTCGCGAGAATGTCCAAAGTTTCAGCAGGATGTGCAAAACGTTGAGAGGAACTCGAAACATGTCAACCTTGGTTTTGAGAATCTCTCCCGGAGTTTGAGAGATTTGGACGTGAAAGGGTACCAGTCTTGTCGGGGATTGGGAACCCTTCGCGAGAATGTCCAAAGTTTCAGCGGGATTTCCAAAATGTTGAGAGGAACTCGAAACATGTCAACCTTGGTTTTGAGAATCTCTCCCGGAGTTTGAGAGATTTGGACGTGAAAGGGTACCAGTCTTGTCGGGGATTGGGAACCCTTCGCCAGAACGTCCAAAGTTTCAGCGGGATTTCCAAAATGTTGAGAGGAACTCGAAACATGTCAACCTTGGTTTTGAGAATCTCTCCCGGAGTTTGAGAGATTTGGACGTGAAAGGGTACCAGTCTTGTCGGGGATTGGGAACCCTTCGCCAGAATGTCCAAAGTTTCAGCGGGATTTCCAAAATGTTGAGAGGAACTCGAATCATGTCAACCTTGGTTTTGAGAATCTCTCCCGGAGTTTGAGACATTTGGACGTGAAAGGGTACCAGTCTTGTCGGGGATTGGGAAACCTTCGCGAGAATGTCCAAAGTTTCAGCGGGATTTCCAAAATGTTGAGAGGAACTCGAAACATGTCAACCTTGGTTTTGAGAATCTCTCCATGAGTTTGAGAGATTTGGACGTGAAAGGGTACCAGTCTTGTCGGGGATTGGGAACCCTTCGCCAGAACGTCCAAAGTTTCAGCGGGATTTCCAAAATGTTGAGAGGAACTCGAAACATGTCAACCTTGGTTTTGAGAATCTCTCCCGGAGTTTGAGAGATTTGGACGTGAAAGGGTACCAGTCTTGTCGGGGATTGGGAACCCTTCGCGAGAATGTCCGAAGTTTCAGCGGGATTTCCAAAATGTTGAGAGGAACTCGAATCATGTCAACCTTGGTTTTGAGAATCTCTCCCGGAGTTTGAGACATTTGGACGTGAAAGGGTACCAGTCTTGTCGGGGATTGGGAAACCTTCGCGAGAATGTCCAAAGTTTCAGCGGGATTTCCAAAATGTTGAGAGGAACTCGAAACATGTCAACCTTGGTTTTGAGAATCTCTCCCGGAGTTTGAGAGATTTGGACGTGAAAGGGTACCAGTCTTGTCGGGGATTGGGAACCCTTCGCGAGAATGTCCAAAGTTTCAGCGGGATTTCCAAAATGTTGAGAGGAACTCGAAACATGGCAACCTTGGTTTTGAGTATCTAATCCCGGATTTGAGAGATTTGGACGTGAAAGGGTACCAGTCTTGTCGGGATTGGGAACCCTTCACGAGAATGTCCAAAGTTTCAGCGGGATTTCCAAAATGTTGAAAGGAACTCGAAACATGTCAACCTTGGTTTTGAGAATCTCTCCCGGAGTTTGAGAGATTTGGACGTGAAAGGGTACCAGTCTTGTCGGGGATTGGGAACCCTTCGCCAGAATGTCCAAAGTTTCAGCGGGATTTCCAAAATGTTGAGAGGAACTCGAAACATGTCAACCTTGGTTTTGAGTATCTAATCCCGGAGTTTGAGAGATTTGGACGTGAAAGGGTACCAGTCTTGTCGGGATTGGGAACCCTTCACGAGAATGTCCAAAGTTTCAGCGGGATTTCCAAAATGTTGAGAGGAACTCGAAACATGTCAACCTTGGTTTTGAGAATCTCTCCCGGAGTTTGAGAGATTTGGACGTGAAAGGGTACCAGTCTTGTCGGGGATTGGGAACCCTTCGCCAGAATGTCCAAAGTTTCAGCGGGATTTCCAAAATGTTGAGAGGAACTCGAATCATGTCAACCTTGGTTTTGAGAATCTCTCCCGGAGTTTGAGAGATTTGGACGTGAAAGGGTACCAGTCTTGTCGGGGATTGGGAAACCTTCGCGAGAATGTCCAAAGTTTCAGCGGGATTTCCAAAATGTTGAAAGGAACTCGAAACATGTCAACCTTGGTTTTGAGAATCTCTCCCGGAGTTGGAGAGATTTGGACGTGAAAGGGTACCAGTCTTGTCGGGGATTGGGAACCCTTCGCCAGAATGTCCAAAGTTTCAGCGGGATTTCCAAAATGTTGAGAGGAACTCGAAACATGTCAACCTTGGTTTTGAGAATCTCTCCCGGAGTTTGAGAGATTTGGACGTGAAAGGGTACCAGTCTTGTCGGGGATTGGGAACCCTTCGCCAGAATGTCCAAAGTTTCACGGGATTTCCAAAATGTTGAAAGGAACTCGAAACATGTCAACCTTGGTTTTGAGAATCTCTCCCGGAGTTTGAGAGACTTGGACGTGAAAGGGTACCAGTCTTGTCGGGGATTGGGAACCCTTCGCGAGAATGTCCAAAGTTTCAGCGGGATTTCCAAAACGTTGAGAGGAACTCGAAACATGTCAACCTTGGTTTTGAGAATCTCTCCCGGAGTTTGAGAGATTTGGACGTGAAAGTGTACCAGTCTTGTCGGGGATTGGGAACCCTTCGCCAGAATGTCCAAAGTTTCAGCGGGATTTCCAAAATGTTGAGAGGAACTCGAAACATGTCAACCTTGGTTTTGAGAATCTCTCCCGGAGTTTGAGAGATTTGGACGTGAAAGGGTACCAGTCTTGTCGGGGATTGGGAACCCTTCGCGAGAATGTCCAAAGTTTCAGCGGGATTTCCAAAATATTGAGAGGAACTCGAAACATGTCAACCTTGGTTTTGAGAATCTCTCCCGGAGTTTGAGAGATTTGGACGTGAAAGGGTACCAGTCTTGTCGGGGATTGGGAACCCTTCGCGAGAATGTCCAAAGTTTCAGCGGGATTTCTAAAATGTTGAGAGGAACTCGAAACATGTCAACCTTGGTTTTGAGAATCTCTCCCGGAGTTTGAGAGATTTTTACATGAAAGGGTACCAGTCTTGTCGGGGATTGGGAACCCTTCGCGAGAATGTCCAAAGTTTCAGCGGGATTTCCAAAACGTTGAGAGGAACTCGAAACATGTCAACCTTGGTTTTGAGAATCTCTCCCGGAGTTTGAGAGATTTGGACGTGAAAGGGTACCAGTCTTGTCGGGGATTGGGAACCCTTCGCCAGAATGTCCAAAGTTTCAGCGGGATTTCCAAAATGTTGAGAGGAACTCGAAACATGTCAACCTTGGTTTTGAGAATCTCTCCCGGAGTTTGAGAGATTTGGACGTGAAAGGGTACCAGTCTTGTCGGGGATTGGGAACCCTTCGCGAGAATGTCCAAAGTTTCAGCGGGATTTCCAAAATATTGAGAGGAACTCGAAACATGTCAACCTTGGTTTTGAGAATCTCTCCCGGAGTTTGAGAGATTTGGACGTGAAAGGGTACCAGTCTTGTCGGGGATTGGGAACCCTTCGCGAGAATGTCCAAAGTTTCAGCGGGATTTCTAAAATGTTGAGAGGAACTCGAAACATGTCAACCTTGGTTTTGAGAATCTCTCCCGGAGTTTGAGAGATTTTTACATGAAAGGGTACCAGTCTTGTCGGGTATTGGGAACCCTTCGCGAGAATGTCCCAAGTTTCAGCGGGATTTCCAAAATGTTGAGAGGAACTCGAAACATGTCAACCTTGGTTTTGAGAATCTCTCCCGGAGTTTGAGAGATTTGGACGTGAAAGGGTACCAGTCTTGTCGGGGATTGGGAACCCTTCGCGAGAATGTCCAAAGTTTCAGCAGGATTTCCAAAATGTTGAGAGGAACTCGAAACATGTCAACCTTGGTTTTGAGAATCTCTCCCGGAGTTTGAGAGATTTGGACGTGAAAGGGTACCAGTCTTGTCGGGGATTGGGAACCCTTCGCGAGAATGTCAGAAGTTTCAGCAGGATTTCCAAAATGTTGAGAGGAACTCGAAACATGTCAACCTTGGTTTTGAGAATCTCTCCCGGAGTTTGAGAGATTTGGACGTGAAAGGGTACCAGTCTTGTCGGGGATTGGGAACCCTTCGCGAGAATGTCTAAAGTTTCACGGGATTTCCAAAATGTTGAAAGGAACTCGAAACATGTCAACCTTGGTTTTGAGAATCTCTCCCGGAGTTTGAGAGACTTGGACGTGAAAGGGTACCAGTCTTGTCGGGGATTGGGAACCCTTCGCGAGAATGTCCAAAGTTTCAGCGGGATTTCCAAAATGTTGAAAGGAACTCGAAATATGTCAACCTTGGTTTTGAGAATCTCTCCCGGAGTTTGAGAGATTTGGACGTGAAAGGGTACCAGTCTTGTCGGGGATTGGGAACCCTTCGCCAGAATGCCCAAAGTTTCAGCGGGATTTCCAAAATATTGTGAGGAACTCAAAACATGTCAACCTTGGTTTTGAGAATCTCTCCCGGAGTTTGAGAGATTTGGACGTGAAAGGGTACCAGTCTTGTCGGGGATTGGGAACCCTTGGCGAGAATGTCTAAAGTTTCACGGGATTTCCAAAATGTTGAAAGGAACTCGAAACATGTCAACCTTGGTTTTGAGAATCTCTCCCGGAGTTTGAGAGATTTGGACGTGAAAGGGTACCAGTCTTGTCGGGGATTGGGAACCCTTCGCGAGAATGTCCAAAGTTTCAGCGGGATTTCCAAAATGTTGAGAGGAACTCGAAACATGTCAACCTTGGTTTTGAGAATCTCTCCCGGAGTTTGAGAGATTTGGACGTGAAAGGGTACCAGTCTTGTCGGGGATTGGGAACCCTTCGCGAGAATGTCCAAAGTTTCAGCGGGATGTGCAAAACGTTGAGAGGAACTCGAAACATGTCAACCTTGGTTTTGAGAATCTCTCCCGGAGTTTGAGAGATTTGGACGTGAAAGGGTACCAGTCTTGTCGGGGATTGGGAACCCTTCGCGAGAATGTCCAAAGTTTCAGCGGGATTTCCAAAATGTTGAGAGGAACTCGAAACATGTCAACCTTGGTTTTTGAGAATCTCTCCCGGAGTTGGAGAGATTTGGACGTGAAAGGGTACCAGTCTGGTCAGGGATTGGGAACCCTTCGCCAGAATGTCTAAAGTTTCACGGGATTTCCAAAATGTTGAAAGGAACTCGAAACATGTCAACCTTGGTTTTGAGAATCTCTCCCGGAGTTTGAGAGATTTGGACGTGAAAGGGTACCAGTCTTGTCGGGGATTGGGAACCCTTCGCGAGAATGTCCAAAGTTTCAGCAGGATGTGCAAAACGTTGAGAGGAACTCGAAACATGTCAACCTTGGTTTTGAGAATCTCTCCCGGAGTTTGAGAGATTTGGACGTGAAAGGGTACCAGTCTTGTCGGGGATTGGGAACCCTTCGCGAGAATGTCCAAAGTTTCAGCGGGATTTCCAAAATGTTGAGAGGAACTCGAAACATGTCAACCTTGGTTTTGAGAATCTCTCCCGGAGTTTGAGAGATTTGGACGTGAAAGGGTACCAGTCTTGTTGGGGATTGGGAACCCTTCGCCAGAACGTCCAAAGTTTCAGCGGGATTTCCAAAATGTTGAGAGGAACTCGAAACATGTCAACCTTGGTTTTGAGAATCTCTCCCGGAGTTTGAGAGATTTGGACGTGAAAGGGTACCAGTCTTGTCGGGGATTGGGAACCCTTCGCCAGAATGTCCAAAGTTTCAGCGGGATTTCCAAAATGTTGAGAGGAACTCGAATCATGTCAACCTTGGTTTTGAGAATCTCTCCCGGAGTTTGAGACATTTGGACGTGAAAGGGTACCAGTCTTGTCGGGGATTGGGAAACCTTCGCGAGAATGTCCAAAGTTTCAGCGGGATTTCCAAAATGTTGAGAGGAACTCGAAACATGTCAACCTTGGTTTTGAGAATCTCTCCCGGAGTTTGAGAGATTTGGACGTGAAAGGGTACCAGTCTTGTCGGGGATTGGGAACCCTTCGCGAGAATGTCCAAAGTTTCAGCGGGATTTCCAAAATGTTGAGAGGAACTCGAAACATGTCAACCTTGGTTTTGAGTATCTAATCCCGGAGTTTGAGAGATTTGGACGTGAAAGGGTACCAGTCTTGTCGGGGATTGGGAACCCTTCACGAGAATGTCCAAAGTTTCAGCGGGATTTCCAAAATGTTGAAAGGAACTCGAAACATGTCAACCTTGGTTTTGAGAATCTCTCCCGGAGTTGGAGAGATTTGGACGTGAAAGGGTACCAGTCTTGTCGGGGATTGGGAACCCTTCGCCAGAATGTCCAAAGTTTCAGCGGGATTTCCAAAATGTTGAGAGGAACTCGAAACATGTCAACCTTGGTTTTGAGTATCTAATCCCGGAGTTTGAGAGATTTGGACGTGAAAGGGTACCAGTCTTGTCGGGATTGGGAACCCTTCACGAGAATGTCCAAAGTTTCAGCGGGATTTCCAAAATGTTGAGAGGAACTCGAAACATGTCAACCTTGGTTTTGAGAATCTCTCCCGGAGTTTGAGAGATTTGGACGTGAAAGGGTACCAGTCTTGTCGGGGATTGGGAACCCTTCGCCAGAATGTCCAAAGTTTCAGCGGGATTTCCAAAATGTTGAGAGGAACTCGAATCATATCAACCTTGGTTTTGAGAATCTCTCCCGGAGTTTGAGAGATTTGGACGTGAAAGGGTACCAGTCTTGTCGGGGATTGGGAAACCTTCGCGAGAATGTCCAAAGTTTCAGCGGGATTTCCAAAATGTTGAGAGGAACTCGAAACATGTCAACCTTGGTTTTGAGAATCTCTCCCGGAGTTTGAGAGATTTGGACGTGAAAGGGTACCAGTCTTGTCGGGGATTGGGAACCCTTCGCGAGAATGTCCAAAGTTTCAGCGGGATTTCCAAAATGTTGAGAGGAACTCGAAACATGTCAACCTTGGTTTTGAGTATCTAATCCCGGAGTTTGAGAGATTTGGACGTGAAAGGGTACCAGTCTTGTCGGGATTGGGAACCCTTCACGAGAATGTCCAAAGTTTCAGCGGGATTTCCAAAATGTTGAGAGGAACTCGAAACATGTCAACCTTGGTTTTGAGAATCTCTCCCGGAGTTTGAGAGATTTGGACATGAAAGGGTACCAGTCTTGTCGGGGATTGGGAACCCTTCGCGAGAATGTCCAAAGTTTCAGCGGGATTTCCAAAATGTTGAGAGGAACTCGAAACATGTCAACCTTGGTTTTGAGAATCTCTCCCGGAGTTTGAGAGATTTGGACATGAAAGGGTACCAGTCTTGTCGGGGATTGGGAACCCTTCGCGAGAATGTCCAAAGTTTCAGCGGGATTTCTAAAATGTTGAAAGGAACTTGAAACATGTCAACCTTGGTTTTGAGAATCTCTCCCGGAGTTTGAGAGATTTGGACGTGAAAGGGTACCAGTCTTGTCGGGATTGGGAACCCTTCGCCAGAATGTCTAAAGTTTCACGGGATTTCCAAAATGTTGAAAGGAACTCGAAACATGTCAACCTTGGTTTTGAGAATCTCTCCCGGAGTTTGAGAGACTTGGACGTGAAAGGGTACCAGTCTTGTCGGGGATTGGGAACCCTTCGCCAGAATGTCCAAAGTTTCAGCGGGATTTCCAAAACGTTGAAAGGAACTCGACATGTCAACCTTGGTTTTGAGAATCTCTCCCGGAGTTTGAGAGATTTGGACGTGAAAGGGTACCAGTCTGGTCGGGGATTGGGAACCCTTCGCCAGAATGTCCAAAGTTTCAGCGGGATTTCCAAAATGTTGAGAGGAACTCAAAACATGTCAACCTTGGTTTTGAGAATCTCTCCCGGATTTTGAGAGATTTGGACGTGAAAGGGTACCAGTCTTGTCGGGGATTGGGAACCCTTCGCCAGAATGTCCAAAGTTTCAGCGGGATTTCCAAAATGTTGAGAGGAACTCGAAACATGTCAACCTTGGTTTTGAGAATCTCTCCCGGAGTTTGAGAGATTTGGACGTGAAAGGGTACCAGTCTTGTCGGGGATTGGGAACCCTTCGTGAGAATGTCCAAAGTTTCAGCGGGATTTCCAAAATGTTGAGAGGAACTCGAAACATGTCAACCTTGGTTTTGAGAATCTCTCCCGGAGTTTGAGACATTTGGACGTGAAAGGGTACCAGTCTTGTCGGGGATTGGGAACCCTTCGCGAGAATGTCCAAAGTTTCAGCGGGATTTCCAAAATGTTGAGAGGAACTCGAAACATGTCAACCTTGGTTTTGAGAATCTCTCCCGGAGTTTGAGAGATTTGGACGTGAAAGGGTACCAGTCTTGTCGGGGATTGGGAACCCTTCGCCAGAACGTCCAAAGTTTCAGCGGGATTTCCAAAATGTTGAAAGGAACTCGAAACATGTCAACCTTGGTTTTGAGAATCTCTCCCGGAGTTTGAGAGATTTGGACGTGAAAGGGTATCAGTCTTGTCGGGGATTGGGAACCCTTCACGAGAATGTCCAAAGTTTCAGCGGGATGTCCAAAACGTTGAGAGGAACTCGAAACATGTCAAATTTGGTTTTGAGAATCTCTCCCGGAGTTTGAGAGATTTGGACGTGAAAGGGTACCAGTCTTGTCGGTGATTGGGAACCCTTCGCGAGAATGTCCAAAGTTTCAGCGGGATTTCTAAAATGTTGAGAGGAACTCGAAACATGTCAACCTTGGTTTTGAGAATCTCTCCCGGAGTTTGAGAGATTTGGACGTGAAAGGGTACCAGTCTTGTCGGGGATTGGGAACCCTTCGCGAGAATGTCCAAAGTTTCAGCGGGATTTCTAAAATGTTGAAAGGAACTCGAAACATGTCAACCTTGGTTTTGAGAATCTCTCACGGAGTTTGAGAGATTTGGACGTGAAAGGGTACCAGTCTTGTCGGGGATTGGGAACCCTTCGCCAGAATGTCCAAAGTTTCACAGGATTTCCAAAATGTTGAAAGGAACTCGAAACATGTCAACCTTGGTTTTGAGAATCTCTCCCGGAGTTTGAGAGACTTGGACGTGAAAGGGTACCAGTCTTGTCGGGGATTGGGAACCCTTCGCGAGAATGTCCAAAGTTTCAGCGGGATTTCCAAAACGTTGAGAGGAACTCGAAACATGTCAACCTTGGTTTTGAGAATCTCTCCCGGAGTTTGAGAGATTTGGACGTGAAAGGGTACCAGTCTTGTCGGGGATTGGGAACCCTTCGCCAGAATGTCCAAAGTTTCAGCGGGATTTCCAAAATGTTGAGAGGAACTCGAAACATGTCAACCTTGGTTTTGAGAATCTCTCCCGGAGTTTGAGAGATTTGGACGTGAAAGGGTACCAGTCTTGTCGGGGATTGGGAACCCTTCGCGAGAATGTCCAAAGTTTCAGCGGGATTTCCAAAATGTTGAGAGGAACTCGAAACATGTCAACCTTGGTTTTGAGAATCTCTCCCGGAGTTTGAGAGATTTGGACGTGAAAGGGTACCAGTCTTGTCGGGGATTGGGAACCCTTCGCCAGAACGTCCAAAGTTTCAGCGGGATTTCCAAAATGTTGAGAGGAACTCGAAACATGTCAACCTTGGTTTTGAGAATCTCTCCCGGAGTTTGAGAGATTTGGACGTGAAAGGGTACCAGTCTTGTCGGGGATTGGGAACCCTTCGCCAGAATGTCCAAAGTTTCAGCGGGATTTCCAAAATGTTGAGAGGAACTCGAATCATGTCAACCTTGGTTTTGAGAATCTCTCCCGGAGTTTGAGAGATTTGGACGTGAAAGGGTACCAGTCTTGTCGGGGATTGGGAAACCTTCGCGAGAATGTCCAAAGTTTCAGCGGGATTTCCAAAATGTTGAGAGGAACTCGAAACATGTCAACCTTGGTTTTGAGAATCTCTCCCGGAGTTTGAGAGATTTGGACGTGAAAGGGTACCAGTCTTGTCGGGGATTGGGAACCCTTCGCCAGAATGTCCAAAGTTTCAGCGGGATTTCCAAAATGTTGAGAGGAACTCGAAACATGTCAACCTTGGTTTTGAGAATCTCTCCCGGAGTTTGAGAGATTTGGACGTGAAAGGGTACCAGTCTTGTCGGGGATTGGGAACCCTTCGCCAGAACGTCCAAAGTTTCAGCGGGATTTCCAAAATGTTGAAAGGAACTCGAAACATGTCAACCTTGGTTTTGAGAATCTCTCCCGGAGTTTGAGAGATTTGGACGTGAAAGGGTATCAGTCTTGTCGGGGATTGGGAACCCTTCACGAGAATGTCCAAAGTTTCAGCGGGATGTCCAAAACGTTGAGAGGAACTCGAAACATGTCAACCTTGGTTTTGAGAATCTCTCCCGGAGTTTGAGAGATTTGGACGTGAAAGGGTACCAGTCTTGTCGGTGATTGGGAACCCTTCGCGAGAATGTCCAAAGTTTCAGCGGGATTTCTAAAATGTTGAGAGGAACTCGAAACATGTCAACCTTGGTTTTGAGAATCTCTCCCGGAGTTTGAGAGATTTTTACATGAAAGGGTACCAGTCTTGTCGGGGATTGGGAACCCTTCGCGAGAATGTCCAAAGTTTCAGCGGGATTTCTAAAATGTTGAAAGGAACTTGAAACATGTCAACCTTGGTTTTGAGAATCTCTCACGGAGTTTGAGAGATTTGGACGTGAAAGGGTACCAGTCTTGTCGGGGATTGGGAACCCTTCGCCAGAATGTCCAAAGTTTCACGGGATTTCCAAAATGTTGAGAGGAACTCGAAACATGTCAACCTTGGTTTTGAGAATCTCTCCCGGAGTTTGAGAGATTTGGACGTGAAAGGGTACCAGTCTTGTCGGGGATTGGGAACCCTTCGCGAGAATGTCCAAAGTTTCAGCGGGATTTCCAAAACGTTGAGAGGAACTCGAAACATGTCAACCTTGGTTTTGAGAATCTCTCCCGGAGTTTGAGAGATTTGGACGTGAAAGGGTACCAGTCTTGTCGGGGATTGGGAACCCTTCGCCAGAATGTCCAAAGTTTCAGCGGGATTTCCAAAATGTTGAGAGGAACTCGAAACATGTCAACCTTGGTTTTGAGAATCTCTCCCGGAGTTTGAGAGATTTGGACGTGAAAGGGTACCAGTCTTGTCGGGGATTGGGAACCCTTCGCGAGAATGTCCAAAGTTTCAGCGGGATTTCCAAAATGTTGAGAGGAACTCGAAACATGTCAACCTTGGTTTTGAGAATCTCTCCCGGAGTTTGAGAGATTTGGACGTGAAAGGGTACCAGTCTTGTCGGGGATTGGGAACCCTTCGCCAGAACGTCCAAAGTTTCAGCGGGATTTCCAAAATGTTGAGAGGAACTCGAAACATGTCAACCTTGGTTTTGAGAATCTCTCCCGGAGTTTGAGAGATTTGGACGTGAAAGGGTACCAGTCTTGTCGGGGATTGGGAACCCTTCGCCAGAATGTCCAAAGTTTCAGCGGGATTTCCAAAATGTTGAGAGGAACTCGAATCATGTCAACCTTGGTTTTGAGAATCTCTCCCGGAGTTCGAGACATTTGGACGTGAAAGGGTACCAGTCTTGTCGGGGATTGGGAAACCTTCGCGAGAATGTCCAAAGTTTCAGCGGGATTTCCAAAATGTTGAGAGGAACTCGAAACATGTCAACCTTGGTTTTGAGAATCTCTCCCGGAGTTTGAGAGATTTGGACGTGAAAGGGTACCAGTCTTGTCGGGGATTGGGAACCCTTCGCCAGAATGTCCAAAGTTTCAGCGGGATTTCCAAAATGTTGAGAGGAACTCGAAACATGTCAACCTTGGTTTTGAGTATCTTATCCCGGAGTTTGAGAGATTTGGACGTGAAAGGGTACCAGTCTTGTCGGGATTGGGAACCCTTCACGAGAATGTCCAAAGTTTCAGCGGGATTTCCAAAATGTTGAGAGGAACTCGAAACATGTCAACCTTGGTTTTGAGAATCTCTCCCGGAGTTTGAGAGATTTGGACGTGAAAGGGTACCAGTCTTGTCGGGGATTGGGAACCCTTCGCGAGAATGTCCAAAGTTTCAGCGGGATTTCCAAAATGTTGAGAGGAACTCGAAACATGTCAACCTTGGTTTTGAGAATCTCTCCCCGAGTTTGAGAGATTTGGACGTGAAAGGGTACCAGTCTTGTCGGGTATTGGGAACCCTTCGCGAGAATGTCCCAAGTTTCAGCGGGATTTCCAAAATGTTGAGAGGAACTCGAAACATGTCAACCTTGGTTTTGAGAATCTCTCCCGGAGTCTGAGAGATTTGGACGTGAAAGGGTACCAGTCTTGTCGGGGATTGGGAACCCTTCGCGAGAATGTCCAAAGTTTCAGCAGGATTTCCAAAATGTTGAGAGGAACTCGAAACATGTCAACCTTGGTTTTGAGAATCTCTCCCGGAGTTTGAGAGACTTGGACGTGAAAGGGTACCAGTCTTGTCGGGGATTGGGAACCCTTCGCGAGAATGTCCAAAGTTTCAGCGGGATTTCCAAAACGTTGAAAGGAACTCGAAACATGTCAACCTTGGTTTTGAGAATCTCTCCCGGAGTTGGAGAGATTTGGACGTGAAAGGGTACCAGTCTTGTCGGGGATTGGGAACCCTTCGCCAGAATGTCCAAAGTTTCAGCGGGATTTCCAAAATGTTGAGAGGAACTCAAAACATGTCAACCTTGGTTTTGAGAATCTCTCCCGGAGTTTGAGAGATTTGGACGTGAAAGGGTACCAGTCTTGTCGGGGATTGGGAACCCTTCGCGAGAATGTCCAAACTTTCAGCGGGATTTCCAAAATGTTGGAAGGAACTCGAAACATGTCAACCTTGGTTTTGAGAATCTCTCCCGGAGTTTGAGAGATTTGGACGTGAAAGGGTACCAGTCTTGTCGGGGATTGGGAACCCTTCGTGAGAATGTCCAAAGTTTCAGCGGGATTTCCAAAATGTTGAGAGGAACTCGAAACATGTCAACCTTGGTTTTGAGAATCTCTCCCGGAGTTTGAGAGATTTGGACGTGAAAGGGTACCAGTCTTGTCGGGGATTGGGAACCCTTCGCGAGAATGTCCAAAGTTTCAGCGGGATTCCCAAAATGTTGAGAGGAACTCGAAACATGTCAACCTTGGTTTTGAGAATCTCTCCCGGAGTTTGAGAGATTTGGACGTGAAAGGGTACCAGTCTTGTCGGGGATTTGGAACCCTTCGCCAGAACGTCCAAAGTTTCAGCGGGATTTCCAAAATGTTGAGAGGAACTCGAAACATGTCAACCTTGGTTTTGAGAATCTCTCCCGGAGTTTGAGAGATTTGGACGTGAAAGGGTACCAGTCTTGTCGGGGATTGGGAACCCTTCGCCAGAACGTCCAAAGTTTCAGCGGGATTTCCAAAATGTTGAAAGGAACTCGAATCATGTCAACCTTGGTTTTGAGAATCTCTCCCGGAGTTCGAGACATTTGGACGTGAAAGGGTACCAGTCTTGTCGGGGATTGGGAAACCTTCGCGAGAATGTCCAAAGTTTCAGCGGGATTTCCAAAATGTTGAGAGGAACTCGAAACATGTCAACCTTGGTTTTGAGAATCTCTCCCGGAGTTTGAGAGATTTGGACGTGAAAGGGTACCAGTCTTGTCGGGGATTGGGAACCCTTCGCCAGAATGTCCAAAGTTTCAGCGGGATTTCCAAAATGTTGAGAGGAACTCGAAACATGTCAACCTTGGTTTTGAGTATCTTATCCCGGAGTTTGAGAGATTTGGACGTGAAAGGGTACCAGTCTTGTCGGGATTGGGAACCCTTCACGAGAATGTCCAAAGTTTCAGCGGGATTTCCAAAATGTTGAGAGGAACTCGAAACATGTCAACCTTGGTTTTGAGAATCTCTCCCGGAGTTTGAGAGATTTGGACGTGAAAGGGTACCAGTCTTGTCGGGGATTGGGAACCCTTCGCGAGAATGTCCAAAGTTTCAGCGGGATTTCCAAAATGTTGAGAGGAACTCGAAACATGTCAACCTTGGTTTTGAGAATCTCTCCCCGAGTTTGAGAGATTTGGACGTGAAAGGGTACCAGTCTTGTCGGGTATTGGGAACCCTTCGCGAGAATGTCCCAAGTTTCAGCGGGATTTCCAAAATGTTGAGAGGAACTCGAAACATGTCAACCTTGGTTTTGAGAATCTCTCCCGGAGTCTGAGAGATTTGGACGTGAAAGGGTACCAGTCTTGTCGGGGATTGGGAACCCTTCGCGAGAATGTCCAAAGTTTCAGCAGGATTTCCAAAATGTTGAGAGGAACTCGAAACATGTCAACCTTGGTTTTGAGAATCTCTCCCGGAGTTTGAGAGACTTGGACGTGAAAGGGTACCAGTCTTGTCGGGGATTGGGAACCCTTCGCGAGAATGTCCAAAGTTTCAGCGGGATTTCCAAAACGTTGAAAGGAACTCGAAACATGTCAACCTTGGTTTTGAGAATCTCTCCCGGAGTTGGAGAGATTTGGACGTGAAAGGGTACCAGTCTTGTCGGGGATTGGGAACCCTTCGCCAGAATGTCCAAAGTTTCAGCGGGATTTCCAAAATGTTGAGAGGAACTCAAAACATGTCAACCTTGGTTTTGAGAATCTCTCCCGGAGTTTGAGAGATTTGGACGTGAAAGGGTACCAGTCTTGTCGGGGATTGGGAACCCTTCGCGAGAATGTCCAAACTTTCAGCGGGATTTCCAAAATGTTGGAAGGAACTCGAAACATGTCAACCTTGGTTTTGAGAATCTCTCCCGGAGTTTGAGAGATTTGGACGTGAAAGGGTACCAGTCTTGTCGGGGATTGGGAACCCTTCGTGAGAATGTCCAAAGTTTCAGCGGGATTTCCAAAATGTTGAGAGGAACTCGAAACATGTCAACCTTGGTTTTGAGAATCTCTCCCGGAGTTTGAGAGATTTGGACGTGAAAGGGTACCAGTCTTGTCGGGGATTGGGAACCCTTCGCGAGAATGTCCAAAGTTTCAGCGGGATTCCCAAAATGTTGAGAGGAACTCGAAACATGTCAACCTTGGTTTTGAGAATCTCTCCCGGAGTTTGAGAGATTTGGACGTGAAAGGGTACCAGTCTTGTCGGGGATTTGGAACCCTTCGCCAGAACGTCCAAAGTTTCAGCGGGATTTCCAAAATGTTGAGAGGAACTCGAAACATGTCAACCTTGGTTTTGAGAATCTCTCCCGGAGTTTGAGAGATTTGGACGTGAAAGGGTACCAGTCTTGTCGGGGATTGGGAACCCTTCGCCAGAACGTCCAAAGTTTCAGCGGGATTTCCAAAATGTTGAAAGGAACTCGAAACATGTCAACCTTGGTTTTGAGAATCTCTCCCGGAGTTTGAGAGATTTGGACGTGAAAGGGTACCAGTCTTGTCGGGGATTGGGAACCCTTCGCCAGAATGTCCAAAGTTTCAGCGGGATTTCCAAAATGTTGAGAGGAACTCGAAACATGTCAACCTTGGTTTTGAGAATCTCTCCCGGAGTTTGAGAGATTTGGACGTGAAAGGGTACCAGTCTTGTCGGGGATTGGGAACCCTTCGCGAGAATGTCCAAAGTTTCAGCGGGATTTCTAAAATGTTGAAAGGAACTTGAAACATGTCAACCTTGGTTTTGAGAATCTCTCACGGAGTTTGAGAGATTTGGACGTGAAAGGGTACCAGTCTTGTCGGGGATTGGGAACCCTTCGCCAGAATGTCTAAAGTTTCACGGGATTTCCAAAATGTTGAGAGGAACTCGAAACATGTCAACCTTGGTTTTGAGAATCTCTCCCGGAGTTTGAGAGACTTGGACGTGAAAGGGTACCAGTCTTGTCGGGGATTGGGAACCCTTCGCCAGAATGTCCAAAGTTTCAGCGGGATTTCCAAAATGTTGAGAGGAACTCGAAACATGTCAACCTTGGTTTTGAGAATCTCTCCCGGAGTTGGAGAGATTTGGACGTGAAAGGGTACCAGTCTTGTCGGGGATTGGGAACCCTTCGCCAGAATGTCCAAAGTTTCAGCAAGATTTCCAAAATGTTGAGAGGAACTCAAAACATGTCAACCTTGGTTTTTAGAATCTCTCCCGGAGTTTGAGAGATTTGGACGTGAAAGGGTACCAGTCTTGTCGGGGATTGGGAACCCTTCGCGAGAATGTCCAAAGTTTCAGCGGGATTTCCAAAATGTTGAGAGGAACTCGAAACATGTCAACCTTGGTTTTGAGAATCTCTCCCGGAGTTTGAGAGATTTGGACGTGAAAGGGTACCAGTCTTGTCGGGGATTGGGAACCCTTCGTGAGAATGTCCAAAGTTTCAGCGGGATTTCCAAAATGTTGAGAGGAACTCGAAACATGTCAACCTTGGTTTTGAGAATCTCTCCCGGAGTTTGAGAGATTTGGACGTGAAAGGGTACCAGTCTTGTCGGGGATTGGGAACCCTTCGCGAGAATGTCCAAAGTTTCAGCGGGATTTCCAAAATGTTGAGAGGAACTCGAAACATGTCAACCTTGGTTTTGAGAATCTCTCCGGAGTTTGAGAGATTTGGACGTGAAAGGGTACCAGTCTTGTCGGGGATTGGGAACCCTTCGCGAGAATGTCCAAAGTTTCAGCGGGATTTCCAAAATGTTGAAAGGAACTCGAAACATGTCAACCTTGGTTTTGAGAATCTCTCCCGGAGTTTGAGAGATTTGGACGTAAAAGGGTACCAGTCTTGTCGGGGATTGGGAACCCTTCGCGAGAAGGTCCAAAGTTTCAGCGGGATTTCCAAAATGTTGAGAGGAACTCGAAACATGTCAGCCTTGGTTTTGAGAATCTCTCCCGGAGTTTGAGAGATTTGGACGTGAAAGGGTATCAGTCTTGTCGGGGATTGGGAACACTTCACGAGAATGTCCAAAGTTTCAGCGGGATGTCCAAAACGTTGAGAGGAACTCGAAACATGTCAACCTTGGTTTTGAGAATCTCTCCCGGAGTTTGAGAGATTTGGACGTGAAAGGGTACCAGTCTTGTCGGGGATTGGGAACCCTTCGCGAGAATGTCCAAAGTTTCAGCGGGATTTCTAAAATGTTGAGAGGAACTCGAAACATGTCAACCTTGGTTTTGAGAATCTCTCCCGGAGTTTGAGAGATTTGGACATGAAAGGGTACCAGTCTTGTCGGGGATTGGGAACCCTTTGCGAGAATGTCCAAAGTTTCAGCGGGATTTCTAAAATGTTGCAAGGAACTTGAAACATGTCAAACTTGGTTTTGAGAATCTCTCACGGAGTTTGAGAGATTTGGACGTGAAAGGGTACCAGTCTTGTCGGGGATTGGGAACCCTTCGTCAGAATGTCTAAAGTTTCACGGGATTTCCAAAATGTTGAAAGGAACTCGAAACATGTCAACCTTGGTTTTGAGAATCTCTCCCGGAGTTTGAGAGACTTGGACATGAAAGGGTACCAGTCTTGTCGGGGATTGGGAACCCTTCGCGAGAATGTCCAAAGTTTCAGCGGGATTTCCAAAACGTTGAAAGGAACTCGAAACATGTCAACCTTGGTTTTGAGAATCTCTCCCGGAGTTTGAGAGATTTGGACGTGAAAGGGTACCAGTCTTGTCGGGGATTGGGAACCCTTCGCGAGAATGTCCAAAGTTTCAGCGGGATTTCCAAAATGTTGAGAGGAACTCGAAACATGTCAACCTTGGTTTTGAGAATCTCTCCCGGAGTTTGAGAGATTTGGACATGAAAGGGTACCAGTCTTGTCGGGGATTGGGAACCCTTCGCCAGAATGTCCAAAGTTTCAGCGGGATTTCCAAAATGTTGAGAGGAACTCGAAACATGTCAACCTTGGTTTTGAGAATCTCTCACGGAGTTTGAGAGATTTGGACGTGAAAGGGTACCAGTCTTGTCGGGGATTGGGAACCCTTCGCCAGAACGTCCAAAGTTTCAGCGGGATTTCCAAAATGTTGAGAGGAACTCGAAACATGTCAACCTTGGTTTTGAGAATCTCTCCCGGAGTTTGAGAGATTTGGACGTGAAAGGGTACCAGTCTTGTCGGGGATTGGGAACCCTTCGCGAGAATGTCCAAAGTTTCAGCGGGATTTCCAAAATGTTGAGAGGAACTCGAATCATGTCAACCTTGGTTTTGAGAATCTCTCCCGGAGTTTGAGACATTTGGACGTGAAAGGGTACCAGTCTTGTCGGGGATTGGGAACCCTTCGCGAGAATGTCCAAAGTTTCAGCGGGATTTCCAAAATGTTGAGAGGAACTCGAAACATGTCAACCTTGGTTTTGAGAATCTCTCCCGGAGTTTGAGAGATTTGGACGTGAAAGGGTACCAGTCTTGTCGGGGATTTGGAACCCTTCGCCAGAACGTCCAAAGTTTCAGCGGGATTTCCAAAATGTTGAGAGGAACTCGAAACATGTCAACCTTGGTTTTGAGAATCTCTCCCGGAGTTTGAGAGATTTGGACGTGAAAGGGTACCAGTCTTGTCGGGGATTGGGAACCCTTCGCCAGAACGTCCAAAGTTTCAGCGGGATTTCCAAAATGTTGAGAGGAACTCGAAACATGTCAACCTTGGTTTTGAGAATCTCTCCCGGAGTTTGAGAGATTTGGACGTGAAAGGGTACCAGTCTTGTCGGGGATTGGGAACCCTTCGCCAGAATGTCCAAAGTTTCAGCGGGATTTCCAAAATGTTGAGAGGAACTCGAAACATGTCAACCTTGGTTTTGAGAATCTCTCCCGGAGTTTGAGAGATTTGGACGTGAAAGGGTACCAGTCTTGTCGGGGATTGGGAACCCTTCGCGAGAATGTCCAAAGTTTCAGCGGGATTTCTAAAATGTTGAAAGGAACTTGAAACATGTCAACCTTGGTTTTGAGAATCTCTCACGGAGTTTGAGAGATTTGGACGTGAAAGGGTACCAGTCTTGTCGGGGATTGGGAACCCTTCGCCAGAATGTCTAAAGTTTCACGGGATTTCCAAAATGTTGAGAGGAACTCGAAACATGTCAACCTTGGTTTTGAGAATCTCTCCCGGAGTTTGAGAGACTTGGACGTGAAAGGGTACCAGTCTTGTCGGGGATTGGGAACCCTTCGCCAGAATGTCCAAAGTTTCAGCGGGATTTCCAAAATGTTGAGAGGAACTCGAAACATGTCAACCTTGGTTTTGAGAATCTCTCCCGGAGTTGGAGAGATTTGGACGTGAAAGGGTACCAGTCTTGTCGGGGATTGGGAACCCTTCGCCAGAATGTCCAAAGTTTCAGCAAGATTTCCAAAATGTTGAGAGGAACTCAAAACATGTCAACCTTGGTTTTTAGAATCTCTCCCGGAGTTTGAGAGATTTGGACGTGAAAGGGTACCAGTCTTGTCGGGGATTGGGAACCCTTCGCGAGAATGTCCAAAGTTTCAGCGGGATTTCCAAAATGTTGAGAGGAACTCGAAACATGTCAACCTTGGTTTTGAGAATCTCTCCCGGAGTTTGAGAGATTTGGACGTGAAAGGGTACCAGTCTTGTCGGGGATTGGGAACCCTTCGTGAGAATGTCCAAAGTTTCAGCGGGATTTCCAAAATGTTGAGAGGAACTCGAAACATGTCAACCTTGGTTTTGAGAATCTCTCCCGGAGTTTGAGAGATTTGGACGTGAAAGGGTACCAGTCTTGTCGGGGATTGGGAACCCTTCGCGAGAATGTCCAAAGTTTCAGCGGGATTTCCAAAATGTTGAGAGGAACTCGAAACATGTCAACCTTGGTTTTGAGAATCTCTCCCGGAGTTTGAGAGATTTGGACGTGAAAGGGTACCAGTCTTGTCGGGGATTGGGAACCCTTCGCGAGAATGTCCAAAGTTTCAGCGGGATTTCCAAAATGTTGAAAGGAACTCGAAACATGTCAACCTTGGTTTTGAGAATCTCTCCCGGAGTTTGAGAGATTTGGACGTAAAAGGGTAGCAGTCTTGTCGGGGATTGGGAACCCTTCGCGAGAATGTCCAAAGTTTCAGCGGGATTTCCAAAATGTTGAGAGGAACTCGAAACATGTCAGCCTTGGTTTTGAGAATCTCTCCCGGAGTTTGAGAGATTTGGACGTGAAAGGGTATCAGTCTTGTCGGGGATTGGGAACACTTCACGAGAATGTCCAAAGTTTCAGCGGGATGTCCAAAACGTTGAGAGGAACTCGAAACATGTCAACCTTGGTTTTGAGAATCTCTCCCGGAGTTTGAGAGATTTGGACGTGAAAGGGTACCAGTCTTGTCGGGGATTGGGAACCCTTCGCGAGAATGTCCAAAGTTTCAGCGGGATTTCTAAAATGTTGAGAGGAACTCGAAACATGTCAACCTTGGTTTTGAGAATCTCTCCCGGAGTTTGAGAGATTTGGACATGAAAGGGTACCAGTCTTGTCGGGGATTGGGAACCCTTTGCGAGAATGTCCAAAGTTTCAGCGGGATTTCTAAAATGTTGCAAGGAACTTGAAACATGTCAACCTTGGTTTTGAGAATCTCTCACGGAGTTTGAGAGATTTGGACGTGAAAGGGTACCAGTCTTGTCGGGGATTGGGAACCCTTCGCGAGAATGTCTTAAGTTTCACGGGATTTCCAAAATGTTGAAAGGAACTCGAAACATGTCAACCTTGGTTTTGAGAATCTCTCCCGGAGTTTGAGAGACTTGGACATGAAAGGGTACCAGTCTTGTCGGGGATTGGGAACCCTTCGCGAGAATGTCCAAAGTTTCAGCGGGATTTCCAAAACGTTGAAAGGAACTCGAAACATGTCAACCTTGGTTTTGAGAATCTCTCCCGGAGTTTGAGAGATTTGGACGTGAAAGGGTACCAGTCTTGTCGGGGATTGGGAACCCTTCGCGAGAATGTCCAAAGTTTCAGCGGGATTTCCAAAATGTTGAGAGGAACTCGAAACATGTCAACCTTGGTTTTGAGAATCTCTCCCGGAGTTTGAGAGATTTGGACATGAAAGGGTACCAGTCTTGTCGGGGATTGGGAACCCTTCGCCAGAATGTCCAAAGTTTCAGCGGGATTTCCAAAATGTTGAGAGGAACTCGAAACATGTCAACCTTGGTTTTGAGAATCTCTCACGGAGTTTGAGAGATTTGGACGTGAAAGGGTACCAGTCTTGTCGGGGATTGGGAACCCTTCGCCAGAACGTCCAAAGTTTCAGCGGGATTTCCAAAATGTTGAGAGGAACTCGAAACATGTCAACCTTGGTTTTGAGAATCTCTCCCGGAGTTTGAGAGATTTGGACGTGAAAGGGTACCAGTCTTGTCGGGGATTGGGAACCCTTCGCGAGAATGTCCAAAGTTTCAGCGGGATTTCCAAAATGTTGAGAGGAACTCGAATCATGTCAACCTTGGTTTTGAGAATCTCTCCCGGAGTTTGAGACATTTGGACGTGAAAGGGTACCAGTCTTGTTGGGGATTGGGAAACCTTCGCGAGAATGTCCAAAGTTTCAGCGGGATTTCCAAAATGTTGAGAGGAACTCGAAACATGTCAACCTTGGTTTTGAGAATCTCTCCCGGAGTTTGAGAGATTTGGACGTGAAAGGGTACCAGTCTTGTCGGGGATTGGGAACCCTTCGCGAGAATGTCCCAAGTTTCAGCGGGATGTCCAAAATGTTGAGAGGAACTCGAAACATGTCAACCTTGGTTTTGAGAATCTCTCCCGGAGTTTGAGAGGTTTGGACGTGAAAGGGTACCAGTCTTGTCGGGGATTGGGAACCCTTCGCCAGAATGTCCAAAGTTTCAGCGGGATTTCCAAAATGTTGAGAGGAACTCGAAACATGTCAACCTTGGTTTTGAGAATTTCTCCCGTGAGTTTGAGAGATTTGGACGTGAAAGGGTACCAGTCTTGTCGGGGATTGGGAACCCTTCGCGAGAATGTCCCAAGTTTCAGCGGGATTTCCAAAATGTTGAGAGGAACTCAAAACATGTCAACCTTGGTTTTGAGAATCTCTCCCGGAGTTGGAGAGATTTGGACGTGAAAGGGTACCAGTCTTGTCGGGGATTGGGAACCCTTCGCCAGAATGTCCAAAGTTTCAGCGGGATTTCCAAAATGTTGAGAGGAACTCGAAACATGTCAACCTTGGTTTTGAGAATCTCTCCCGGAGTTTGAGAGATTTGGATGTGAAAGGGTACCAGTCTTGTCGGGGATTGGGAACCCTTCGCGAGAATGTCCAAAGTTTCAGCGGGATTTCCAAAATGTTGAGAGGAACTCGAAACATGTCAACCTTGGTTTTGAGAATCTCTCCCGGAGTTGGAGAGATTTGGACGTGAAAGGGTACCAGTCTTGTCGGGGATTGGGAACCCTTCGCCAGAATGTCCAAAGTTTCAGCGGGATTTCCAAAATGTTGAGAGGAACTCGAAACATGTCAGCCTTGGTTTTGAGAATCTCTCCCGGAGTTGGAGAGATTTGGACGTGAAAGGGTACCAGTCTTGTCGGGGATTGGGAACCCTTCGCCAGAATGTCCAAAGTTTCAGCGGGATTTCCAAAATGTTGAGAGGAACTCGAAACATGTCAACCTCGGTTTTGAGAATCTCTCCCGGAGTTTGAGAGATTTGGATGTGAAAGGGTACCAGTCTTGTCGGGGATTGGGAACCCTTCGCGAGAATGTCCAAAGTTTCAGCGGGATTTCCAAAATGTTGAGAGGAACTCGAAACATGTCAACCTTGGTTTTGAGAATCTCTCCCGGAGTTGGAGAGATTTGGACGTGAAAGGGTACCAGTCTTGTCGGGGATTGGGAACCCTTCGCCAGAATGTCCAAAGTTTCAGCGGGATTTCCAAAATGGTGAGAGGAACTCGAAACATGTCAGCCTTGGTTTTGAGAATCTCTCCCGGAGTTGGAGAGATTTGGACGTGAAAGGGTACCAGTCTTGTCGGGGATTGGGAACCCTTCGCGAGAATGTCCAAAGTTTCAGCGGGATTTCCAAAATGTTGAGAGGAACTCGAAACATGTCAACCTCGGTTTTGAGAATCTCTCCCGGAGTTTGAGAGATTTGGACGTGAAAGGGTACCAGTCTTGTCGGGGATTGGGAACCCTTCGCGAGAATGTCCAAAGTTTCAGCGGGATTTCCAAAATGTTGAGAGGAACTCGAAACATGTCAACCTTGGTTTTGAGAATCTCTCCCGGAGTTGGAGAGATTTGGACGTGAAAGGGTACCAGTCTTGTCGGGGATTGGGAACCCTTCGCGAGAATGTACAAAGTTTCAGCGGGATTTCCAAAATGTTGAGAGGAACTCGAAACATGTCAACCTTGGTTTTGAGAATCTCTCCCGGAGTTTGAGAGATTTGGACGTGAAAGGGTACCAGTCTTGTCGGGGATTGGGAACCCTTCGCCAGAACGTCCAAAGTTTCAGCGGGATTTCCAAAATGTTGAGAGGAACTCGAAACATGTCAACCTTGGTTTTGAGAATCTCTCCCGGAGTTGGAGAGATTTGGACGTGAAAGGGTACCAGTCTTGTCGGGGATTGGGAACCCTTCGCCAGAATGTCCAAAGTTTCAGCGGGATTTCCAAAATGTTGAGAGGAACTCGAAACATGTCAACCTTGGTTTTGAGAATTTCTCCCGTGAGTTTGAGAGATTTGGACGTGAAAGGGTACCAGTCTTGTCGGGGATTGGGAACCCTTCGCCAGAATGTCCCAAGTTTCAGCGGGATTTCCAAAATGTTGAGAGGAACTCAAAACATGTCAACCTTGGTTTTGAGAATCTCTCCCGGAGTTGGAGAGATTTGGACGTGAAAGGGTACCAGTCTTGTCGGGGATTGGGAACCCTTCGCCAGAATGTCCAAAGTTTCAGCGGGATTTCCAAAATGTTGAGAGGAACTCGAAACATGTCAACCTCGGTTTTGAGAATCTCTCCCGGAGTTTGAGAGATTTGGATGTGAAAGGGTACCAGTCTTGTCGGGGATTGGGAACCCTTCGCCAGAATGTCCAAAGTTTCAGCGGGATTTCCAAAATGTTGAGAGGAACTCGAAACATGTCAGCCTTGGTTTTGAGAATCTCTCCCGGAGTTTGAGAGATTTGGACGTGAAAGGGTACCAGTCTTGTCGGGGATTGGGAACCCTTCGCGAGAATGTCCAAAGTTTCAGCGGGATTTCCAAAATGTTGAGAGGAACTCGAAACATGTCAACCTCGGTTTTGAGAATCTCTCCCGGAGTTGGAGAGATTTGGACGTGAAAGGGTACCAGTCTTGTCGGGGATTGGGAACCCTTCGCGAGAATGTCCAAAGTTTCAGCGGGATTTCCAAAATGTTGAAAGGAACTTGAAACATGTCAACCTTGGTTTTGAGAATCTCTCCCGGAGTTTGAGAGATTTGGATGTGAAAGGGTACCAGTCTTGTCGGGGATTGGGAACCCTTCGCGAGAATGTCCCAAGTTTCAGCGGGATTTCCAAAATGTTGAGAGGAACTCAAAACATGTCAACCTTGGTTTTGAGAATCTCTCCCGGAGTTTGAGAGATTTGGACGTGAAAGGGTACCAGTCTTGTCGGGGATTGGGAACCCTTCGCGAGAATGTCCAAAGTTTCAGCGGGATTTCCAAAATGTTGAGAGGAACTCAAAACATGTCAACCTTGGTTTTGAGAATCTCTCCCGGAGTTTGAGAGATTTGGACGTGAAAGGGTACCAGTCTTGTCGGGGATTGGGAACCCTTCGCGAGAATGTCCAAACTTTCAGCGGGATTTCCAAAATGTTGAGAGGAACTCGAAACATGTCAACCTTGGTTTTGAGAATCTCTCCCGGAGTTTGAGAGATTTGGACGTGAAAGGGTACCAGTCTTGTCGGGGATTGGGAACCCTTCGCCAGAACGTCCAAAGTTTCAGCGGGATTTCCAAAATGTTGAGAGGAACTCAAAACATGTCAACCTTGGTTTTGAGAATCTCTCCCGGAGTTTGAGAGATTTGGACGTGAAAGGGTACCAGTCTTGTCGGGGATTGGGAACCCTTCGCGAGAATGTCCAAAGTTTCAGCGGGATTTCCAAAATGTTGAGAGGAACTCAAAACATGTCAACCTTGGTTTTGAGAATCTCTCCCGGAGTTTGAGAGATTTGGACGTGAAAGGGTACCAGTCTTGTCGGGGATTGGGAACCCTTTGCGAGAATGTCCAAACTTTCAGCGGGATTTCCAAAATGTTGAGAGGAACTCGAAACATGTCAACCTTGGTTTTGAGAATCTCTCCCGGAGTTTGAGAGATTTGGACGTGAAAGGGTACCAGTCTTGTCGGGGATTGGGAACCCTTCGCCAGAACGTCCAAAGTTTCAGCGGGATTTCCAAAATGTTGAGAGGAACTCAAAACATTTCAACCTTGGTTTTGAGAATCTCTCCCGGAGTTTGAGAGATTTGGACGTGAAAGGGTACCAGTCTTGTCGGGGATTGGGAACCCTTCGCGAGAATGTCCAAAGTTTCAGCGGGATTTCCAAAATGTTGAGAGGAACTCGAATCATGTCAACCTTGGTTTTGAGAATCTCTCCCGGAGTTTGAGAGATTTGGACGTGAAAGGGTACCAGTCTTGTCGGGGATTGGGAACCCTTCGCGAGAATGTCCAAACTTTCAGCGGGATTTCCAAAATGTTGAGAGGAACTCGAAACATGTCACCTTGGTTTTGAGAATCTCTCCCGGAGTTTGAGAGATTTGGACGTGAAAGGGTACCAGTCTTGTCGGGGATTGGGAACCCTTCGCGAGAATGTCCCAAGTTTCAGCGGGATTTCCAAAATGTTGAGAGGAACTCAAAACATGTCAACCTTGGTTTTGAGAATCTCTCCCGGAGTTTGAGAGATTTGGACGTGAAAGGGTACCAGTCTTGTCGGGGATTGGGAACCCTTCGCGAGAATGTCCAAACTTTCAGCGGGATTTCCAAAATGTTGAGAGGAACTCGAAACATGTCAACCTTGGTTTTGAGAATCTCTCCCGGAGTTGGAGAGATTTGGACGTGAAAGTGTACCAGTCTTGTCGGGGATTGGGAACCCTTCGCCAGAATGTCCAAAGTTTCAGCGGGATTTCCAAAATGTTGAGAGGAACTCGAAACATGTCAACCTTGGTTTTGAGAATCTCTCCCGGAGTTTGAGAGATTTGGACGTGAAAGGGTACCAGTCTTGTCGGGGATTGGGAACCCTTCGCGAGAATGTCCAAAGTTTCAGTGGGATTTCCAAAATGTTGAGAGGAACTCGAATCATGTCAACCTTGGTTTTGAGAATCTCTCCCGGAGTTTGAGAGATTTGGACGTGAAAGGGTACCAGTCTTGTCGGGGATTGGGAAACCTTCGCGAGAATGTCCAAAGTTTCAGCGGGATTTCCAAAATGTTGAGAGGAACTCGAAACATGTCAACCTTGGTTTTGAGAATCTCTCCCGGAGTTTGAGAGATTTGGACGTGAAAGGGTACCAGTCTTGTCGGGGATTGGGAACCCTTCGCGAGAATGTCCAAAGTTTCAGCGGGATTTCCAAAATGTTGAGAGGAACTCGAAACATGTCAACCTTGGTTTTGAGAATCTCTCCCGGAGTTTGAGAGATTTGGACGTGAAAGGGTACCAGTCTTGTCGGGGATTGGGAACCCTTCGCCAGAATGTCCAAAGTTTCAGCGGGATTTCCAAAATGTTGAGAGGAACTCGAAACATGTCAACCTTGGTTTTGAGAATTTCTCCCGTGAGTTTGAGAGATTTGGACGTGAAAGGGTACCAGTCTTGTCGGGGATTGGGAACCCTTCGCGAGAATGTCCCAAGTTTCAGCGGGATTTCCAAAATGTTGAGAGGAACTCAAAACATGTCAACCTTGGTTTTGAGAATCTCTCCCGGAGTTGGAGAGATTTGGACGTGAAAGGGTACCAGTCTTGTCGGGGATTGGGAACCCTTCGCCAGAATGTCCAAAGTTTCAGCGGGATTTCCAAAATGTTGAGAGGAACTCGAAACATGTCAACCTCGGTTTTGAGAATCTCTCCCGGAGTTTGAGAGATTTGGATGTGAAAGGGTACCAGTCTTGTCGGGGATTGGGAACCCTTCGCGAGAATGTCCAAAGTTTCAGCGGGATTTCCAAAATGTTGAGAGGAACTCGAAACATGTCACCTTGGTTTTGAGAATCTCTCCCGGAGTTTGAGAGATTTGGACGTGAAAGGGTACCAGTCTTGTCGGGGATTGGGAACCCTTCGCCAGAATGTCCAAAGTTTCAGCGGGATTTCCAAAATGGTGAGAGGAACTCGAAACATGTCAACCTCGGTTTTGAGAATCTCTCCCGGAGTTTGAGAGATTTGGATGTGAAAGCGTACAAGTCTTGTCGGGGATTGGGAACCCTTCGCGAGAATGTCCAAAGTTTCAGCGGGATTTCCAAAATGTTGAGAGGAACTCGAAACATGTCAACCTTGGTTTTGAGAATCTCTCCCGGAGTTTGAGAGATTTGGACGTGAAAGGGTACCAGTCTTGTCGGGGATTGGGAACCCTTCGCGAGAATGTCCCAAGTTTCAGCGGGATTTCCAAAATGTTGAGAGGAACTCAAAACATGTCAACCTTGGTTTTGAGAATCTCTCCCGGAGTTTGAGAGATTTGGACGTGAAAGGGTACCAGTCTTGTCGGGGATTGGGAACCCTTCGCGAGAATGTCCAAACTTTCAGCGGGATTTCCAAAATGTTGAGAGGAACTCGAAACATGTCAACCTTGGTTTTGAGAATCTCTCCCGGAGTTGGAGAGATTTGGACGTGAAAGTGTACCAGTCTTGTCGGGGATTGGGAACCCTTCGCTAGAATGTCCAAAGTTTCAGCGGGATTTCCAAAATGTTGAGAGGAACTCGAAACATGTCAACCTTGGTTTTGAGAATCTCTCCCGGAGTTTGAGAGATTTGGACGTGAAAGGGTACCAGTCTTGTCGGGGATTGGGAACCCTTCACCAGAACGTCCAAAGTTTCAGCGGGATTTCCAAAATGTTGAGAGGAACTCGAAACATGTCAACCTTGGTTTTGAGAATCTCTCCCGGAGTTGGAGAGATTTGGACGTGAAAGTGTACCAGTCTTGTCGGGGATTGGGAACCCTTCGCTAGAATGTCCAAAGTTTCAGCGGGATTTCCAAAATGTTGAGAGGAACTCGAAACATGTCAACCTTGGTTTTGAGAATCTCTCCCGGACTTTGAGAGATTTGGACGTGAAAGGGTACCAGTCTTGTCGGGGATTGGGAACCCTTCGCCAGAACGTCCAAAGTTTCAGCGGGATTTCCAAAATGTTGAGAGGAACTCAAAACATTTCAACCTTGGTTTTGAGAATCTCTCCCGGAGTTTGAGAGATTTGGACGTGAAAGGGTACCAGTCTTGTCGGGGATTGGGAACCCTTCGCGAGAATGTCCAAAGTTTCAGCGGGATTTCCAAAATGTTGAGAGGAACTCGAATCATGTCAACCTTGGTTTTGAGAATCTCTCCCGGAGTTTGAGAGATTTGGACGTGAAAGGGTACCAGTCTTGTCGGGGATTGGGAACCCTTCGCGAGAATGTCCAAACTTTCAGCGGGATTTCCAAAATGTTGAGAGGAACTCGAAACATGTCACCTTGGTTTTGAGAATCTCTCCCGGAGTTTGAGAGATTTGGACGTGAAAGGGTACCAGTCTTGTCGGGGATTGGGAACCCTTCGCGAGAATGTCCCAAGTTTCAGCGGGATTTCCAAAATGTTGAGAGGAACTCAAAACATGTCAACCTTGGTTTTGAGAATCTCTCCCGGAGTTTGAGAGATTTGGACGTGAAAGGGTACCAGTCTTGTCGGGGATTGGGAACCCTTCGCGAGAATGTCCAAACTTTCAGCGGGATTTCCAAAATGTTGAGAGGAACTCGAAACATGTCAACCTTGGTTTTGAGAATCTCTCCCGGAGTTGGAGAGATTTGGACGTGAAAGTGTACCAGTCTTGTCGGGGATTGGGAACCCTTCGCCAGAATGTCCAAAGTTTCAGCGGGATTTCCAAAATGTTGAGAGGAACTCGAAACATGTCAACCTTGGTTTTGAGAATCTCTCCCGGAGTTTGAGAGATTTGGACGTGAAAGGGTACCAGTCTTGTCGGGGATTGGGAACCCTTCACCAGAACGTCCAAAGTTTCAGCGGGATTTCCAAAATGTTGAGAGGAACTCGAAACATGTCAACCTTGGTTTTGAGAATCTCTCCCGGAGTTTGAGAGATTTGGACGTGAAAGGGTACCAGTCTTGTCGGGGATTGGGAACCCTTCGCGAGAATGTCCAAAGTTTCAGTGGGATTTCCAAAATGTTGAGAGGAACTCGAATCATGTCAACCTTGGTTTTGAGAATCTCTCCCGGAGTTTGAGAGATTTGGACGTGAAAGGGTACCAGTCTTGTCGGGGATTGGGAAACCTTCGCGAGAATGTCCAAAGTTTCAGCGGGATTTCCAAAATGTTGAGAGGAACTCGAAACATGTCAACCTTGGTTTTGAGAATCTCTCCCGGAGTTTGAGAGATTTGGACGTGAAAGGGTACCAGTCTTGTCGGGGATTGGGAACCCTTCGCGAGAATGTCCAAAGTTTCAGTGGGATTTCCAAAATGTTGAGAGGAACTCGAATCATGTCAACCTTGGTTTTGAGAATTTCTCCCGTGAGTTTGAGAGATTTGGACGTGAAAGGGTACCAGTCTTGTCGGGGATTGGGAACCCTTCGCGAGAATGTCCCAAGTTTCAGCGGGATTTCCAAAATGTTGAGAGGAACTCAAAACATGTCAACCTTGGTTTTGAGAATCTCTCCCGGAGTTGGAGAGATTTGGACGTGAAAGGGTACCAGTCTTGTCGGGGATTGGGAACCCTTCGCCAGAATGTCCAAAGTTTCAGCGGGATTTCCAAAATGTTGAGAGGAACTCGAAACATGTCAACCTCGGTTTTGAGAATCTCTCCCGGAGTTTGAGAGATTTGGATGTGAAAGGGTACCAGTCTTGTCGGGGATTGGGAACCCTTCGCGAGAATGTCCAAAGTTTCAGCGGGATTTCCAAAATGTTGAGAGGAACTCGAAACATGTCACCTTGGTTTTGAGAATCTCTCCCGGAGTTTGAGAGATTTGGACGTGAAAGGGTACCAGTCTTGTCGGGGATTGGGAACCCTTCGCCAGAATGTCCAAAGTTTCAGCGGGATTTCCAAAATGGTGAGAGGAACTCGAAACATGTCAACCTTGGTTTTGAGAATCTCTCCCGGAGTTTGAGAGATTTGGATGTGAAAGCGTACAAGTCTTGTCGGGGATTGGGAACCCTTCGCGAGAATGTCCAAAGTTTCAGCGGGATTTCCAAAATGTTGAGAGGAACTCGAAACATGTCAACCTTGGTTTTGAGAATCTCTCCCGGAGTTTGAGAGATTTGGACGTGAAAGGGTACCAGTCTTGTCGGGGATTGGGAACCCTTCGCGAGAATGTCCCAAGTTTCAGCGGGATTTCCAAAATGTTGAGAGGAACTCAAAACATGTCAACCTTGGTTTTGAGAATCTCTCCCGGAGTTTGAGAGATTTGGACGTGAAAGGGTACCAGTCTTGTCGGGGATTGGGAACCCTTCGCGAGAATGTCCAAACTTTCAGCGGGATTTCCAAAATGTTGAGAGGAACTCGAAACATGTCAACCTTGGTTTTGAGAATCTCTCCCGGAGTTGGAGAGATTTGGACGTGAAAGTGTACCAGTCTTGTCGGGGATTGGGAACCCTTCGCTAGAATGTCCAAAGTTTCAGCGGGATTTCCAAAATGTTGAGAGGAACTCGAAACATGTCAACCTTGGTTTTGAGAATCTCTCCCGGAGTTTGAGAGATTTGGACGTGAAAGGGTACCAGTCTTGTCGGGGATTGGGAACCCTTCACCAGAACGTCCAAAGTTTCAGCGGGATTTCCAAAATGTTGAGAGGAACTCGAAACATGTCAACCTTGGTTTTGAGAATCTCTCCCGGAGTTGGAGAGATTTGGACGTGAAAGTGTACCAGTCTTGTCGGGGATTGGGAACCCTTCGCTAGAATGTCCAAAGTTTCAGCGGGATTTCCAAAATGTTGAGAGGAACTCGAAACATGTCAACCTTGGTTTTGAGAATCTCTCCCGGAGTTTGAGAGATTTGGACGTGAAAGGGTACCAGTCTTGTCGGGGATTGGGAACCCTTCACCAGAACGTCCAAAGTTTCAGCGGGATTTCCAAAATGTTGAGAGGAACTCGAAACATGTCAACCTTGGTTTTGAGAATCTCTCCCGGAGTTTGAGAGATTTGGACGTGAAAGGGTACCAGTCTTGTCGGGGATTGGGAACCCTTCGCCAGAATGTCCAAAGTTTCAGTGGGATTTCCAAAATGTTGAGAGGAACTCGAATCATGTCAACCTTGGTTTTGAGAATCTCTCCCGGAGTTTGAGAGATTTGGACGTGAAAGGGTACCAGTCTTGTCGGGGATTGGGAAACCTTCGCGAGAATGTCCAAAGTTTCAGCGGGATTTCCAAAATGTTGAGAGGAACTCGAAACATGTCAACCTTGGTTTTGAGAATCTCTCCCGGAGTTTGAGAGATTTGGACGTGAAAGGGTACCAGTCTTGTCGGGGATTGGGAACCCTTCGCGAGAATGTCCAAAGTTTCAGCGGGATTTCCAAAATGTTGAGAGGAACTCGAAACATGTCAACCTTGGTTTTGAGAATCTCTCCCGGAGTTTGAGAGATTTGGACGTGAAAGGGTACCAGTCTTGTCGGGGATTGGGAACCCTTCGCCAGAATGTCCAAAGTTTCAGCGGGATTTCCAAAATGTTGAGAGGAACTCGAAACATGTCAACCTTGGTTTTGAGAATTTCTCCCGTGAGTTTGAGAGATTTGGACGTGAAAGGGTACCAGTCTTGTCGGGGATTGGGAACCCTTCGCGAGAATGTCCCAAGTTTCAGCGGGATTTCCAAAATGTTGAGAGGAACTCAAAACATGTCAACCTTGGTTTTGAGAATCTCTCCCGGAGTTGGAGAGATTTGGACGTGAAAGGGTACCAGTCTTGTCGGGGATTGGGAACCCTTCGCCAGAATGTCCAAAGTTTCAGCGGGATTTCCAAAATGTTGAGAGGAACTCGAAACATGTCAACCTCGGTTTTGAGAATCTCTCCCGGAGTTTGAGAGATTTGGATGTGAAAGGGTACCAGTCTTGTCGGGGATTGGGAACCCTTCGCGAGAATGTCCAAAGTTTCAGCGGGATTTCCAAAATGTTGAGAGGAACTCGAAACATGTCACCTTGGTTTTGAGAATCTCTCCCGGAGTTTGAGAGATTTGGACGTGAAAGGGTACCAGTCTTGTCGGGGATTGGGAACCCTTCGCCAGAATGTCCAAAGTTTCAGCGGGATTTCCAAAATGGTGAGAGGAACTCGAAACATGTCAACCTCGGTTTTGAGAATCTCTCCCGGAGTTTGAGAGATTTGGATGTGAAAGCGTACAAGTCTTGTCGGGGATTGGGAACCCTTCGCGAGAATGTCCAAAGTTTCAGCGGGATTTCCAAAATGTTGAGAGGAACTCGAAACATGTCAACCTTGGTTTTGAGAATCTCTCCCGGAGTTTGAGAGATTTGGACGTGAAAGGGTACCAGTCTTGTCGGGGATTGGGAACCCTTCGCGAGAATGTCCCAAGTTTCAGCGGGATTTCCAAAATGTTGAGAGGAACTCGAAACATGTCAACCTTGGTTTTGAGAATCTCTCCCGGAGTTTGAGAGATTTGGACGTGAAAGGGTACCAGTCTTGTCGGGGATTGGGAACCCTTCGCGAGAATGTCCAAAGTTTCAGCGGGATTCCCAAAATGTTGAGAGGAACTCGAAACATGTCAACCTTGGTTTTGAGAATCTCTCCCGGAGTTTGAGAGATTTGGACGTGAAAGGGTACCAGTCTTGTTGGGGATTGGGAACCCTTTGCGAGAATGTCCAAAATTTCAGCGGGATTTCCAAAATGTTGAAAGGAACTCGAAACATGTCTACCTTGGTTTTGAGAATCTCTCCCGGAGTTTGAGAGATTTGGATGTGAAAGGGTACCAGTCTTGTCGGGGATTGGGAACCCTTCACCAGAATGTCCAAAGTTTCAGCGGGATTTCCAAAATGTTGAGAGGAACTCAAAACATGTCAACCTTGGTTTTGAGAATCTCTCCCGGAGTTTGAGAGATTTGGACGTGAAAGGGTACCAGTCTTGTCGGGGATTGGGAACCCTTCGCGAGAATGTCCAAAGTTTCAGCGGGATTTCCAAAATGTTGAGAGGAACTCGAAACATGTCAGCCTTGGTTTTGAGAATCTCTCCCACAGTTTGAGAGATTTGGACGTGAAAGGGTACCAGTCTTGTCGGGGATTGGGAACCCTTCGCCACAATGTCCAAAGTTTCAGCGGGATTTCCAAAATGTTGAGAGGAACTCGAAACATGTCAGCCTTGGTTTTGAGAATCTCTCCCGGAGTTTGAGAGATTTGGACGTGAAAGGGTACCAGTCTTGTCGGGGATTGGGAACCCTTCGCGAGAATGTCCAAAGTTTCAGCGGGATTTCCAAAATGTTGAGAGGAACTCGAAACATGTCAACCTTGGTTTTGAGAATCTCTCCCGGAGTTTGAGAGATTTGGACGTGAAAGGGTACCAGTCTTGTCGGGGATTGGGAACCCTTCGCGAGAATGTCCAAAGTTTCAGCGGGATTTCTAAAATGTTGAAAGGAACTTGAAACATGTCAACCTCGGTTTTGAGAATCTCTCCCGGAGTTTGAGAGATTTGGACGTGAAAGGGTACCAGTCTTGTCGGGGATTGGGAACCCTTCGCCAGAATGTCTAAAGTTTCACGGGATTTCCAAAATGTTGAAAGGAACTCGAAACATGTCAACCTTGGTTTTGAGAATCTCTCCCGGAGTTTGAGAGACTTGGACGTGAAAGGGTACCAGTCTTGTCGGGGATTGGGAACCCTTCGCGAGAATGTCCAAAGTTTCAGCGGGATTTCCAAAACGTTGAAAGGAACTCGAAACATGTCAACCTTGGTTTTGAGAATCTCTCCCGGAGTTTGAGAGATTTGGACGTGAAAGGGTACCAGTCTTGTCGGGGATTGGGAACCCTTCGCGAGAATGTCCAAAGTTTCAGCGGGATTTCCAAAATGTTGAGAGGAACTCGAAACATGTCAACCTTGGTTTTGAGAATCTCTCCCGGAGTTTGAGAGATTTGGACGTGAAAGGGTACCAGTCTTGTCGGGGATTGGGAACCCTTCGCCAGAATGTCCAAAGTTTCAGCGGGATTTCCAAAATGTTGAGAGGAACTCGAAACATGTCAACCTTGGTTTTGAGAATCTCTCCCGGAGTTGGAGAGATTTGGACGTGAAAGGGTACCAGTCTTGTCGGGGATTGGGAACCCTTCGCCAGAACGTCCAAAGTTTCAGCGGGATTTCCAAAATGTTGAGAGGAACTCGAAACATGTCAACCTTG